>NC_134568.1:109796143-110111976 GCF_050947875.1 Dermacentor variabilis | reverse complement strand
AGAGCGCAACTCAGCCGTCACACTGCCTCGCCGTATTAGCTGAACTTGCGTGTTTGAGGAAGTTCTAACTTCCGCTATTTGTTTTTTTATCGATGGAGTACGTTCGTTGAAAAGTTCCCCGAAACACTTTTTGAGCATAGCAAGACAACGTTGTCGATCTGTTAAAGAGGCTCATGTGAACTTGTGAGCCAAATATTATTTCACTGCATACGACGGGGAATTTACAATCTGGCGTCAAAATCAGTGAAATTTCGCTTGCTTCCGCTTCAGCAATGCTGTCATCCGGCGTCATCGCGAGCAGCTGGACCCACAACAGCTGTCGGCTGATTTGGGGATGGCGAGAACATTCTCAGTAATACATTTATTGCTGATTTGAGCGACGTAAACGAAAAAAAAGTATGTAGGTCTGCGATCTCTAAAATAGCTGAGGACCATTTCAGCTTTGCACTACCGGTCTAAACATGACATTTGCGCACTGCTGCTTCTGCTGTGCGTGGCTTGCGAAGTGAAAAGAATAGCGCAGACATCGCGGCCGCCATGAGGTGGCCTCACGAGCCGTCTCACCACCGAGACGTTCGGCCTTTCCGCTGGGCCAGCGGGGCATTGCGCCCTTGCACCCGCTTGCCGCTTCCACTTCTAGCGTGCTACGCTGTAACAAATTTCTTGTGAGAATAGATAAAAAAAGTACAGCACTTTTAGTAACACACCTTTTCTGTTTCTAACTTACTCTGTAGTTTCACAAACATTATCTGTTGATGGCTGTTCCGTCATTCTGGAGAGAAGCTTTAGCTTTTTCAGCAAGGAAGACCAATATGCTCGCGCATACGAGCGCTCTGTCTTTACTTGTACGGCTATGGCTGGTGAAGCTGCACTCAAATGTTATTGAGGATAGTAAAGAGGCGAAGAAATGCCATTTCGCTTGCGGTGTTGATATTTTTTTTACTTTACTGTATAAGAACCAGTTTTACTAAAGTAAAAAAAATTTTTGTCTGTTAACATAAAGAAGAAAAAAGAAAGCAAGTGCTTTTTTTATTGAAAGAAAGTTCCGTAGCCACGTGTGCAGCGGAAGGTTGAGAGGCGGTTAAACGGGAGCGAAGTGCGCCGTCCTCCGTAGTGCCGGCAAATGCGCATTCAGAAGCACGATTTCCCAGCAGAATCTCCCCAGATATCTCTCTGGGAACTTTCTGGCTCGGGTATACACGAAAAAGAGTCTTGTTATCCGCAGTAGCACTCGAGCTCATCACGGGACAACGGCGACCACTCTTCCCCTCCATCACCTGGAGAAACGTTACGTTTGCACATGTCATCGGGTATAAAGCTTGAACGTCATTCATCTTGTCTCAGTGTATACATAAATCAGCGCGACGGGCACAACACAAGCCGTGTGCGTTGTCCTTGCAGATGCCTGGCGATCTGCTATCCGCTCAAGTGCCAGTTGTCGACGCGAAGCGTGCGCAAGATACTTCTGGTCATCTGGACCTTCTCGGTGGCCATCACGTTCCCCTGGGCTCTTTACTTCACACTTCAGCCCATCCACCCCAGCATACCAGGCGTCACACTCTGCGTCGAGCAGTGGCCGGACGAGCGCTCCTCAACTCTGTACTTTATCCTCGCGCACCTCGTGCTTTGCTACATCTTCCCGTTGCTGCTCATCGTCGTCTGCTACGGCTGTATTTGGGTCAAGGTATGTCTCTTTCACTTGCTTATATCAGAGAGTTCAGAATCTTGCGCGCGGATGTGTGTTTAAGTAACGATATTTTTTCTCTAAACTTGCGAGGCCATCATCCCTTCAACTCTCTCTAGGGTAGACAACCATACGTCTTTCCGGTTCGCTACCTTTCCTATCCTCATATTCTATGTGTGTCGCAAGCATCTGTTCTGAGGAATTTGGAGTGTTTTAAAACGATGAAAAACGCAGACTCAGCTACTTATTTAGGCGGCTTGCGCGAACGTCCTAGTAGTTCAGCATTCACTATAACAACGCGTGGTGAGCTCTTCTTGCAATCAACGATTTGCCTCGACGAACGAATGGGCATCCCAATTGAAATGACTGGGCTTCATTAAGTTTGACATATTATTAATAACTTTTTTTTTCCATCAGTGATGGAGGAGACTGCGGGTAAGAGTCGCTTTAGAGGCAAGCGACTTTACTAGAGCCCGTAGCCTCCTTTACGAGGCAAACAGCGATTGAACAGGAGATATATATACATAGCAATTGACTACATGTGAAATATCCATAAAAATAAACGCAAGAACTCGAATTTCCTGAAAGACGCTCTTAAATTATTTAAGAAAGAATTAGTGACAAAATGTGCAGGTAAAGCTCGTACATCAGCTATATAAATATCAAGATTTGATTTCAGAAACAAATTTAAAAGTGTTGGTAGTGTGTATGATATCATTTGTGTAGAATATTTGGCTCGCGGAGTGACCACCTTCCACTGTTCCGTACACCTTGTGATGCAAGTATGTGTGTCCCTGGTGAGATCAGATAACTCATGAAGAAACTTTAAATTCTCTTTTACCTCCCGTTTGAAAGCTTGACTTAACTTGTGATTATAAAGGTTAAACACGGGTATTATATTTGCTTTTGGAAATAAGTCTGATGTGTGGGCATTGTAAGGCAAGTTAAATAGTGCTCGCGCAAATTTTTTCTGATGTATATGAAGCTTCTCTAGATTCGTACGTGATGTGGTACCCCACACGAGCAGACGGTAATAAAGGGTAGAAAAAAAATAGAGTATTATAAACAAGAACTTTGATTCTGTAAGGTAAAAGAGGTCTCAGCCGCACCATCATGCCAACTACACGAGATAATTTGCGCAATATCGATTCTATGTGCATGTCCCAAAGCATATTTTGTGTTAATATAACTCGAATTATTTTAAAACTATCTAGAATTTCTATGTTTACATCGTCATTAACGAGGTTGATGGAAGTGATTATATGCTTAGATTTGGGCCTAAAGATTACTGCTTTTGTTTTGTTTATATTGATTTGCAGACAGTTTTCTTTTGACCATACATGAAGAATTTTTAGAGCAGTGTTAGCTTTATTCTGAAGGCTACGAGAGTCAGGTGATGAAAAAAATATACTGGCATCGTCTGCGTACATTACGTATTTCGCATCTTTGTAGATATTTACTAAGTCATTTATATATACAATAAACAGGAACGGGCCAAGAATACTACCCTGAGGAACGCCTCTGGTGATATGTTTCAAATTTGAGCGGCTATTGTTTATTTCAACATATTGACAGCGGTTATCACGATAAGATTTTATAAGGCTTACACAGTGACCTCGAATACCGTAGGTTTTAGGCTTATCAAGTAGAACAGAGTGAAGGATGCAATCAAATGCTTTAGTAAAGTCAATATAAATACCAAGGACAATGTTCTTAATTTCAAATTGCGATATAATAAATTCATTTTGATGAGGTAGTGCTAATTCCGTAGACCGTCGTCTCCTAACTCCAAACTGGGCAGGAGAAATTGGGCTGTGCTTGTCAAAAAACTTTGAAACCTGCATTGGTATTAGTTTTTCTAGCCCTTTCGAAAAAACAGGTAATATAGAAATGGGTCTGTCATTTTTAGTATCATTAACGTCACCTTTCTTGAACAATACCTACACTCTTGCTATTTGTATCCTTTAAGGAAAGATAGCGCTTGACAAAGACAAATTAAAAATATAGGTACTGTACGGAGCAAATGATATCAAGCACGTACTTGATAGGGCGAATCTGCATGCCTTCTGCATCGCAACTTGAGCAATTTTTTAGTGAGAGGAAAACTGATGTCACCTCGGTCTCAGTAAAGGAGTGAAGAGAGAGTGAAGATGAATCTCTGTTTCGCATAAATTCACTAATATCAGACGACGCACTACCACCAGAAAAGTTTACAAGGTAATCATTAAAAACATTTGCAAGAGCACTTCCCAATACTTCGTTTCCATCATATAATAGAGTTTGTATTCGCGGAGCGGACTTTCGACGATTTAAGACATCATTTACCTTTTTCCATAAGGTATCAGGTTTGTTCAAACCACCCTCAAATTCTGCTTGAAAATAGGACTTCCTATGCAATTTTAGTTCCTTACTTAGCTTATTTCTATATGACTTGTATTCTTCTAATGTACTTGTATCCTTAGTCTTGACGAACTTGTGATAGAGCGCATTTTTATAATGAATTCGTTTTAGGAATTCGGGGGTTATCCACGGGTCCCGTAATTTTTTACCGAGCCTGAGCTTTTTTTCAGGAACATTCTTCTTATATATTTGAGAAACTTCAACAATAAGTTTGCCATACGCCATTTCAACGTTATCTATTTCTAAAATTTGTTTAAGGTCGCACCGTAGAAGTTCGTCTCTGAAACTACCTAGACGTGTTTTAGTAATACATTGACAAAGCATATACTCATGCTTCCTGTTCTTTCTAAAGCTGTGTTTTCTTAATAAGAGAAATACTGGAAGGTGATCACTAAGATCGTGTGACATCACCCCGGCAGTAGCATTTTCAGTGGCAGCATTTGTAATGAGCAAGTCCAACAATGTTTCACTTTCGGTTGTAATCCTTGTTGGCAAACGGATTAAATTTTCATAACCATTTGAAGGTAAAATATTTAACAAAGCCTTTTGTCCTACAGAAGTGGTCAGCATGTCGATATTAACATCACCAGCGGACACCAAGTAATTGCTATTTTCTGCAGTAAAAGACAACAGCTGTTCATAAAAAGAAAGGAACTGAAGAAGATTTCCGTTTGGAGGCCTGTAGCAAATAGAAAATATTTACTCATTCGTACGAACTGTCACCATTTCAACATTTTCGCAACACATACAAAAGTCGGGAAGCAGTTCACAATTTACATGCTCTTTCAACAACAGCAAAACACCGCCACCGCGGTGGTTTATTTGGTTCACACAAAACGATTGATAATGTCTATACTTAGGCACGTCACGACCACCTCTGCACCAAGTTTCACTGAGCATTACAGCATCAAACAAAAAATGAAAAGCATTGTTAAAGTCATCTATATTTGTTTCTTTGTTATAGAGCGAACGAACATTAAGGTGAAGACACTTCAATGAACGAGCATGTTGATTTGAGACAAGATTATCTACCTCTTGCGGAAACAAGGGACTATCAGTAGCCATCTTTAAGCGGGAAAGATCAACTTCAGTGCGCAGGCTCAGGAAGGAAACTCTGATCTGTGACGCACTCCGATCACAGAGTCGCCCTCGATCTTTCGCAGCAAGATCTTTCCATTCCTGTGCCACGCGAATTAGTGCCCGTTTACTTTCGCCCAGTCTTTAGCCTCTCGAAACAGTTGCCGGTTGTGACTGGTCATGTTTTCCCGGAAAGAACACCTTGGATTTCTTTTCCCTCAGCTTTGAGCGGCTGTCCAGCCACTGGTCTCGAACAGATTGCCTGTGATACCTCACAATTATACCAGGAATGCGGCCGGCTTTGCATTAAAGGCGGTGAATGGCAGTGACATCGGTTTCAGTAAATACAGGGACCTCAATCAAAGTGGCAAGAGAATTGACTTTCTCAAGCAAATTTTCTTTGTCAGCAGCACGAACACCGTGAATTTCTAGGTTTAACATGCGGTTTCTCCATTCGAGCTCATTAAATTTAGATCCGCCTCTAACTTCTTTGTCGCATCGTCACTAGCCTGAGAGCTCTGTTCAAGGTGTCCAAGCCTTTTCCGGATTGCTTTCGCGTCGTTTTCTTGCGCGGCCATTTGTGCCAACATCTCGTCATACTTATCAGACATTAGTTGTACCGACTGCTCAATGCTTGGCACAGTCTCTTTAAGCGGCAATAACTTATCCAACTTTTGACTTATGTTAGCTAAAAGCGACCTTATATCAGCTAGTTCGTCAAGTGGTGACTTCTCGCTTGAGCCTTCATTATCCTTTCCTGCAACTCTGCACGCATTGCAAATCCACTTTTGTTTAGCCGATTCAGATTTTTTCTTATATTGTTTATCCGATAAGCCAGCACATGTCCCAATGTGAAAGAGCTCCTTACATTAGCCACATGACACAGACGCTTTATCTGAGCTAACAACTTCATTGCATGAGCAACAAGTGTCTACAGTTGCCATGGGAACAGGATACGGAAACACAGGGAAGCAGACTCGAGTGGCAGCAGCAGTAGAGTAGACAACATGAAATGAACTAAAGAGCGAATGTTACAAGGCGTGGACTCTACCTGCGTAGAACAGGGGAATGTAAGCCAATGTGCCAGGTTCGCTACCGCTGCTGCCAAAATGTCGTTGTCTTCCACGTCAGCGGCTTTTATAGTGAGCAATCGGGACCGCAGTGGCACCCGGTGGTAGAAATCGTCGACGCTATCAGCTGCAGATAGCGGCCGGGCTGAGGAATCCGCACGTGTAGGTAACACGGGAACGATGCAGCTCTAAAGACGAAAGGGGTAGGTAGCTCCACACAGACTACCGCCGGGGACACAAGGGCCGTCGAAGAATCTGTGTAGAACAGGGGAATGTAAGCCAATGTGCCAGGTTCGCTACCGCTGCTGCCAGAGTTTACTGCCAAATTATTGACTGATTTTGACTTTTTCTTCGAACAGACGGCTCCTCGCAACAAGCCCTCTGTTCGTTAAATTTTCTTTATACCTCATGGTCAGTTAAATACGACAGGTCCCTTAAATATTGTGTTGCACAAGCTTACATTACTAAGCCTGGCGGCTATGGAGGCTATGTCTACTGGCTCTGAAGCCCTGGAGGCAGGTCATATGTCGCTTAGCAGAAATCGTAAAACGGGCACCACTTTCCAGATATCTGTCCCCAAAGTCTCTGAAAGGTGCTTCAGTGTTCCAATTAAGATTGTTCTGTACTGTAAGAGGCACGCTCTTGGGAATCTGTTAACGGGAACGCGGATGTATATCTAGCCCATTTTAAGGCCGCATATCTCGAAAGTATGCTTAATCTTACGATTTCTGCTAAGCTGGTATGACGTCACCACTCCTCGGCTTCAAGATGTGTCCTAAAGTTAGTAATTAAAAAGTTAATTGGCATATTTTATCTAGGTAGCTACAACATTGTCGAAATTTTTCTTGATGCTAATGTCCACCTAGCCCATAGTGTCTGCAATAACAGCAGTAGACTAGATACGGGTTTTTTGTTAACTTTTCCCATACAAAGAAACACTACCATATGTAACTGCTTTAACGTGCCAGTGATGGAGCAGAAACTTAAGAGCTAAAAAAGAACCTTGGCAGGAAGCTAAGGGCAGTGTAACAATTGATCAAGAGCGAAATCACCGCAGTAACGTTATTAGATCGAAGGACAGTATCGATTAGTGATGACGCAGGCGGATGCGTTCACTAGAGATGAAGGGGAACAAATGTACTTTCGCAGGCGAAGTAATGCGTTGACCATACAAATGATAACTTCTCGTGTTGCTCAATGTGTGCCAGGCCAGAAAATCTACAGTCAAAGGCGGCAGGAAATTCGATCGAAAGATGTAAATAATGACACGTTCGACACGTCATTTCAAGGCGCTCGAGCCGCGCTACAAAAATAGAGTAAGTCAGCAATTAACCTTTACGGCTAGCGTGAGTAGCCTCTGATGTTCTTTGTAGAGCCCGCAGCAGCAAGCTCTAGGAATGACTTCGTGCGATTCGTATGAAAAGACGCTGGCCAATCGTCTTAGCGAACATATTATTAATGCAGGTGGCCCAGCGAAGGACTAAGTCTTCTTACGAAAATAAATATCTGCATTCAGCACCTCTGTGTATTCGGCGGGTGCCACGGCAAACAGCAACTGCACGTCATATCTCTTGGACAACGTGCACTACTTTCGTGACATAACCTTGTCCTGCAAGGCTGTGTGGTTCGCTTGGCGCTAACAACTTCACAAGGCGTGCTGTTTTTGTTTCCTGCTTTTATGGAGACTCCGAGAAGTTCTCCTATGAGAGCCATGACGAAGAGTAAATTGACCGAGAGCATGTGTAACGGTGCCAAGGATAGAGTAAGCGAGCTAAGCAATTAACAAGCTCAAAAACAGCACAGTGATCGCATTACGTATAGGCCTAGCAGCGCATTTTGCAACAGAGGCAAGGGCGCCAGACTTTGCGAGATGCTGCAGTCGGCGGTCCTCTGTATCGTAAATTCCGCCTTCGTGAGGTATCTAAGTTTGGTTTTGCTTTCGCCTAGCCGCTCGAACGGGGCGAAACACACAATATTTCTTACAGTACGATGGGACCCCGCGGTTGTATGAGCCACGGCTCGGCGGCGCAGTCTGTTGCAGAACGTTATTGGTTTCGTGTAGCATAAGCAAGCATCAGTGAGCTAATCGTGCCGACGATCGAGCAGCGAGCTGCCACAGACTGCTGTCGCGCACCTGTCATGGAACTGACGGAGCGTAACTGCTCCGCTTAGCTCGCGATACGGCTGGCCCCGCGGCTGATGGGTGCTCGGCGATCACTCAGCTCGTTGCGTTGTCGCGGTGCCGCTTCACCAATTGTGTACGCGGGGCGCGGTAACGTTTTCCGCGTTTTTAAGGGCGCTTCCCCGTGCACTAAGCTTGCGTCTTGGTGTTCGTGTTTTAAATGAGTAAGCATTTATACGCCTGCCATACGAGGAAGCCCGGCCGTCCGTCCGTCCCTCTGTCCGTCACATAATATCATCGCTTTCAAGATGGGGCCCGCAGCACCGAGCGAGTTTAACTTCGTGCTGCCTCTCGCTTCAACGCGAACTAAGCAGCGAGGACAAAGCGCACGCGGAGCTATCAGCCCTCGGCGCACTCTGTCCCCATCCCAGGTCCCTTTCAATATAGGGCCCTCGCGGCCGCGTCATATACGCAGCCGCCGCCGGCGTACGCACTTGATCGCGATTGATAATGGTTGGCATTGGGAGGAGCGGCGTCATCGACCACGTCTACGTGCATGGTCTACCAAACGTGACACTGTTCAATTACGTCATGTACTAAAGTGCAGATCGGCCAGTGCTCATCTTCCACGAAGCAGCGGCATCATGCAAACGCACTATCATCCAATTTGAACATAAAGAAGAAACGCAACAAGAACAACCAAACAAGAGACAGTATACGTAATAAGTTTTCATTGTATTTGCTTCATTTACAATATCTCTCTCATCATTTCGTCCCGCATCCACATCCTCTGGGAGTTGTCTATAACATGAGTGAACATTGCTACTACTCGCCTCTTCGTTGTCTCATGCTGGTCTCAGTTAACATTTCGGTGTTGTAACCGCGCTTCTCTGTCTCACAATTCTTCTTTCGCGGTATTTTTCGCAATTATAACAAACACAGCAGCATACAACGACGAAACAGCACGTGATTAGTGGCAAATGCTTACGCATCATTTAGATAACTCCCGCAGGAGACTCTGCGTGTAATTTTTTACGGGTGTGTGCGTCGTTGCGCTCCTTAACAGCTGGTGCCTCCTAACCGCGGCCCTCGTTAAAGGAAACAACGTCACCCCAAACCTATTTATCTTTCAAGGTTGGGGTATTGCACGCGCCTAATGACTGAAAATCTTCAGGAATAAAAGAGAGCTGTCCAAAAAAATTAAAGCGTGGGGTTTCACGTGCCAGAGCCACGATCTGATTATGAGGCACGCCGTAGTGGGGGGCTCCGGAAATTTTGACCTCCTGAGGTTTTTTAAGTTGCACCTAAATCTAAGTGCGCGGTTGTTTGCCTCGGCAATGGTCCTGAATTCTGTCGAATGAAGCCTTATTCCCTCCCTTCTTTACTGAAGTCGACATCAACGAATGTCGTGTTCTCCTACTAAGCACGAAGTAGCAGGTTGCATTCGCGGCTGAGCCACATGCGTTGTGATTAGGACGCAAATCCTAATGCCCCGCCTACTTATTTCTTAGGCCCAAGAACAATAGAATTTTGCCAAACTTAATTTAGAGTTCATGTCTGTGGCGTCTGGCGGAGTCCAAAGTGCAATATGGTGGGTCGCAAAGCCTCATAATTTGTTGCTCAAGTGGGTTCTTGGTAGTTAATTTGAACAATGAGAAGTAAATTGAATTGAGTTTAATGTCACAGTGGCCTATGAAAGACACCTTAGTGTGAATTTCCCGATTAATAATGATCACCTAGAATTATTTGACGTACACTCAAAAAGGGTACACAAGCGTCTTTTTTTTTTGCTTTCTGTCGCCATTTACATGCGGCCGTTGGGACCAGGAATCTAACCTGCGACCTTGTGATCAGCAGCGGAACGTCATAACCTATAAGTGATCACGGTGTCTGCTGTAAAAAAATGACTTGAGATTTGAAGTATCCGCTAACCAACATTCGCGTTATGCAGCAAAAGCAGAGCCAAGGTATGTTTGAACTGCAGGAATGGAGCATATATATATATATATATATATATATATATATATGTATATATATATGTATATATATATTGCGTTGATGTATACGTAGATTAAAGAGAAAGAAGAAAAGTACAATAGAGGACAACACCCACGACAAGTTGCATTCGAACCAAAACCAGCGCCTGCCATCAGCAGGGCTCTGCCAAATGGGCTATGGCGGTGACTGCCGTGCCTTTCATATTAGAGGCTACTTATTTATGGGTATATAAATAGTCGAGTGTGCTAGCCAGAGCCGCTTCAAGCCATGGAGGTGATGTCGTGTTCTTGATGCCTTGTTCATGTCTGTTTACAGACACTTAAAGAACACTTGAAGAACTCTTACAGTTGCAGAAGAGTTACAGAACTCTTAAAGCTATTCCTGGATTATTGTGAACGTAAAATGAGCCCCTGATATTTGATTTTTCGTAAAAACGCTCATTTTACCTCGGCTATTGCACTATTCAACGAAATAACCTTCATTTTTAGGGTGGAGGTGCCTGCATGCTAGGAACAAGTTGACAACCATATCAGGATGAGACCGGTTTACCTAAACTTCTGGTATTTTTGTTGCGGCATGAGCGGTAGAAGTCAAAGTTAGCGGAATAATTTGGAGGCGTGGTTCGAGGAGGTCCTCTATTAGGCTACTATCCCACTTACTTTATTGCAGTGCTTCATGGCATTCTTTATGTGGCTCATGCCTTATGAAACAACTTTATATTTTTTATATTCACGCTTCTTGAGCTTACTACCGACGGCTTGCATCTGTGCATCTGTGCATCAGTGGCGTAGCAAGAAGCAGTGGGGATAGGCATACCCAGGCACGTGCCCGCCAAATTTCTGTGTTAGTATGAAGCCTGCTAAGCTCCCCCCCCCCTTCTCACTCCCGAAAAATATTTCTGGCTACGCCACTTCTTGTAACATAACTTCCGAATACTGTCAGTCAGCAGAAAACACGAGAAATTTTAATTAGGGCTTTTTAGTCACCGCAAAAAAGATTCAAATGTAAGAAATATTTTTGTATCACTCACAGTCACGTTGGGTGTGTGGGATAAAATGGGGCTGTGATTAATAACCTCTGGTGTGCCTCTACTGTTATTTAACACATTATAATACATTTGTCTTCTCCGATGATCTAAAAGTGCAGGACAACACGAATAGACGTTCTGCAATAGGATTTCTCACTCTGTGGACAATGTACACAACTGAATAATTTATGTGCGCTTGATGTGTTTGTTCAACGTCAGGGCTGTTGTGTTATAACTGCTATGTTGTGCTTTCAGTGCACTTCAGTGAAACTTTAGTTTTGTACGAAAGGAAGCCGGTGCTCAATGCGCTAAACCCAGAGATTTGTGGTCTAGCGGCAAATGCCGCGACGCGTAACAGGGCAAAGTAAGATACTCTCTATGTCTCCACAAAGATTACCCAACACAATACATGACCTACACTCTGCCACCACGAACCACCAGCGTTCGGTCGACATTGTAGAGCCGTTGCTGATGCTTCCTCGCAGGTGTGGCGGCGTAACATCCCGGGCGAGAGCAAGCAGACAGACCTGATGGTGCAGAAGTCCAAGCTCAAGGTGGTCAAGATGATGCTAGTGGTGGTGGTGATCTTCGTCCTCTCTTGGCTGCCACTGTACATCATCTTCACGAGGCTCAAGCTGGGAAGCGCCCCCGAAGAAGGCAGCGTTGACTGGAACCTCATGCTCATCCTGACGCCCGTGGCGCAGTGGCTGGGCGCCTCCAATAGCTGCATCAACCCGGTGCTATACGCGTACTTCAACCGCAAGTTCCGTCGCGGGTTCGTGGCTATCATCAAGAGCCGCAGCTGCTGCGGCACCCTGCGCGAGCCAAGTTCGCTCCGGGGAACCACCATCCGCTCGGCCGCCGGAGGGGCTGGAGCCGCCACCCACAGGGGTCTCTCCAGGTACGATACGCAGTGCGAGTACCTCTCCACTTCGGCCGTCTGAGGCCGTCAAGGACTTGCATCGCTAAAGTTCGGCGCCGCGGGTATACTGCGTGTGGCTGGGCCGGACGCGTTTAACGCCCCTCGGAGCATGGTGCAGTGAGATCGCAAATCTGTAAGCAGTGAAGAAGCCAACGTCGGCATTGGTGGAGTCTTAATGTGCCACGCTGCTTTACCTTTCCCCCTGTGTATTAGTTTCAATCCGATGGGTCTTTTCGTGAATCTGTCAACACCTAAAAGCCCGTTGCACCACTGAGGAGATTCCAGAATGCTCGAACGATTGAAATATCTTGCGGCAGTTTGTTTCGCTATATGGCTTGCAGATTAGGCCTTCACTCAATATGAGCCCGTGGCCCTGCCTTCCTTTTGCGTTTCCTCAACCACATGGCCATGGTGACACGACTGCGCGACGGAAGATGGATACTGCTGGTAAAAAACGTAGAACTTCATTGAAGTCACAAATCTCCTCAGATTAGTTGCTGTTATTCGTTATTTCAGCTGCCACTGTCATACTACTGCTTACCTTTAACATACTTCTTTATAACAATACATACGTGGTCTGGAAACTGCAGTGGGAAGAGAAAACGAGCCGCTTCCAGTGTCCTCACTTGGGATCATTTGATGCCTTACTGGAAGCAATATAGGCTTTGCTGTAATTTACCGCAAGGCGTCAGGCTCTTACGCTCGTTTACAGATGCTTAGATTCCGTAAATAAAGAGCATTTCAGAGAGCCAGCTTAGATGGCGTACTAGAGGGTGTGGTGATAATTGCATAGGAGCAGTAGCGGCAGGGTAGATAAAGAATTATGCTTCGTTTTGGCAAGGCTTAAATTACTTCTTTGGGTGAACTAACATTTCTATGAGAAAAGCATGTAACTTTTCATCTGGATTAGCAAAAAACAGTCAGATCAGAACAAGCCAGGAATTAGGGACAAAAACTACTAGCGCGCCCTTGTGCCCGCAAGTGGGAGAACGTCCGGTTTTTATGGGTGAGCGCAGTTTTTCGAAAGTTATCGCAACGGACATCATTCAGAATATCCAGAGGTGGTAGATTCTACCCGCCTTGCCACAGATGATTAATGAGCGGTACTCATTTATGTGGCTGAAAACTCTTTCCGAATTGCGTGCCGAGCTTAAAGGATTGGACGTGAGCCTACTGAAGCCGTCTAAATTCGGAGGCGATATTGCGCAACCAAGAGCTATCTTCGTGGAAACCACGGCGTAGATCGGAATATTCGGGGGTTTTTAAAAATTTCATAAACTCCTTTTTTCAGCTCCTCGTAACTTCGCGTCTTGAAATGAGCAAGAGGGCTTTGAAAATTTAGGTCTTCATAGCACAGTCACAAAATTAAGCGCAAAATGAAGCCCGCGGTAAGCCAGCGCGTTAGCGCGGTAAGCCAGCTCAGCCGCGGCCGAGCGCTTTCGACGAACGGAGGTCGAACTCACCGATCAGATGAACGTGGGTTCGTTGGTGAACGTTTTTTTTTCCCCAGCTCTACTCAGCATGGTGATTTGCTGCACATGCTGACGTACGTAACTGCTCGCGTCATAGAATAATTTTCGAACATTAGAGTTGATGGTGCCGAGCCTTGCGGCTGTCGAGCTGCACCCAATTGTCCCTAATTCCTGGGCATGCCATGAATAAAGGACGAACGGAACGAACAAAGGACCTATACAGCATTTATATGACTTCACGAGCGAATGGAATGTATAGAAAAAAATTTGAAAGAATGAGACTTCAGTTTTTCTTTCGTTGCGCTTTTTCTGGTATATGTTTGTGGTTTCTGTGGACATGCTTTCTTTTGCCTTACTTTCTTGGCGTCTTCTTGTTGCTTGCGTGATTTGTCGAGATGTGTATTCGCGTGAGGTGTTGAGATGTGATCAAACATTTGCATTTCAATAAAGTATTCTTTATGCTTGCTTCGTCACTTGCTAAATGCTAGCGCTGCTTTCGCTACTGCGGCTGCTTCTGTCCGTTGCGCTAATTTTAGTATGCATGCCTTAAGTGTTTACGCTTCAGATAACACACTCCTGTTCAGTTTTCAACCATTCCGTTCTTCTTTGCATGTCTCTCCGCTTACGTCTTCTAGCGCAAATGTGGCCACATATACAAGATAAATTGTCATTTCTCCCTTTTTGCGCTTCTCACGTTAGAAGCCGTCGGGGCATAAGTAAACTCCTCCCCAATATTCCGAAAGTTTGCCTCTGCATCAGACACATGTGATGCACACAAACGCGATGCATTGCAAATGCGATGCCGATAACAAATTTGGACGTTTGCTTACCAACCTTCTCCGAAATGGTTCACACAGACGCAGATGTATTCAGACCTATTCAGAAGGTTCAATTTGGTAATAATTAGTGCTTATTGTTTTGAAAAGAAAAAAGGCGTTCTTCTCTTATGCAGGGTGCCCCAACTATCATGCATCAATGTTTAAAAATATGCAAATGCCACGTAGCTGGACAGAACCAAGAATGGTGCTTGCCGTCAATTGAAGACAAATTACTTTGGCACTCCGCCTTGTTACGTAATCTGTCTTAATTAATTATTCAACTTCTCAAATATAATTAGATCAAAAGTTTCGATGAGAATGTTGTAGAGCAACATGGAAAACTCAAGATGCAGCTTCCTGTTGCTCAATACGTGCTACATAAAAGTGTTTTTCGGAGCGTGAAGGAAGCCGACATATACACGTAAAGTGCCTCGAGCGGCCAGTCTCGCGGCAATTTATCGTGTATTTGAGGGCTGCTTTCACGCTCGGACAAACACTTTTATGTAGCACGTATTGAGCAACAGGAAGCTGCATCTTGAGTTTTTCATGTTGCTCTACAACATTCTCATTGGCACTTTTCATCTAATTAAAATATTTGAGAAGTTGCATAATTAATTAAGACTGATTATGTAACTGTAGGCGGAATGCCAAAAATAATCAGAGTATTTCCAAGGACGGCAAACAGCATTACCTTGGTTCTGCCCAGCTATGCGGCATCCGCATATTTTAAATATTGGTGCATGATAGTTGGGACACCGTGTATATGCTTAACTGGATCTCAAACTTCAAAATATATGCTTAGTGGATTTATCAAACGCAAGTTTCATTGCAAAAAGTTTTGACGTCACGGCAGCAGTGGCAAGATCTGTTGCGAAACAATGTTGCAGTGGTCTTATAGCACCACTGATGCCCCCAAGCTCACTGCAGTGAAGAGCTCTCGGTCTGAGTTTCTGTGGATCCGAAGAAACGAACGTTCTACAGTAGTCACGCTGTTCATCGGCAGGTCCTCCCATACACGCTGTTTCTTCAAAACTTCTGACGACTACAAAGAGTGTAGGAAAAACTTGTAGGACAAGTGAATTATTATTGGACGCTTTCGGGGCAAGCGACTAAGGCTTTGATGCAAGAGAGAAATGACAAAGCATGCGCAATAGTCAGCTGCCTGCCTGACTGCTCGTGTAGCTCGTTTTCAGGCGGCATCTACAACATGCAACACGCTGGAACAATTTGAGCAGTCGAGCTTGTTCAGCAGCAGCAATTGCGTGGCCTCTAGCCACCAAGGCTTTTAATCACCGGTCACTACACTCAAGCTCGGAACTATCCTGCACAAACCATGCTGTTCCATTTTACGGCCCAGCCGCCTGTCTCCGTATAATACGTCTAACCCGAAGAGTTGACACATCGCCGTCGCGGACCTCTTATTAATGGGAAGTGGTTAGTTCGCGGCTATCTTGCGGTGAGGTAAGGAACAAGTTGCTCCAGAACGGTAGCCTCGTATTCACAAAACGCTATTGGGCACCAGGATTATTCATTAGAGCAAGTTATAGCCGATCCTGATGCTCAACGTATTAGCGAAGACCACCGGCCAAAGCTTTGTGAATACGGCCTCAGGTGTGTTGATTTCTCGAAGACTCGGCAGATACCTTAGCAAGCTATGAGGGTAAGAATAAAAGCCAGTATCGACGTGTCCGCGTAAGATATAAATGTGCAGGTGTGATGTAAAGCTGCGACTTTATTGCTCACTCGAGCGCGCCAGTGTGCAGCAGAAACAGAGGCCCGCCGATTTGCCTGCCTTCTTTATGAGTTAAAGTGTCCTTCTCGATTGCGATAAAGAAGTGGGTTTATGTCGCGAATTTCTTGACACATGTGTCAGGATGAGGGGTCGCTGTAATATTTAGGCAAATATCAAAGCTAGAAACGCTTTAAAAAGTGAATAAAAGTTGTTGTTCTTTCTGAAGCGCGTGTTTTTTCGCGGCTTATTGTTTAAAACGCCAAGCACAGACCTTTTTATGATGGTTGCCTTCTATGTGTACGCACTACTTCGTATGCGATGCTCCTTTTAAATTTCACTTTTGGAAGCAAACAGTGAGGGGGAAAAGGATTAATAAATTAAGGAAACACTGAGATATCGACTTACTGGCCCATTTATAGGCTGTATAAAGACAAGAATTTTAAATACCAGCACAATATGTTCCTTTAACAGTGATTGTAAATATTCCCACTAGTCAATTTTTACGTATGTAGGAACAGGGCGCCGGCGTGGTTCTGATCCAAGCAAATAAAGAACAGCACTTTCCTTAGTTTTAACGGCCTCACCTGACAGACACTTTCCTAGTTAAAAAAAAACAATTTGGTTTCATGTTTAAAGTAGGCGTACGTCTACATGACTCAGTATCAATAGAGAGAGTATATCGAGATATTGGGCTATGGTAAAATGTTTTATTGTGTAATAGAGATAACTTTTTTTTTGTTATCAAAGCATTGCGGAACATGCTTTTTCAACAAGACTGACCGGTGACGGGTGTACCATCGTGGTTAACTGAAACCCGAACAAAAAGATGTCAATAAGAAAAAGAAAAACTGAAGATTGGAGCTGGATGGCATATTATTATACTTAATCAAAATTGTGACGTACCATACACCGTTCTTTCTATAAGTAAACAAACTGTACACCTATCAACGTCACCTTATTTCATGAAATTATTTAAAATGAAGCAGATTTAGCCACCCTATAGTGGTGACAGGTGATCCTTTTGACGTTGCCGTAATATACACCGGTGCATTTTTTTCTGGCTCGTGTTTAATTTGTCCACGATAGTACAAGGAACACCAGGGTGCGTATTCCGTAACAATTATTTTTATTTTTCATTCATTTTCCCCTTTGTCTGCGGCTTAAACGAATGGCTGCCCTGCTACTGTAGCCATTTGATGGGACGGATCATAAGAAATTAATGGAATCTGAAGAAAATACTCGTTGCAAGATATGTTAGCAGGTCGCACTTGCAACAGGCCCCGCATGATTTATTTCATTCATTACGTATTCTTTTTTTACACCGCCCATTCACCAAGATGGAAGCACAGCGTGCCCATCAAAATAAGCGGATGATTAG
Organism: Dermacentor variabilis; assembly: GCF_050947875.1. Classification (NCBI taxonomy): domain Eukaryota; kingdom Metazoa; phylum Arthropoda; class Arachnida; order Ixodida; family Ixodidae; genus Dermacentor; species Dermacentor variabilis. The sequence goes on along the minus strand of NC_134568.1, from coordinate 110,094,276 downwards.
CTCAACTTAAATACCTAATTCATAGATTTCCGAGACACCAGATTTTATGTATGGGATTCATTTTCTTTTTTGTTCCCGTGACCGCTAAACACGAGAACAATCAGCGCACGTGCGCGCCGCGAGAGTGTCTTGCAGCGCGCGCATGCGCACCACTGCACTGCTGCTTGTGCCCTAACACATCCTGCGTTGTTTGTGATCCCAGGTCTGAGATTCCGGAGTGCGTAGTGCACCCTCGAGCCAGCGCGAAAAAAGATACGTTGCTAACCAATGGCCGGACGGACGCCGAAGAAAAGCACGCGAAGGTGTCCCTGGTAGCCTAACCCATTCCGTGCCCTAGAGCCCGCTCCCACCCACACACTCCCGCAGCCACCAACAGCACCGCTCTGCTCCCGCTGTGCTACCGCTGCACGGCCTGTCGCGCCTGCCAGTGTACAAAAGTGCGCGCATCGGTGGAACCACGTCTCGCCGGAGTGCGGTGGCCGATGCTTCCGAGACCGATTTTGGGGGCGGTCTGCGCGCCGCTGACAGCAGCGAGCATCTCTGGCGAACTCCTGGGCTAGCCTCAGGGCTAAGCGTAAGCTTTGTAAACGATTAATTTATGCAATTACTTCTTTTTCTTCTCCTCCTACTATCAACATTTGAAACAATTTCTAGCTATAGAAGCAAAGTCGCCATCGCGGTGCTTTGTCATTCGTATGCGATCTAAATAAATTGCTTTAGCTGTCCTCCGGGCTCTAATCCACGCAGCCGTTGGTGAACAAAAAGCATTGGTAAGAAAGAGCAGCATCGAATGGCGACGGCGGACGAGGTGATAACGAAGATGGCGCGAAAACAAGTCTTACGAGCAAAAAAAAAAAAAAAGATTGGTGAATTCAATTCCGTATGTGTATAACTCAGCGCTCTTTCATGAATGCTCACCAAAAAGAAAATAAAAAAGCATGAGGCTTATGGCGTGAAGTATTGTAAAATACGCCTCTGTAACGTGCTTTACTTAACGTTCTTAGAACTGTAGATATGGCCATTTAAGGACGGTAATTCTGCATCTTCGTCGATGACCAATTCTAGATTGCATCAGTAATGGCACGAGACTATTGACAATAATTGTAGAGCAAGTAAAAAAACAAACAGAGGTTTTGTTCCGCAGTTTCACTCCCCATTTACTCCAACTATGTCGTGCCAAGCAAAAAAAAAGAAAACGACAGAGAGAGACAGAGCAAATTATAGAACGTGTTTGAAAATAAAGAACGAATGTTGGTGAGAATAATGTTCGGCTGCCGATAGCGTTACCCTCAGCCGTACCGCTTAAAAAGAAAGAAACGAAGAAAGAAAGGAAAATAGTTGATTACCTGTTCATCACATTGCCTCCTGCTGAGGAAATGGTTAACAATGTCCCAGTTAATTCTAAATAAAATGCACTCAGCGCTGCAGCAATCGTCTCTGTGTTCGTAGTTTTTCATGTTGTTAGTCCTCTGCTCATCTGTAATATGTGATGTCAGCCATTGCTTTCATTCCTTTCTCTTTATTTTTCACCCAATTTGTCTCCCAATCCCCCATGTACTATATGACGTTGTAAATCTCTCCCGGGTGAAACGCAGAACCTTCTAAATGTGTCATTGAGCTCATGAAGATGGTTGTTCATCGTGGCCACGTTTGTTTTACTTGAGATTGTCCAACCAGAAATGAAGTTTGAATAAAATTTCTGTAATATAGCTCGTTGCTGTCAGCAGTTGCTCGACTGCACCGGTCGGCGTATGTTTCGAAGCCTCTATAGCTTATAATCTGAGAGAATGAAAGCACCCTTAACATTTATTTATAGGGCGCCCTAGACACCAAGACAGAAACTATAAACACACAAAGCAAACACAACATGATTTATTCTTTTGTACTTGGTTATGGCCTGTACGTATTGTGCGTAAGAATGTGTATGTCTGCGTGCGTGAAGTATAAGTAAATAAAGACTTTGCTCAACACTGGATGTTTTCATTTTTCGTAAGCAAGGCCAGAACTACTTTCCGTGCGGGTTCGCCCGCCAACCGCATTCAGCGATCAGAAGTCCGAGAGCGACACCAAACCATCAAGGATGACACCAAGCCACCGTAAGTCCGTAAGTGCCAAGTGCAGTGCGAAAGTGCTTAATGAATTGGCGCTCGCCTTACGGGGAAATCTCATGAAAACATCGCTTTATCTAAAAAGAAACGCAATATAAATTTCTCTCAAGCTATTCGCGAAATCCACAAATGTAACTCTTAAATGGTAAAAACTAACTAAATTTAGAGAATAAGCTCCACAGGGTGAGAAACGCGAGCTCCGATGGCATTGTGAGACGTAATTGGACTTCTTCGGCGATATCAAAAGGTAAAATAACTCTTTCGCTGTAAAAATATATCAGGCGATAATTGTTCTGTTACGGAATTGAAGCTCCGAAAGCCTTTACCGATGCAACGAAGTGGGCGATACAGAACACTTCATGTGGTCCTGCAGGCGTTTCTGTTCCCAAAGGAAGACGCTTGTTTGTTGCATTAGAGAACGTTTCGTCTCTAATGTGGAGCAAAGTTAGTTTTCCCAGATGGACCGTGGCTAGTGTGCAAGGAAGTGTCGCACATTTTAGTTGCACTTTGCGAGGGGCTGAATTGCTCTACTGATGGTGACATTTATTTGCGCCATCGAAGGAGACGCGTTCGGATGGCCTAGTCTGCCAATGTCACAAACATCATCATCCGTTTACTGCTCGGCCACGGCGGATAGCATTTCTTTTTGCGTTAACGTTCGATACAAGTCGATTGTTGAATGGATGGATAGATAGAAAAACTTTATTGACAGTCCTGCGATACGCAATTATTGCGCAGCAGGCCGCTCCCACATTGGGAGGACGGGCAAGCTCTCTGGACGGCGCAGACTTGAAAAAAATTACCACAAATTAATCTCACCTTTTTCTGATAATTCTATAAGAACCTTCACAAGTCGTTCGAAACAGCTGGGCTGTCCATTACGGCATCAAAAGAAGAAGAAAAGAAGAAGACGATAATTAAAAACAAGAAAGAGAGAAACAGTATAACCCTTTCCTTTTCGAGCTGCTTTAAGAACTTGAACAAAATTTAAAGTTTCATATTACCTGCATATCAATAAAAGATTAGGTGAAAATATGAAAAAAAATTATCCCACATCTTTTAACAATAAATCGAAGGTTCTTCTCACTAACTGCCGAAAAATGGATATGCTATAAGCAGCAAATGGTTCTTCAGATTTCTTAATTCATAATCACAATGATGTGACATTTGACACAGGTTATTTGAAAACTAATTTTGTGACACCGATGGAAGCTTATATGCATTAGAAGCAGGCTCCAAAAATAGAGCGTGGTGGCCTAACCGCAGCGTCATGCAACGCATGGACATTTCTGGAATTTCACGGAGAGCCATAGTTATCTGTGGAAAAAGTCAACAAATTATGTAATTAGTATTTCTGAGACTCACATTTCAGAAAGTAATTTTGTTATTTGATTTTCTCGATGTGAGATATTTCCTGTATAACATGATTCCTACAGGAAACACGGAACCAGAACGGCTTAAATGTCAAATTTTAACCTGGGGCTTCTGCATGTAAGTTGGAGCTGCTGCTAGTTCATTTCGTCTAGAAAAAAAATATATAATTTCTAATGTTGAAACAATGAATTGTTTCTTGATGCCACCAATAATTTGCTCGCCTTTTCAATTCACTCCAATTCAGTCGATCAAGGAAGTTTCTGACCTACAGTTAAACGCCGGATTAGGTCACCCTAATCGTGTGTCTGGTCGAGCCAAAGTTAAGCAGTTTATTATTGTTTGCAACAGTCTTAACGGTATCCTCATGACTGGCCGAGTACGAATTCGAATAAAAGCGCAGAAAAGCAAACGCGCACCCAAGAGAAACCATTGCAGCTTTGTTAATGCCAGAATCTGTCACGCTCGGATTAGACGCGCATATGACACAATACATAAAGCAACTGCGGCTGTTTTGCATTATTTTGCATTCAAGGAGGAGAACTGAAGCAGTCCGAAACATTCTGCTTCCAGCATGTCTTTCAGTTTCTGCGCTTAACGTATTGCGCATGCGCATGGCATACTGATAGCACCGGCGCCGCTTAGTGCAGTGATCTTCAGTGCAGTACATGAAGTATGCCCATGGCCAGCGGTACTAAGACGACGAAGATGACAAAGCCCTACAGAAGAACTGCAGAGTTTATAAATACGAAAATAGCTTAACGTCCGTACCTAGTAGCTTCCATGAGTATGATTTTATGGCCACCCATGCAAGAGGGCTTTGCGGAATCTGAATGCAGTTGAGCCTCAGCCTATTCCAGGAGAATAGAGTGGGGCACCTTGTCTTGAGCGTCGTAATGCAGTTGGCCACTGTGAAACATTTTTTAGTATGTTTGCTCATTTATCATCGTTTTTTTAATCACTGTGAAACCAAATGTGCCGTTCATTGATGATGAGACTGTGATTCCAGAAGCCGTCACGATTGAGTGTCAGATCAGGATGGGGCCCCTACCGCCCTTTATATTTATTGCTGTCAGTGCAGCAGGGTAGGAGAGCACGTCGCGCATGCTCGAAGTGGGAGTATGTGAAAACGCCATAACCGGGAACAGGGCAATATGTGTACCCGCCGTGGTTTCTCAATGGCTATGGTGTTGGGCTGCTGATCACGAGGTCGCGGGATCAAATCCCGGCCATGGCGGCCGCCTTTCCATGGAGGGGAAAACATCCGTGTACTTAGATTTAGGTGCATGTTAAAGGTTTCCAGGTGGTCTAAATTTCCGGAGTTCTCCACTACGGCGTGCCTCATAATCAAAAGGTGGTTTTGGCACGTAAAACTCCATAAAAAAATGTGGATTGATCCAAATGTTGAGAATTTGAACAAATTGAACCAACAATTACGCTTCTCAGGACCACGCCAATTCAAGCTGGAAACACGAAGCTCTTCCTTTTGTGCCGTATGATCCCCTACTTTGTTCATACCATTATAATGTCGAATGAAGCGAGAGGAAAAGCCTTTTTTTGCCGGCGTGAAGGGTCCCTCGCCCCCGTTTGAACACTGGCAGAAGTGAGAAAAAGTGCATGAAAAATAAAGAATAAGTCATGCACAGTTCACGTCCCGCCACGTTCCCTAGCGAGCAGATTCGAACGTCGACGGCTGCCTCCTTTCTCGTCGGAGCAAGCAAGCGTCCGTTTGCGTTGGGGCGCGTGCGACCGGTGATTGTGTTTACCCGTCGGCGAGCGTGTCGTCGTCATCCCGCAAGCTTAGTACACAGTGTTTTTGTGTCACTCACTGTCCACAACAGCATCGAAAACACTGAACACTGAGATCAGTTCGCGAAATTGCTTATCGGTGGGAAATTCGCAGATGAGACAAGCGCCGCGCTGTACACAGAGCGAAATCACACATTTCTTTTCTGCTTGCGTGTCTTCTTTTGATAAGTGTCGTGTGATAAATCCAGTGTCTGTGACGTGCACAGCGACATAGTTTGGTATAGCTTCGTACACATATGGGCGCGTTCACGCAATGCTGGCCACTGTTTGTAAGAAGCGCGCAGTATACGACCAGCTGATGAGAAACGTTGTTGTGGTTAAGTGCGCACTTCGGCAACGCAGTAAATGCAATATCAAGTTTTCGCAACAATGAAAAGGGCAAATATGTCATGGGTGTTTTCTGAAATTCTACCCGGGGTCTTCGAACCTGTTAAGCGGTCGCGTGGCGGAATGACACTTGTATCAGTTGACAGAATCGGTATATGCGCACTGTTTACTATAAGACACTCAGTTTAGTCATTGCGAGCCTGTGTAAGTCATGCACTAATAATTGCTCGTGACCTTCTCCGAAACAAAGACCATTTGTTATACTTAAAAATGCCGTTCACCTACTAATGAATGCTAATCGTTATTGAACAACGCGAGATCAAAAGTACGAGCGCCTTAACATTTCCTTTTTTTTAAAAGAAACCCACAACGACGTTGTTATTTCGCAATAGAAATTTGTGTGACGCAGTTTTCTAAAAGTGATTGGGCCTAGTGAGATATGTCACCGCTTTATGGAAAGTCATTGAAATCGGTTGCAGAAGACTGCTGTGCCTGTCATTTTAGGATGTCAAATAAAATGTGGACATAAGACACAATTACAAACGCCAAGTGTTTCGCACGTCGGCAACAAGTTCTTCTGCAACGTCGACCTTGATATGTAAATTATGTGGTTCCACGTGCGATAAGCACGATCTTATTATTCTTATTATGTGGTACGCCATAGTGAAGGACTACCGATTAACTCGGGCCACCTGGGGCTCTTTAAGGGGCACCTTAATCTAAGTGCATGGGTGTTTTCGCATTTCGCCCCCATGGAAATGTGGCTCCCGTGACCGCGATTCGATCCTGTGACCTCGTGCTTAGCAGCCCAACTTAAGTACACCACGGCAGGTCCCCCCCCACCTCCGCATTGTTGCCCGTGATGGAAGCTTTCCTCGCTTGCGTGCGCGAGATTGAGCCGTTATCGCCGGCTCACCCTTGCACGCTTTCACTCGCACGTACAGCACATGGCGCGCGGCGACTATTTTATCGCCCTTGGACTTTACACGGAACCTCACGGCGACGGCAATGGCAGAAATGCGCATGAAGGGTCGATATAATCGTTATCGCAATAAAATTAAATTCTGTGGTTTTACTTGCCAAAACCACGACTTGATTAAGAGGCATGGCATGGGGAGGACTCCGGATTTATTTCGACCACCCGGGGTTCCTTAAAGGGCACCCAATTCACGGTATTTGGGTCCTTTATGCATTTCACCACATAGAAATGCGGCCGCCACGGCCGCGATTCAATCCCGCGCCCTCAGACTTAGTAGCGCAACGCCATAGAAATTACGCCACCACAGCGGGTCAATGGGTAGGGAGCACCCCGCTTCCGACAGGCGAGTATTTTAGCATAGAAAGCTTTCCATCATGCAGTGATCACACAACTTCCTAAGGGCATCAAAGTACGAAGGAACTTACATTGTTCACATATCACTTGGACCCTATGCGCTGGCAGTACTCACCACGTGGCAACTCTTACCCTTTACGTCATCCCATTCCAAACTGGTCAAACGCCGGATTGCACTTGACTGTGCTTTGATAATGCTCTAAGGAAATTGTATGATTATTGCATGATGAAAAGCTTCCTCTGCCAGGCTACTCGCCTTTCAGAAGCGGGGTATTCTCTTTACGTTCAATGGTGCATGGCGCAGTCCCTTCTTAATAAGTTGCTTTTGTGTCAGCGCGAACACTCCGGTCCGCTCTGGTCATCCAAGTTAACTGTAAAAGATTTGCTTTCATGCCTCACCTACAGAAGATTTCTGACTACTTTAAATATCTAATACAACGCACCGATGTTAAGGTTGCCTTTTTCGACCCCTCCAAGTTAGATAAGCTACATATAATCTGTAACCCTGCTACTGACACAGGAGTTTGCTTTCAGCAAGCGCCATTGAACGCGCTTTGTAAACTGCAGATTTTGTATCGTGTATCAAATTCCTCTTTCATGCGGAATGTTTCATGTAGACCAGACGGGACGCTGCCTAAATGACAAATTAAGAGAAAAGGGAGAGAGAGAGAGGGATCAAGGAGAGACAAGGCGTAGCAGGGAGGTCAACCAAGTGAGCGCACGGTTTGCTGCCCTAAGCTGAGGTAAGGGAAGGAGGAACAAAAGAGGCAAAGAGAGAGAGAGAGAGAGAGAGTAACGAGTGCACGTGGGATGATGCACGGGGACAATATAGGTGCTCTCTTAAAGTGGCGCGCTTGAAGTAGTGTACTAGTGCACGAATCGCTTTTTGTACCAGTGACGGGTGTAGTATCTTTGACTCAGAGAATTGTCTCAAGTCCAGCCGTTTAACGTTGTCTTGAGAGAGACGCACCGTATGTCTTAGCGAGGACAGGTACACAATAGGCGCAACAGCAAGGTTGTTTCGCTGCGGGAAAGGCTAGACGGCAGTTGTAGCCGTAGCAAGGGGTCCAGATTATGCAATCGACAGTTAAGGGCAGTTGAAATCCAGCAAGCTTGTAACTTTCTGCGTGCAAGCAGGCGACGTTTCCTGGCAGTGTCCGTCCCCGCCAAAGGTATTGGACGCGTCTGGGTGTATTCTTGGACAGACCGGGCAGGGCTGTCAGCAAAGTCGTTGCCGACGATGCCACAAGATTATGTTGTGCCCTGTTTCCAGAGCTTGGTGGTGTACTTCCCTGATGTCGGATATCATCTGCTCGTATGTTCTGTGATGTAAGGCAGACTTGATACTGTGAAGAGCTGCCGTAGAGTCACAAAATATGACCCATTTCTCTGCCGGCTCTTTGGTGACGTAGGTTACAGCGGCATGGAGGGCTATAAGTTCTGCCGATGTAGATGAGGCCATGTGTGATAATTTGAATTTAACTGTAACCTGCTTAGCTGGAACGACGAATGCGGCAGTTGAGCTGGTAGTTGAGGTTGAGCGGTCGGTATATATATATGTCTGCGGTCATAGTATCTCTGGTGCAGTAATAGGAGCGTCAGTTTCTTCAGAGCCAGCGACGAATAATTGGCCGTCTTTCTAAATCCGGTGAATAGCAAAATTCACTTGACGGTATGCACTCTTGATGAGCGCTAATCACTTTTAAAAAGGTCGCTTGGCGTCTCTCGGCTTGTAAGGAAGCTAAGTGATGGTCGGAGATCCTTGCCAGATGGCGAAATATGCGCTCTGAGAGAGTCGACAGCTACGTGTGTCGGAATCATATGTTCTCTCGCGACGGTACTTGTTGCCGCTGTTGAGGTGCACTGAGGCAGCCCTAAATACGTGCGTAGGGCTTGTCCTTGTATGCGCTCCAGAGCGCGAATGTTCGTCTTGCATGTACTTGCCAAAACTGGTAGACTGTATCGTAGGATTCCCAGGACTCCTACGTTATACTTTTTAATGTAGGGGTATAGGACCCTGTACAGACGCCGCATAGAATGGACTGATGTACTCCAGTGTTTTCCGTGGAGAAATTTTAGGACTTGAGCAACAGCAATTAACTTCTTCTTCAGTAGACGCAGTGAGGCCTCCAAGAGAGTTTGCGGTCAATGATGACACCCAGAAAGCGATGTGTCGTAACATAGGACACAGCTTGACCGTTGATTGAAACGGGATACAATGACATTTGTTTGCGCGTAGAGCCCACCAATGCGTACTTTCGGTAGACACAGTGAAGCCTTGTTCTGGGAAATAAGACGCCGTCATCGTTGCCGTCCGCTGAAGCCTGGCCCGCACCTGTGGACGAGTCACCGCAGAGACCCAGATGTAAATGTCCTCAGCGTATATTGAGAACAAAGCCACAATGTAAAGAACAAATATGATGGTTGGATGACTGCACTGTAGCAGGCGTTGTTACGAGCCACTGTTTGAAAAATGTTTTGTCATTTCTTGACACAAAAATCAACTCACCAGGCTGATCGCTGAAGCAGCCAAAATAGCAAGGGCAAAGGATAAGCGCATGACCATGGCTTCGCTTTCTTCTTCAAGAAAGGAAGTTTGTTTTTATAATGTGATATTGTGTGCACATGACATCGTTGCTTCCGCATTACTGTGATATATATGCGTCATATATATCTGCTCCTGTTTTCAATAAAGCATTGTTTAAATACAGCGTTTGTATGTGTCTGGTTTCTTACCGTCGTTGTCATAGCTTAAAAAATCCAAAGTAAGCCATACCAGCAAGGCCGAAAGTCCACGCTCGTCATGATCGGCAACGTACACCTTCAAAAAAGATCGCCAACAAGGAAGCTACTGCTTGGACATAAACAAGATAAAATAATTAATTAATAAGTAAATACATAAATAAATAAATATTCCTTCAAAGTGGCACTTATAATGAAATGTAAAACCTGTTATAGTGACGCAGATCTTCACCGCAGGGTTACCAGCTGCGGTTAACTCACCGAGTACTGTTCCAAAAATCACTCCTTTGCATCATGGTCTTGGCTGAGGTCTTCTGATGAGATCAACGGGATCCGATTTCTTTGCTATCATTTGATACAGCAGTCTTTGGTAAAAGTCTATCAATAGATGCGTAAGATATAAAAATAAAGTTGCCTTTTTTATTCGTTGGCATTAAAAATATCATTAATATTTGTGAGTATTCGTTTCTTAAATATGCGACCTGGGATGAGGCCAATATTTTTTCTGCGCGACTGCCCTGGTAAGTGGGCAAATATTTAAATAGCGCTGCTATGTAACGTGAATCGAGAATCGGTAGCAGGGTTGCGGAGGGGCAACTCCGTAGTTGTAATGATTTCTGAATCCACATTTTGAAACACCCGGAACGGAACGGTAGTGGAACGATGGCACAGATTACAATGTTACGGAAGGATGAAAGAAGACAAAGGAAGAAGATCGCGAGACGCTGGCTGCTGCATGTTCTTGGTGGTCAGCCATCTTGTCTACGCTGACTCATCCTGTATATATAGTGTAAATACAGTCTTTATATACTCCTAACATCCCCGTAACATTTTGGTGGAGGTGCGGGATATCACGGCTGGAAACGGAGCTCCGCAGTGGCCGTCGCATCACCACCCGCACCATGAATGACAGTGAGCACGCAGGATCAACGTCGTTGTCGCCTCCAACGTAACCGTCGGCACCTACGTCGCTGTCGCCTTCGGTTGTGGTTGTGCAACCCAAGGACCCTGGAAATTTCTGCGGACCGATGGTGCCGACGTTGAAGGGTGGGGGGCTATGTATGAGCGCGTGAGTGGAATCAACAGATGGGACCCTGCGCTTATGCTAGCCAACCTGTTGTTCTACCTACGAGGCACGGCAAAGGTGCGGTACGGAAACCACGAAGAGGAGCTCACCAGCTGGGACCAATGCAAAGAGAAGTTGACAGAGTTGGTTGGCAAAGCAGCCGGCCGTAAAATTGCCGCAAAGCAGGAACTGCCCTCCCGTGCCCAATCCCCCACGTAGTCCTATGTCTCGTACATCCAGGACGTGCTGGCATTTTGTCGTAAAGCCGATCGCGGCTTGGCAGAAGCTGAAAAGTCGGGCACGTGCTTAAGGGCATTGCTGACAACACCTTTAATCTGCTGATGTGCAAAAGCTGTTCTACAGTTGATGCCATCATTAAAGAGTGCCGAGAATTCGAGCAGGCAAAAAGCCGACACGTCTAGCAGCCATTTGCCAGACTTCCCACTTCTGCCGCAACGTCGACATGTGAAGATCAACCCGCACAGCAGCATGCGTCGCCGTCAGAGGACGTGGTGCGAATCGTTCGACGTGAAGTAGATACGATGGCGCCCGCAGCTTTCTGTTCGCGTAGCCCTGATGCTACCACATTTTCAGTTCCCCTCGTACAAGCCATCGTTCGCCAGGAACTTTAAAACATTGGTCTACATTCTGTCTGTGCTGTCGCCAACCCCAGAGCCGACGAACGTCCTTCTACTATTTTCGCTCCACCCCGACACTTCTCTCCGCGTTATCGCAACCCGACTGAGTGGAGAACAGCGGACGAACAGCCAATATGTTACACCTGTCGCCGCATTGGTCATGTCGCCCGATACTGTCGCAACTCGTGGCCCTCAGCACCTCGCACGGCGACCTACCTTAGCCGTTTTAATGGAAATACCCGCAATGTTTCGCCCACCACCGAGTACAACAGCGCCGACAACTCTAGGAACACGTGGTACAGTCGCTCATCATCGCCGCGCGGACACCAGTCGCGTTCACCGCAAACACGTCGCCCAACTTCCCGTTGGCCGCAGCCACGTCACCTTTCGTCCCCTGCGGCTTTTGGCAGCAACTTCTCGGAAAACTAAGAAATGCAGCCCTCGGAGGTGGCGCTGCATTGCCTACTACTGCAGCAAATCCTCTGTCTGTGCCCCCAAGGGGAAGCGTAATTGACATTCAAATGGACGGCTTACCTGTTGAAGCACTCGTCGACACTGGAGCCCACGTTTTTGTGATGAGCGCTAGCTTACGTTGACGTTTAAAGAAGGTGCTCACCCCAGCAGCTGCCCGAGTGCTTCGTGTGACAGACGGCAGCGTGCTGGTTGTTCTTGGAACGTGTACTGCGCGTTTAAGTATAGCCGGTCACGCTACTTTTGTTCTGTTTGCTGCGATCGACAACTGCCCTTATGACGTTATCATTGGATTGCACTTTTTATCCACTGATTCGGCTCTCATCGAGTGCGCCACCGGCTTTCTTCAGTTAGAACTGCCTCAACTCGCCGATGCTCCGAGTACCGCCCCACCGCACTTGTGCTCGCTTCACGATGTGCGTCTGGCACCCGAGGGAGCTACTTACATCACTTTGACCGCTCAGCCACAGGTTCCTGACGGAGAATTTGTGTTTCGCCCCGTCGTCGACGTGCTTTTGAACCGTAACCTTGCTGTTCCGCATACGCTGGTCACGGTTACTAATAACGACGTCGTTCTACCGCTTCTGAATTTCAGCCTGTGCGCTCGAATGATTCTGGCAGGCATGTTCTTGGACAGTGTTTCTAGTGGTTCCGAATTTGACATAGAGAGTCGGAATGCCGAGAGTGGCCTCTTAGCGCCAATTGCAGCTCACAGCTCTGGTTCCTTAACGGATGAGCTCACGCAAATGATTGCACCTGACCTCACCTTGATACAGGCCACGGACATACGTCTCCTGCTTGAATCGTACAGTGACATCTTTGATTTCAGCGACAGGCCTTTAGGCCAAACATCTGTTGTTCACCACCGTATAAACATTGGAGACACGAATACTATTCGTCGGCATCCCTATCGTGTATCGCATGCTGAACGTCGAGTCATCCAATCAGAAGTGGACAAAATGCTCTGCAAAGGGGTCATCGAGCCATCAGCCAGCCCTTGGGCTTCGCCTGTCGTCCTTGTGAAAAAGAAAGATGGTACCTGGCGCTTTTGCATCCACTATCGCCACTTAAACAAGATCAAACAAAAAGACGTCTACCCACTACCACGCATCGATGACACCTTAGACTGTTTGCACGGAGCTAAATACTTCTCCTCCATCGATCTTCGATCCGGCTACTGGGAGATTTCAGTTGATGAAATTGACCGCGAGAAGACGGCCTTCATCACGCCGGATGGCTTACATCAGTTCAAAGTCATGCCCTTTTTTCCTATGCAATGCTCCTGCGACATTTGAACATATAATGGACTCTCTTCTTCAAGGCTACGAATGGACCACCTGTCTTTGTTACCTTGACGAAGTTATTGTTTTTTCTCCCACGTTCGGCAGCCACATTACCCGACCCGCTGCCATTCTTACAGTCTTGCGAAAAGCCGGCCTCCAACTGAACTCCACGAAGTGTCAATTCGGGCGCCGTCAGATTACCGTGTTGGGACACCTGGTTGACGCATCCGGCGTTCAACCAGACCCGGAAAAATTTTGTGCCGTACGCAGTTGCCCTGTGCCACGTTCTGCTTCTGACGTGTGCTGCTTCGTCGGCCTGTGTTCTTACTTTCACCATTTCGTCAAAAACTTCGCCGACGTTGCTCGGCCTCTGACAGATCTTCTAAAGAAGAACACGCCATTCTCATTGGGCCCAGGAGCACGCTCATGCGTTCGCTGCCCTCATCGGGTTTCTGACCAACCATCCCATACTTGCTCACTTTGATCCATCTGCACCAACTGAAGTCCACACTGACGCAAGCGGCCGTGGCATCGGCGCTGTTCTCGTCCAACAACACAATGGTACGGAGTGCGTAATAGCTTACGCCAGCCGCCTGTTGTCACCTGCCGAGAAAAATTACTCTATCACCGAGTGGGAGTGCTTGGCTTTAGTTGGGCTGTCGCCAAGTTCCGGCCATATCTGTACGGCCGCACGTTTTCGGTTGTCACAGACCACCACGCACTCTGATGGCTGTCTTCCCTATGGGACCCGACTGGACCGCTTGGTCGCTGGGCTTTGCGGCTCCAGGAATTTTCATGTAGTGTCCATTACAAGACTGGACGTCTCCACAAAGACTCTGACTGCCTCTCGCGCCACCCCGAGGATCCTGCCGATCCTATTGCGCATGATCCGGTGATCTGCGTGATGGCTTTGACTGACATGACCGACATGCGCGCTGAACAACAACGCGACGCATCCTTACACTCCATCATCGCACGAGTGCAGTCTGGCAGCGTTGACGGAACGTGCCGCATGGTCGTGCTGCACGACGGCAACCTCTACCGCCGCAATATGACCCCTGATGGCCCTGAGTTGCTCCTTGTCCTTCCTCGTCATCTGTGATCCATCGCTCTCGAACAACTTCACGATGCACCGACGGCGGGACACCTCGAAGTTTTGCGTACATACGACCGCGTATGACGCCGTCTCTTCTGGCCGGGTCTCTACCGTTCCGTGCGTCGCTATGTCGCAACTTGCGAAGTGTGTCAGCACCGGAAGAAACCTCCCCTGCCACCTGTCGCACGACTCCATCCAATTGAATTTCCCTCTGAACCGTTCTTTCGCGTAGGCCTTGACCTGCTTGGCCCTTTTCCGACGACGACTAGAGGGAATAAGTGGATCGCCGTCGCTACTGATTACGCGACACGCCACGCGATAACAAAAGCGTTGCCGACTAGTTGCGCAACCGACGTCGCCGATTTTCTCCTTCATGACGTTCTTCTCCACCATGGTGTGCCTCGACAGTTGCTTACAGACCGCGGCAGCTCGTTCTTGTCTCGAGTTGTGGACGACTTCCTACGCTCTTGTGCCACTGAGCACAAGCTGTCTACAGCCTACCACCCACAAACGAACGCTCTTATGGAACGTCTCAACCGAACAATCATAGATGCTGTCGATGTACGTCTCCAACGATTACCGTGACTGGTTGATCCACGCAGGCCTACGTGACGTTCGCGTATAACTCGTCCCGACATGACACCGCCGGATATTCGCCCTTTTATCTTAGTATGGTCACGACCCCACATTGCCGTTTGACATCATCATCCCTTCTGTGCCACATGTTGCAACTGACTACTCTCGTGAAGCCATCGATCGCGCTCACATGGCACGTCAAGTCGCCCGATCTCGTTTATTAGCCTCATAGCATATAGAAGGACAGCGTTATAACCGCTGCCATCGCGATGTTAAGTTCGCGCCAGGTGCTTGAATGCTCCTTTGGACACCATGTCATCGGGTTGGCCTCTCCCAGAAGCTTCTCTCTGGCTACACCGAGCCTTATGAAGTCCTAGGTCAAGTCAACGACGTAAATTACGAGATTTCGCCGCTACAGTTTGATGCATCCTCAAGTCCGACGCCTGCTGCCGTCGTGCACGCTTCGCGGCTGAAGCCATACTTCGCTCGCAATTCTTCGCCTACCAAGCGCTGAGACGGCGTTCTACCACCCGGGGGTCCTGTTACGGAAGGATGAAAGAAGACAGAGGAAGAAGAAGATCTCGAGACGCTGGCTGCTGCATGTTGTTGGTGGTCAGTCATCTTGTCTACGCTGACTCATCCTGTACATATGTTGTAAATACAGTTTTTATATACTCCTAAAAGCCCCGTAACAATATGGATGGAATGGGAATGGAGTGTGAGTCCGAGATTCCGGAATGGAGTTGGGATGATCTTGGAACGTTGAATGATGATTTGGAGGAAAACCAAACTGGCAAATTTGTCATTTGGACTAGACTTGGCTAATGTATTGTACTTCTCCTACAGGTTATTTTAGTTTCTACCTATAGGTAACTACCTACGCCGCGATAAATATAAACAACACTGTATTCTGCACATTCTACGCTTTTGAAGGCAGGGAAACCTCTCTGCGTTACAAGAATGAAGTGCAATTAAAAACAGCAAATTCTACATGTCAAGAAATATGATTCGGTTAAGTAAGATCGCACTAGACCTACAGCATAAGGATGGAGGCCAAAAACAACCTCGCAAACGTTTGCACCCTGCATGAGTCTACGCTGATTTCAAACGCGCGTCATGTTTTTTGGCACACATTCGAGTATCCTCTAAATACATTTACAAAAGTCACAGAGGTGTGCTGAAAACAAAAATACTGTGCCCATAATTATGCCCGTAGATGCGACACAAAAGAGATCACCTTGCCAAACACATGAATGCGTTATCTTTTATATCAGTCCTAAAAGTGACAATAACCTTGCTAGGTGCATCACATATACAACGCTCCAAAAGTACATTCTTCTTCGCTTTCCGCAACTAAGTTCCGGGAGGATAAAAGATTTTTGGTAACGGTGGATTTTATTTAGAACGCAAGCCTTGCTTGGTGTCGATGCGTGCGATATGGGTGTGAACCACCTAACACGTGTGCATCAAAACTGAAACTAACTTAAGTGGTCACAACTGACAGTTGTAGACAATAGTATTTGAAGAATTGGGCCGCCATGATGTGAGAAATTAGTCCATGGCCCAATCCTAAATTAAAGAAAGTCTGCGTAGACACGACGAGGCGTAATTACACTTCTGAAGGCCTCGGTTTAAATAGACTATTTTTGAAATTATGGTTTTGAAGAAGGCTAGTGAGTGGCCTGTGTTATATCTTTTCGATTTATTTTGTGTAAGGAAGCAGGGGCTTCGAAAAGTGGACCGCAATTCAGATTGTCACCACGATTTCACGAATTTTGGAGATATTTTGTTTGCAAGAATTAAATATACTTGGCAATCACGTCACATACTTGTGGCTTCTAAATAACGCAAGTAACATATGTTTGTTGTCGCTATTTGACAAGGTAGACAATAAAGCTTAAGCGATTATGTTTTAGGCATTTCTTTGTAAAGCCCTATTACATGTATAATTGCCTTGAGTGCATATTTTGCACATGCGTTTGTGAAATAAGGTTCCTTGTGTATGGGTACTGTATCGACCAGTTATGTTCTCTTACCATCAGTGTTGACGCAATGCTTATTTTGGGGGCTCGTGATCGTTCTCCCAGCGGGTAGGCAGATAAATTTTTTTGCGGAAAGCAACATTCATCAAAGGCTTCTTTCAAAATTTTATGCTGATCCAACGGGCATGTTGGAATCTGTGTGAAGCCGAGCTTTCGTCAAGCGGTTAATGAAATGATGTTATATTGCACCTTTCTTTCCAGCGTCACGTGGGTACAGGAAACTGGCTCGCGTGCATGTTTTCTCGCCATCCCGTGCCTGCTGCGCAATGTGACGCATGCGGTGATCAGCTCAAAAGAGCTAGTTAGCGCTGACACGATAGAAGGGTACATGAGGTTGTCGCGTTGTGATTGTATCCCCGGATGCATAGACAATACAGGAGAACAAAGCAGTGCGGCCTGATGGCTAGAGCATAGGGCTACTGTGTTGGTGGTTCGAGGATCGATCGCGCCATTGAATGCGTAATAATTAACTTTTCTTTTTTTTAAGCATCAGCTATTCGGCGAGGCAGCAGCACTTAGCTACGGTCAGGAAATTCCGGGTTACTTTAAAAGGATATATAATACAGATAATACAGGCAACTACACGCTGAAAAATTAACACCTCACAAACACGTTGCCCGTGAGAAAAAAATTCTATATGACGTTGTTTACGGTATTGCTAAGAATTCAAAAATGTTTTACTTACGAGGTATGCTAGCGCCAGTAGTAAACAATGCTAGAGAAAGTGTTAAACTTACTGCAATTGGAAGAATAGAATGGTTCAGTTTAGTCGCTCCAGGAGTGCGATTGGTTCAACTATCTCGCCATTCCGAAGAGTTAGAAGGAGCGGAATTAATGAGGATTTCCACTGACCGGAATGGTGTGTCAATGGACTGGAAGACCTGACTCCGCAACTTCAATTCGTAGTGGAGCTTCTCTTCTAGGAACACTATCATAAATTTGCCCACAACTGGCATGCATGAGACGTGCAGTCAAAATTTTCTGCAGATGAAATGTTCTTATACTTAGACAGGGGTCATTGTAATAAAGAAGCAACAACGTGGAATAAAGTGGAAGATTTACAAAGTCTTTAAAGCAGAAAATGGAAAATTTACGCGCCAAAAAAAAAGGAAAGACAGAGTTTTGGATTGCGAGCTTGCAGGCATCCGCAGGCTTAGAGGTTATGACATTGGGCTGCTAAGCACAAAGTCGCGGGATCAGATCATGGCCACGGCGGCTGTATTTCGATGGGGGCGAAACGCAAGAACGCCCTTGGTACCATGGATTGGATGCACGTTAAAACCATCACGTGGTCAAAATTAATCCGGACTTCCCACTACGGCGCGCCTCATATATAGATCATGGTTAGGGCACGTAAATCCCCAGAATTGAATCATTACTTTTTGTGGCTTGTGCGCACAGGAGAAATACTTAAATGTTTGAAAGAAAATTGTCGGGATCATAACAATAGGGGTTCATTTTAACATCTGAAGTAAACAAGATGATTGGCTCAGTCAGCTTCATTCCGTAGCATTTGTTATTTGTTTCTAATTTTACTGCTTTACCGCTGTCGAGCACCTGAAATTTGGGCAGATTGTGCGCGCGCGTGTGTGTGTGTGTGTGTGTGTGCGTCACATACTTGCGGTATATGGCGTTTCAGATATTAATAATATTTGGGGTTTTACGTGCCAAAACCACTTTCTGATTATGAGGCACGCCGTAGTGGAGGACTCCGGAAATTTTGACCACCTGGGGTTCTTTAACGTGCACCTAAATCTAAGCACATGGGTGTTTTCGCATTTCGCCCCCATCGAAATGCGGCCGCCGTGACCGGGGTTTCAGATATTAAACATCGGTAGAGGACTCGAAAAATAAATGAATACAAGAGAATGAAGCAGACTGCACTAATTATCTTTTGCACTTGAGAAGCGACAATGAAGCCATTATCGTGTCCTTCAGAATGTTTTTCCAGTACATGCAAGCTCATATGACAGGGTTTTATTTTTGCTTTTCGGAACGTAAGTCCAACCTTTTTTGCTCTTAAAATTATTGCTTCCTGCGCGTGTCCTTGTGTTCGTGCGTGGGTATTCTTACTGTCTCCAAAATGCGTCTGCTATTTAGCATCACGCGATGTAACTGAAGCCAGTCCTTGATAGTGTTATCGCGTTTCATTCGGAGAGGACTCTTATATAGTATCGGCTTCCAAAGCTTTCGGGGGCGTTTTCTGCGCAGAAGCTAAATTTCGGCGTTGTTTGGGTACCTAGTCTCGAAAAAGTTTTGCGCCGTGTATTGATCGGACATATTGCAGACTGCAGCTCCAAATTACAGGCTTCGTGCCGAGCGTTTGAGGGAGTTTACATTATTGTCCTTGCAGATGCAGCACCCCACATGGGGGCGATACTATACTTTCGGTGTCGAATTTGTACTCGTGCATGCGCGAAACACGCTGTATCTCTGGTAAGTGTTATTACGACACTCGGCAAAACAGACCGTTTATCATTTGGGTGAGACGCAGAACTTGGTGAACTAAATTGAAAAGACGGTTTTCGTATTACATAAGAAAAACGATAACAGAAGTCAGTGTGTGTTATTGTGGAGATGATATACATGAAATGGCGCATTTCGTGTTTTTCACTGTAACGCTGTA
This sequence comes from Dermacentor variabilis, assembly GCF_050947875.1. Lineage (NCBI taxonomy): Eukaryota > Metazoa > Arthropoda > Arachnida > Ixodida > Ixodidae > Dermacentor > Dermacentor variabilis. Next base: position 110,074,788 of record NC_134568.1, on the reverse strand, counting down.
AATGCATAGTTTTGGACTGTAAGAAAGCGTTTCCCACGTCTAGTAAGGCGCATAGCTGCCCCCTCCCCCTCAACCTTTTTAACTATTGAAGAAGCAGTCATACTGGTTCCATAAGTGGAAACTTCTAATCTTGTTTAAGGATGGTCAACTGGTTCAGACATGACTAGCGCTTAGTTTAAACAGGGCCACTGACGTGCAGTAGGACTAATTGTGCAGAAACGCTCATTAGCTAATTCTTACTTCAGAAAAAGCACTGCGCGAGTTTGCCCTAGTACCGACCGACAGACTAATGCAATCATCCTAGGCATGTCACATCAACACCAGGAGCCCGTCGTTTCCGTGAGCTAGTGCCAGGGCACCTACACAGGCTTCCACGTTTATTTTCAAACCTAATTTAGTGCGCCGTCGTCCGATCCGCATTAAATCAGAGGACGATCACCACCAATGAAACGAATATAATACATGTAAGCAAGCACACTCCTTTCTGCTTATTTCCCCTCTTCTCCCCGTCTCCACAGCAACCCTCTACTTGTAGGCACGACATCGCTCTAATTTCCCCTCTTGGGATCTTCTAAAATAGCAACGGTCACTTAACTGAAGTACGTCTTCAGTTTTTGGTAGCACTTTCTGGCCTCGTCCGCTTCCGTAAAGTAAGTTGACTTGCTTGTTCTTCTTGTACCAGAGAAAGCATCCAGACATGAAGCGTTAGGAAGAAAAAATACGGCCTTTGATCAGATATGAAGTGTTAGGAAGAAAAAATACCCCCGATGATTTTAACCAAGGAGAAAGTAAGAAGTCTGAAAAAAGATGTGATCTGGCTGTGCTTTCTTTGGAGTTGGAATTTGTGAACGAAAACTCGAAGACTGAAAGTGTGGAAGGTGAAATGGGTATGGAGAATATCCGCGAAAGAATAAAAAGCATTAACGAGGCACGTGAAGCAGCGATCGCCAACGGCTTTCTGGAGCCGCCCACCCTGGGTAAAGAAAGAACTCTTTCACGTTGATACTTGACATAAATGCTTACTCTCTCTCTCTTTCCGATGACGAGAAGAACGTCAAGCACAGGTCAGTTGCACCATTAGAAGGAAAAAGAAACCACACAAATAAAAGATATGGTTACGTAGGATAAAGAAAGGAATCATCAAGGTTCACCGATTTCTCCATACCTGAACTCATTTACTGCAACAGTATAGCAGGAATTCACAGCAGACACTGCCATCTTCTCAAATTCAAATTTTTTTGTGACGCACTTATATCGCGTCCTTGTCCGCCTACAATGTAGTTAGTTGTGGCCTTCGCAGTACACGTGAACAGACGCCGCCGCTCTTCGTGTGGGTTACCGAATGCAGCTGAAATGGAGAAGCGCCGAAAGTGCGCGATAGCACAGTGGTTGGCGCGTTCAGTTCCGAAATGTCGCAGAGGACGAGTCCAAATCTCAGTGGGAAATTTTTTTCGAATTACATTGACAGTGAGACTGATACGCTGGCCTGAAGATGATAACTGACGTTGTTGTCAGCGCACAGAAAGCCACGGACGTATGTACACCACACACAGTGTTTCAAAGTTTTAACTGCAGTCGCAGTGAAAGGAACGATAGAGACATCTTTAATGAAAATTTGCCTGGCCATACGGCCTTGCATGCTAACTCCAGATGCCAAGGATGATGCGTGAAATGATCCATGCATAGATAGTACACGCGTAACTGACAAACACTGGCCCACACAGGCAACCAGAATGTAGCACCAGTCAGTGTCACGGAAGAAGGCTGAAAACGCCTTCGTTGCGGGCGAAGTGCGAGCACGGCTGCTTTAGGGCAGGAAACTTGAGTGGACATGAAAAGTGCGTTAGAAGAGTTGAGACATCACAAGCGCAACTAGGGACAAAACACGCGGGCAGGATGCCAGTTTGAGTTACGAGATATAATAGCAAGATTGAAGAGGAAATATGCTGCCGACGCATTGCAGCACTGGTTAGCCATGGCTCTCTATATATGCTACTGGATTTTCTAATAGGGCTGTATTTCGTTTTCAGAAATAGAGTATACGTATCCAAGATAATAAAGAACTTAACTGTTGCTTTTTTACACTCGTTATTTGGTTTTGCTTAGACTGGGATTGTGTGGAAGTACGATGGGAAGGTAGCAATAATACCTACGATGCACGATTTGGTAATGGGTGTCATTGTTTACACCATAAAGAGCCGCGGTGAGGCATCGGGGTCGCTTTCTTCTTTCGGGGGGGGGGGGGGCGGGGGGGGGAGGCGGGACCTGTACTCACAAAGAAGAAAAAATAAAGGAAAAGTGCTTACGTTTAAACTGTTCGTGCGAGCGCGCGCCAGCCAATCGTGGTACAGTGGATTGTCGCTGATACGAATCTGCGTGATCCGTTTTTCGAGATAATAGCATTTTTGTTTATTTTCGCAGCCATGGTGCCACAGGAACAACGTATTTTCGTATGGCTATTGTGATCGTGTTTCAATGCGAACGCATTATATGCCCCATTACGCTTCCCCGGCGCCACTCCACGGTTGTGGCTGACTAAATGTGTGCCTAGTGCCTGCGTCGTTGGGCACGTGACGGTGCAGCCAATGGGTTTGAGGTGGCGCCACGTCAGGGGTGTACAAAATTAGGGTACGAAATGAAAACGATCAATTTTCAACTGAATACCGCGGAGCGGTTCTTCGAGTTATGGACTGCTCGCGGGCATGCGAGCGCGTTGAGACGCTTGGCCCGTTTTCACTTGGCCTTACCGAGGCGCAGTTAAAACGCAGGCGAGAGCTTGCGCGGACTAGGAACGCGCAGAAATAAAACATTTCACGAAAGCGACTATAATCCTTTCGCATTCCCGCACGTAAGCAGCGTTAAGTGTCGCTGCCGAACCTTTGCTATTGAGTTTGTCACCGACTACGGCTATTTTCATAATTTTTGGAGCCTACTAGGATAATACGGTTTTCGGGTGATAGGTTTTATTTTCCGCTTCCTGTAAAGAATCCACTGTATTAGGCATTTCTGATTTAATCTCTTTCTTTTTTAACTCTTTTGCCCGATTAGGTGCTAGAGGAAGAATGAATTTCGAAACTACGCAAACAAATTATATTACTTGCGAGTTTACAAAAGGTGATATGAAGCTGGTCGTCTAAGCTTTGGTGGATCCGCGATGGAGACGACAGAAGTGGGCAGGTGGTTCCAGTCTAACGCGGTCTTCGGTAGGAATCAATTTTTGTACTGGTCAGTTTTTCATTGCGATATAAATTTTGGTGTTGTGGTCTCTGCGGGATTAAAAATACGTTGGAGTAGCAAAGAGTTGTTTTTCTTTAAATTGTGCTTTGGATAATGTATCTGATGGGAAATCCATAACTTAGAGATGCGACTCTGTGTGGCGAGATCTGGCGGATTAAGTGCGTCTTTTCATTTGTGAGATGCCAGCATACCGGGAATTGTTAAAGAAAATTATTGACCATTGTGTATTGATTCAAGTGAAAGGATAAATGTGTTATTAGGGGAATCAACTATAGAAGAAGCATATTCTAATTTCGGGCGCACTTGTATAATACTTCCTTTATTGGGGTATGTCTGGATGAAAAGTCCCTACGTATAAAACCAAACGTGTGGTTGGCATTGTTAGTAATATAGCCGATTTTTGTCTTCCAGGGGAGGTTAGCATTAAATCTGAGATCAAACCACTTTCAGCTGTTTACGTGTGTTTAGTAGGTCCGTTAAGTGGGTACGAGCAAGGAAAGCAAAGTAGGGAATATGTTAAAAAAAAGGCTTGCTTGGCTCACGTTTAGCGCATGTCTAATCTGCTGCAACGAAAAGATAACTACGCCATAGAGAAATGTGACTTAACTTCCAGCAACGGTAAAGGCAGTTTTATTATTTGGAGCCATTGTAAGTATAAGTTGAATCAGGGTTCGCGCTGCGTAAAAGAAATGACAAGAAGATACAGAAATTTGTCGATTATATCGTTCGCTTTGGTTCTAAGCAGAGACAAATTTTCGTGACAGAAGCATTGCCAAATATATGCGAAAAGCAATGTAAACGTTCAAACTCATGGTTATTAGTCCTAAAGTTTTCCTTACATTAATTTCTAATTAAAACACACATTTTGGAAGCTATATTATTACCAAATGTGGCTAGCCAATGTGCAACAGCTCCTAAGAAGCAAAACGCTTGTGAATCCGGCCCCCAATGATTTATAATGGTGGCAATCGAACGGCACCGTTCTGCGCCAGGTTTCAAAAAAGATATTACGTTACAATTGTTTGTAAGAGCAAATTCCAGCCAATCCTGACGCTGGGCAATAACAAGAGTCGCCGAGCAATATCAGCGAAAACTTACGGAGAAAAAGGTTTTGTGAATCCGGCACCGGGTCCGTTACCAGCATAGTCGAACTTACAGTGCTGATTTTGGAAGTTATAATCGACAGAAATGTACGTGGTTCATAGTCGATGTTGTTCTGAGGGATCAGTGCTAATGACTTAGCTACACGGTAGACGGTTATTATTCTGCAAACTTGTCTATTGTGGCTTTTCGTTTGTTCAGAAAACGTTGTGAGGTTAATAACAATGTCGATTGAGAAAAGGGAGCGAGGAAAGCCTACCATGGAGGCGGGCTAGAGATGTTAACGCTTGAGATACCATTCTAGACGCGCAAAGACCATGGTTTTTGCCATTTTTCTGATCCAGCTTTCCAGAGCACTGGAGGGTTAAGCCACCGAGTCCGGCAGGAATATTGCCGGCTTTAGCAATGGTACAAGCTGAATTCACCTCCATTGAAGGGCAACAGTATCGCTATGCTAGGAGTTGTTGACACTGTACAGTAGCGCTCTTCTGTCCTGTTCAAGATGCCCCAAGGCAGCGTAGGTGACGTCGTCAGGGCCTGGAGAGGATGATCGTTCAGAGGCAGCCAGTCCAGATTGGAATTCTTTGAAATTCTGCGGTCGCTCGCCTTCAGGTGCGTTCGGGATGGCTGTGGACAGCAACCCTTACATCAGCCAACCTTCTACACAAAGGCTGACTGTGTATATTGAGAAATGAGTGTAGATAGCCTTTCATAAGGAAATTTACGACGTCCGTTTCCATTAATGCGCATGCTATTAATTATGAAAACGTCTATCGATTATTGGGTCTAATAATCGGCCGAGATCTTTCGGGGAGCGCCCAAGAAATCTCAAGAAACGACTGTGCTTGATTGTCCTGTACTGAGATTCATATTCGGGAAAACATTGGGCACATCTGGACATTTCATACTTAAGTCATACAGAGGTCTCCCACTGTGGTGACCATTATGTGGAGACCCCAGGCGAATGCTGGCTGTTGTGGTCGATGTCATCGTGATGTTTCGTATAAAGATAAAGGGTGGTAAGATCGCTCCCTGCACGCCTTATGCTGTGGATGCGTGAGAAAGTGCGACGGTGAGCTAAGAAGGGTGGTGGCTTCAGACACACTGTCTTCCCGCGAGCCTAGTGGTGGAAGCCACGTAATCTGAAGTTTTACAAACGCGGTGAAGCGAGAGGTAGCCCGAAACGTTCGCTTCCGGCTGCCAGCGCAACACATCAAGGTTGTGACAGCGAGCGCTCGGGGTGTGTTCAGGTTTGCCAGCGAACCATGCATGTTAATGTAATTAGTAATCGAATTTTTACTGCAATTTATGCGACAGATAAAGCTACGAACCTTCTTGGCGTAGTTGTCTAACACTTTGCTATCGCTATCAAAACTTATTTTTACGAGCGAAACTGTGACTTTTTTCTGGAATTTCTACGCTACAGCTTCCTAGTGCTGGCCAATACGTGCAATTACAAAGATCACTCATTAGAGAACGTACACGGCTGAGCATTGCACACCTGTTTAGGACTTCCTCGCTGTGCTTCAACATCTGCAAAGATAACCGATCCAAAACATACGCCGCTGTGAATTGACTCAGGGCGCACAGTCTCCATATATCCCGCGCCCCCAAGCACCACTCAGCCTTCTTTCCCTCGCAGAGACCTCGTACCACACTTTCGGTAGTTACCGCCACCCATCGAGGTTGTTTTCCATCAGAACACGAACCAGCAGCAAAGCCTTCTTTTCTGGTTTACTAATTAATGCCATGTGAATCACTTTTCCGTATCGGGTGGGTTTCAAACCTCTTTCCTCGGTCGATCCCGGAGGCAGTGAACAGCCACGCCAATAAAATTACATAATTTTCAGGTTCGAGCTCTGTTATTGTTTCGAAATTTTAATATTTAAGGTTGACAAGATGTCGTTGTCAAAATACTGTGGAATAATTTTGCCAAGAATATAAGACCTGGTGTCAGCAACTTTAGTATTAGAATGGTGTGGCAATACAACCCGCATATACCGGATGCCCTATAGCATGGCGTCGCATATAGCACACATACACCTAAATATATACGGAACCTCACGGAAACGCCGACGGCGAAAATTTGCTTGAAGGGTCCGCGTAACTGCGATCACAATAAAAGTTGACAGTCTGTTTACCATATACGCTAAAGAGGATAAAGGCAAAAGCCTGCGCGCTCACGAGACATTCATTAAATTATTTTGACATTCTCATTAGAATGCGTTGTTACTTCCTATTACTTGTTTTCTCTATACTTGTTATATTTTCGGTCGCCTAGACATCGCCACTGATTCTGCGCGGTTAATGGCACGTTAGAACGTTCGTGGCGAATCTATGAAGACTATAAAGACACACTGAATGATTTTTTTTTATTTTAGCACTCCAATCGACTTGGGTAGCTACACGCGCTTGGGTATATGGTGCCGTCTATATTCTTGTAGCGCAGACAGAATGAGAAGGACACGGAAAGGTAAATTAGACCAATACACCACGCTAACTTTCAACAACTGATTATTTACAGTTCCCGCGGGCGTGCTTAGGCTCCTTAAAACGTCACAAAATACGTGTACATTGCTCGGCAAAGTACAAAACCGGGGAAAACCACTTTTGGCGCCACAGTGATTATTTGGAAGGGTTTACGTTCAACACGAACAGAGATAATTGATCTCTCCTTTCAATGATAAATAATTACTGGCGCATGCGCTTGAATTTTGTGCCATAACCACGGACGGTCAATTTTTCGACCCATGAGCCATCTAGGGCCTTTCCCTTAAAAAACAAAAGAAAAACAAACAATAAAAGAACCGTAGAGCCAACCTTGAATTGACATCTTCGTAAATAATAGCATTGTATGCTATGTAATAATAGCGTATGTTATGTAATAACGCACGCATACACACATATATTTATGCATTACATATCTACACAAGCACATGCTTATTTGTTTTCACAATAGTTTTCATTAAACATTCATACCTTCTTCTTTTCGGTCTGCGGTCTCAAACCTCTTCAATCCGGTCCTCTTGAGATTGCCGTTCTTCTTCTTTACTACTGCTGCAGCTCTATCCGGAGATGGCGCAGTTCAGATGCCTGTGTGGGGAGAAATAGTTGACATACCTTTCACAAACACGTGATCTATTACTACTCCGGCACGCAGGTACAAACTCCTCCGACCGCCCTGGCCTTTCTGCCTCGAGCACGTCCTTCACAAAATCGGTGAACCACGGTTTTTGGGGTTTTGAAATGTCGACCTTAAGGTATCCAGTATTTATCGTCGACATATATGTCACGACCCCGGTTTCGTAACACAGGAGACAACCGTATTCAAGGTGGCCTCTTCGGCGGCACGTCCATGATCTGCGCAATTCTACTCCTTTTCTTCTCTTCTCATTGGGCGGCATATCAAATACATTCGACCTGCGCCAGGCGCCGTTTGCTTTCATCCAGATCCACGGAAGAGTCCTTCGGTTGATCCATAGCAGGTGACTGAGAAAAAGGCACCATAGAGGGCCACTGTTATATACCGCAATACGCGTATCTATTTTATCGGTAGAACCGTTCGCGACGCGTACTGCTGATGTTGATGTTGATTCCAATTCAATTTGGCACATATCCACGAGGAGGACTGGCCACGCAAAAGAAGTTAAATAAGTATGTATAAATAGGATTTGCGAAAAACAGATAAAGTAGACATATTTATTGATAAAATATAGAGTACTTTTCAAAAACTTGTGATGAAAATAACTTGTAATAATATCACCGCAGGGAGCTATAGCTGCTAGCAACGCAACCGGCTTGATGCTTCTATAAACCCACGGAGTGCTTTGCAAATTGCTCTGTGATTGCGGCCTAACAGTACAGCTCCAAATGATTAGAAATTTCGCATAGTCATTGAGAACGCAAATTCACAGAGAGGAAATTCAAGGAAAATATTGCGCAAGGAGATGAATGGGCAGCAAGAAAGAAGATAATGATAAATAGTTTTCTGTTCGTAACAGATGCAATGCTTAGAAATGGAAAGTACAGACCAATAAACGATTGAAATTTAGGAGCGGGACCTTGCATCGGAAGCTGGTTAACGTAACCTCGCATTGACGTGATATGAATTTATGCGCGTTCCATTGGTAATGTAAGCGAGATGCATTGGAACACATCAAAAAGCTTCTTTTTTCTTCATCGTCAGCTATGAGACGCACATGCTCAATTTTTCATGAGTAAATTGCCACTAAGCGACACGCCTAACGCTGTTGCCATACGACGTGCCTGATGTACAGAGCAAGCAGCACTTGGATCCAGCATCAGAATGTGTTCAATGAGAAGGAACGACATGCTTGGCCTTGTGGGAACGCGCCACGGCGCCGCAGTACGATGAAAGACGCGCATCGAACTCAGGGTACGGCCGCGTCCCGAAACGTCTTTCTTATTTGTCAGCTACGAGATGCGAGTTCTCACTTTTTATTGCGATAGCAATCATATTGTTATGCGAACGAGGGATTAAAGAATGAATTCAAACATAGGAGAGCAATAGGGGTTGAGGCACGCATCATGCACGACGTCAGTGGAACGCGGTGAAGATGAGACACTGGCGTGGATTGGGGCAATTTGACACTTAACTCGAGAAACGACACGCAGCACTCGGTATAGGCCTATGTACCAATACAATAGTTTTTCTGACAGCCCAACCACAGGAATACCAGAGATTCAGGCGAAAAGTGCACGTCTTTGCGTTGACGATCGTCACAAACGCCGTTGGTTCTCTTGGGAGGTCAGGAGGCGAGCGTGGGCAATAGCACATGCTTGGGCAGCCCTAGTGATGGCGTCAAGGGCATATTCGCTGGCCTCTGCTGTGGTAAATGGTAGGTATGTGTCCGGCGGTAATGTGGGTTCTGGGCCATACAACAGAAAGAACGGGGAATAACCGGCGGTGGCGTGGCGCGAAGAATTGTATGCAAATGTGACACAGGGCAGAGCAAGGTCCCAATCAGTATCGTTGGACAAGACATACCTTACAAGCATGTCTGTCAGGGCTCGATTCAGACACTCCGCGAGATCATTACTTTGTGGCTGGTAAGATGCAGGTGCTTGGTCGAGCAGGACTGCAGAATGCCGGCGATGACTTTTGAAAGAAATGTCCGGTGACTGTCAGTAAACAGTTTGTGTGGAGTTGGATGTTGTAAAACCACGTCGTGTAGCAGAAAATCGGCGACATCTGTGGAAGTGCTCTGGTGATGGCGTAGCACGTGGTGTAATCTGTTGCCACAGTGACATAATTGTTGTCAGACGTTGATAGAGGGAAAGGGTCAAATAAGTCCGAGCCAACGCGAAGGAAGGTCTCCGATGGGACATCGAGCAGTTGAAGGCACCTGGTAGGGAGCGTCGATGGTGCTTTTGGTCGCTGGCATTCACCGTCGCTGGCGAAAAGAAGCGTCGGTGAATCCGGTTGTAAGTACGGGAGACGCCTAGGTGACTGGCGTCGGGAACTTCATGGAGAACAGTTGGCCGGAGATGCTTAGGAATAACGAGGACTAGGGTAGGACCGTCGGGGTGAACGTTATGCCGGTATATTACACCATCCTGGAGGACAAACACGTGAAGGGACGAATCGGAAGGCAAAGATTCCAAGCGGTCAGTGATGGCCCGCAAGGTGGCATCACGGCGTTGCTTGTCGGCAACGTGGAGCAGTTGAGAAACGGAGAAAACGCAAACCTCTGTATCGGTGTCAGGGATGACGGGTGGTCCATACACTGGATAACGTGATAAACAGTCAGCGTCTTGGTGCAGATGGCCCGACTTGTACGCTGCTCAGTGATTGAAACGCCATACTCAGACAGCATGGTGGCCTGCACTTTTTTGTGCCGTCGTTGGATGCTGGGGACATTGAGCTGATGCACTTTTTCATCCCATGAAAACGAGAGTAATTTTGATGCATTGTGACGCAGTTGGGTCCCCTCAGCGCGCACCGATGGCGCAAGAATCACTGGCCGCCATGCTGTTCGAGTATCACGTTTCAGTCGCTGAACACTGTACACTGCGATATAGGTATATTATTGTACCCGCAGAGCCCAGCGACCAAGCCGGCCAGTAGAATTTTTGAGCGACGAAAGCCAGCAAAGCGTGTGATGGTCCGTGATTACAGAGAAGTCCGTGCCATACAAATATGGGCGCAATTCGGAAATCGCCCAGACGAGAGCCAGGTATTCACGCTGTGTAATCGAATAGTTGCGCTCCGCTGCTGTCACTAGGCGGCTAGCATAGGCGGCGACACGATCTTGTCCACGTTGGCCTTGGGATAAGACAGCTCCACTCCAGTAACCACTGGCATCGCTACGGATCTCTGCAAAAGAGAACGGTTCAAAGTGGGCCAGTATAAGTGGCGTGGTGACAATAGTAGTGAGGTGGGCAAATGCAGCGGCTTGAGAGGGACCCCTCGTAAACGGCACCTCCTTCTTCAGAATATCAGTAAGTGGTCTGGCAAAGGCTGTGAAAATTTTCACGAGCCGTCGGAAGTAGCAGCAAAGTCCTACAAAACTTCGTAAGTCGTTCACAGGCTGAGGTACAGGAAAAAACGAGACAGCACGAATTTTATCCGGGTGTGATTGAACACGAGAAGCGTCGACGAAGTGGCCCAGCACTGTAATCTGCTGGGGACCGAAGTGACACTTCGATTAATTGAATTGGAGTCCAGCCTTGCCGAATACCTAAAGAAAAGCTGATAAGCGCTCCAGGTGTGTCTTAAATGTAGGGGAAAATAGAAGAACGTCATCTAGGTAGCAAAGGCATGTTGACCATTTCAACCCTTCGCCAAAGAGTCCATCCTACAGTCGAATGTTGCTGGGGCGTTGATTAGGCCGAATAGCATAACTTTGAATTGATATAAACCATGAGGGTTGACGAACATGATCTTCTCTTGGTCCTTTTCATCCCCAGAAATGTGCCAATAACCAGACCAAAGATCTATTGAAGAAAATTAGTTGGCACCGTAGAGGCATTCTTTTTGGTAATTCGGTTTAAATGGCTATAATCTACGAAAAAACGCCACGTACCATCTTTATTTTTAACGAGCACAACCAGCGACGCCCAAGGGCTTGACGGGGTTCAACAATACCTTTGGCAAGCATCTCGTTCACTTCATCTTGAATAACTTTACGTTCTGATGCAGAAACTTGATATGGTCGTTGATGAATGAGACTAGCACCACCAGTATTTATGAGATGCTTAAGAAGTGAAGTCTTACCCAATTGTCGATTGTTGCGGTCAAAGTTGTCGCTGGAGGAAATCAAAATGAGCCTAGAGCGGCTGCTTGTTCAGGCATTAGGTCCGCAGCAATCATTAGACTAAATGTGACATCGAGGCAAATTGTATCCTGTGGATATGCTGAAGAATAGACGCAAACGTCTACTGAAAAAGTTGTGAGGTGTTCATCTGCTATAGCACACAGCGTAGCAACCGATATACCTTGGTGCAGAACCTGCTTTGTCAGGCCAAAATTAATAACGGGGAGGCACGTCCGGTTATCGGCAACGGTACGACGGAGTAGGGTACAATGATATGGTGTAGCAAAAGGACATCAGGAGGAGGTGTGACGACGTAATCTCCATCGGGCACAGGCACAGATGATATCAAATCGACAAAACTCAAGGTGCTAGGCGGTAGGCGCACGAAAATGGTCGTACAAGGGTTAATCGGGAGTTCCGTACGAGTATGCGGGAGAAAAGCAAGTCCGAGACAAAGGGTACCGGCAGAACATTCGACCAGAACGTAATGCACCCTAAGGAAGTTTAGTCTGAGGATACGGTCATAGCAACAATTCGTCAGCATTGTAAAAAGAACTGTGACGTGGCGGTCGGCGACGCTTATACTGACAGTACATAGTCCAGTGGCGGCAACAGGGCTGCCATCGGCGACGCGTACGGCTCGTGTAGAAGCAGGTGTGAGAACCTTCTTCAGTCGACGACGTAGGTTAGCGCTGATTATGGACACCTGGGCTCCAGTATCAAACGCTGTCAAAGGGACACTGTAGACGCGAACATCCAGTAAGTTCTGGTTCGTTGGGCGCGTCAGTGTGCTGTGTAAAGTCGAACTGCGATAAGGTCCTATCGCGTCCCACACATCGTATGTTGTAGGCTCGAGGGGAAGTGTGCGATGGTAGGCCTGTAATGATGGTGGCTTGATGCGCAACATCTCGCGCGCGCAAGAAAAAAGAAATGGGGGGAAGGGGGGGGGGAAGAGGCGAGCGCGCGATATCGTGATCAAGGGTTCGCGAAGAAAGGAAGGATGTAGAGGCGGCGGCCGGTGAACTGGATGAGCCGTCGGCGACCGCGCCTTATCTTGGAAGTAATCTACGGCCGCGGCAAAGAATTGGCGAACCGTGTTGGCTGATGGCTGGTGGTTTGTTGCACTTCACCAAGTAAAAGCTAGAAAAGTAGCGATGAATTCAATAAAAACATGCTAAAATATCGAGATGACTCTGCACACCTGCTTACACAACATTAGCGAAATTGGTGATGCCTGGCGTGCAGACTACGTTAACACAGCCAATGGTGTGCTGTATTTACTTCTCCGGGTGTTACAATTAATGTCACTATGAAAAAGTAAGCAATATTCGTGCAAATGTTTTCTCCACAACAGTTCGCTGAATTGCACATGGAAAATCCTACTTCTTCGACTGTTTCATCTGGGCTGGAGGCACTTCCTTGGGTCTGTGATCTGTCAATAGAAGGCAAACCACTCAAAAATCGGTGCAATTCCCTAAAGAAGATCCATGATCTTGCTGCCCAGCCTGTGCCTTGCTCACGAAGTTCGTTCCTGCAAGAACAGAGAAAGCAGCTTCAAAAGAGTGACACACCTAATAAAGAATCATTAGCCAGAGGTACGGATACGAACAGCCTAGCGTTCATATTTCTCGCGCTCAGGAATATGTTGATGTATTTTTGGTAAGCAGTTGCTCAAGAAAGGCGAACGAGGCGCGCGCAACTTGCCCCCCGCCCCCCTCCCAAAAACAATAAATAAAGGAAAAAAGGTATGGTCAGCACTAGCGGACGCGTCTTCGCGTTCGCTTGATAGTCCCACTGTCAGTACTTCGGCAGTATTCGGCAGTACTTGCAGAGTACAACCGACAAAAGTAGCTCTATGCCGCTCGCACATTTTGCAACAATAGCCGCAAGTAGTACATAGAAAACACTAGAATTTTCTCGTAGCGTGCGCTTAATACATAACGCGATGCGAGTTACCTGCATCGCTGTGTCAAGTTGTCCACTTTTGCCTGGACTTGCTTCTTGGTTTTAATAATGCCGCTTTCGCGAAGCGCGTCAACAATTGCACCGTAGACTTTCGTGTTGTGTTTTTCACCTCTGAGTAAGTGCAGGTGATCCTCCCAAAGACGAATTAGTCCTTGTCTCACTTTTCGTATATAGTGCTCTCGGCGGGGTAGGCGGCCTTGCTGAAACTTGCCCTGTCACGCACTTCATGTCGCGTGCAGAAAGCTACAATATAGTCACCCACACAGTACGCCTAGCACGGTAAAAGGCCTATAGCGGCTTATAGGTCCAGATTATAGTCCAGCAACAACCGTAAATGCTGCTAAATCGTATTTGAGCGTTTATTTAATTTAATAGAACTGTTTTAGAAAGCACTCGCCATTATTTTTAATGCAAACCATAATTAAATTCTCAGCTTTACAAAAACAAGTATGGGCATGACAGTACTCCCTTCGGCTGCTGAGAGAGATCGCCGATCTCCCTTGACCAAATAGCTCCCTCAAACTCCCTTAGCAGAAGGGTGACCGCGTCACACCACGTGCATCTCCCTCGAGATAATGACGATGGAGTTAAAATGAGTTTGACGCTGCTACCGCTTCAATCTCTATCTAGTGAGGCGAGTCTAGTGAGACGAGTCTAGCAGTGCTAGTGGAGGAATTAGAGGGCAGTAAATGGGATATAATAGGGCTCAGTGAAGTTAGGAGGCCAAAAGAAGCATATACAGTGCTGAAAAGCGGGCACGTCCTGCGCTACCGGGGCTTAGCGGAGAGACGAGAACTAGGAGTCGGATTCCTGATTAATAAGCATATAGCTGTTAACATACAGGAATTCTATGGCATTAACGAGAGGGTGGCAGGTCTTGTTGTGAAACTTAATAAGAGGTACAAAATGAAGGTTGTAAAGGTCTACGCCCTATATCCAGTCATGATGACCAGGAAGTCGAAAGCTTCTATGAAGACGTGGAATCGGCGATGGGTAGAGTGAAAACAAAATACACTATACTGATGGGCGACTTCAATGCCAAGGTAGGCAAGAAGCAAGCTGGAGACAAGGCAGTGGGGGAATATGGCATAGGCACTAGGAATAGCAGGGGAGAGTTAATAGTTGAGTTTGCGGAACAGAATAATATGCGCATAATGAATACCTTCTTCCGCAAGCGGGATAGCCGAAAGTGACGCGGAGTAGCCCGAACGGCGAGACTAGAAATGAAATAGACTTCATACTGTGCGCTAACCCTGGCATCATACAAGATGTGGACCTGCTCGGCAAGGTGCGCTGCAGTGGTCATAGGATGGTAAGAACTCGAATTAGCCTAGACCTGAGGAGGGAACGGAAGAAACTGGTACATAAGAAGCCTATCAATGAGTTAGCGGTAAGAGGGAAAATAGAGGAATTCCGGATCAAGCTACAGAACAGGTATTCGGCTTTAACTAAGGAAGAGGACCTTAGTGTTGAAGAAATGAACGACAATCTTGTGGGCATCATTAAGGAGTGTGTAATAGAAGTCGGTGGTAACTCCGTTAGACAGGATACCAGTAAGCTATCGCAAGAGACGAAAGGCCTGATCAATAAACGCCAATGTATGAAAGCCTCTTACCCTAAAGCTAGAATAGCACTGGCAGAACGTTCGAAGTTAATCAACAAGCGTAAGACAGCTGACATAAGGAAGTATAATATGGATAGAATTGAACATGCTCTCAGGAAGGGAGGAAGCCTAAAAGCAGTGAAGAAGAAACTAGGAACAGGCAAGAATCTGATATATGCGTTAAGAGACAAAGCCGGCAATATCATTATTAATATGGATGAGATAGTTGAAGTGGCTGAGGAGTTCTGTACAGATTTATACAGTAGGAGTGTCACCCACGACGATAATGGAAGAGAGAAGAGTCTACAGGAATTCGAAATCCCACAGGTAACGCCGGAAGAAGTAAAGAAAGCCTTGGGAGATACGCAAAGGGAGAAGGCAGCTGGGGAAGATCAGGTAACAGTAGATTTGTTGAAGGATGGTGGGCAGATTATTCTCGAGAAACAGGCCACCCTGTATACGCAATGCCTAATGACCTCGAGCGTACCGGAATCTTGGAAGAACGCTAACATAATCCTAATCCATAAGAAAGGGGACGCCAAAGACCTGAAAAATTATAGACCAATCAGCTTGCTGTCGGTTGCCTACAAATTATTTACTAAGGTAATCGTAAATAGAATCAGGAACACCTTAGACTTCTGTCAACCAAAGGACCAGGCAGGAATCCGTAAAGGCTACTCAACAATAGACCATATTCACACTATCAATCAGGTGATAGAGAAATGTGCTGAATATAACCAACCCTCATATATATCTTTCATTCAATACGAAAAAGCGTTCGATTCAGTCAAAACCTCAGCAGTCATGGAGGCATTACGGAATCCGGGAGTAGACGAGCCATATGTAAAAGTACTGAAAGATATCTATAGCGGCTCCACAGCCACCGTAGTCCTCCATAAAGAAAGCAACAAAATCAAAATAAAGAAAGGCGTCAGGCAGGGAGATACGATCTCTCCAATGCTATTCACAGCGTGTGTACAGGAGGTATTCAGAGACCTGGATTGGGACGAATTGGGGATAAAAGTTAATGGAGAATACCTTAGTAACTTGCGATTCGCTGATGATATTGCCTTGCTTAGTAACTCAGGGGACCAATTGCAATCCATGGTCACTGACCTGGAGAGGCAAAGCGGAAGAGTGGGTCCAAAAATGAATCTGCAGAAAAGTAAAGTAATCTTTAACAGTCTCGGAAGAGAACAGCAATTTACAATATATAGCGAGGCACTGGAAGTGGTAACGGAATACATCTACTTAGGGCAGGTGGTCACGGTGCATCCGGATCATGAGACGGAAATAATCAGAAGAATGGGCTGGGATTCGTTTGGCAGACATTCTCAAATCATGAACAGCAGGTTGCCACTAACCCTCAAGAGAAAAGTGTATAACAGCTGTGTCTTACCAGTACTCAACTACGGGGCAGAAACCTGGAGGCTTACGAAAAGGGTTCTACTCAAATTGAGGACGACGCAACAAGCTATGGAAAGAAGAATGATGGGTGTAACGTTATGGGATAAAACAAGAGCAGATTGGGTGAGGGAACAAACGCGAGTTAATGACATCTTAGTTGAAATCAAGAAAAAGAAATTGGCATGGGCAGGACATGTAATGAGGAGGGAAGGTAACGGATGGTCATTGAGGGTTACGGACTGGATTCCAAGGGAAGGGACGCGTAGCAGGGGGTGGCAGAAAGTTAGGTGGGCGGATGAGATTAGGAAGTTTGCAGGGACGACATGGAAATAATTAGTACATGACCGGGGTTGTTGGAGAAGTATGGGAGAGGCCTCTGCCCTGCAGTGGGCGTAACCAGGCTGATGATGGTGATGATGATCGCTTCAATGCTTCGCCTTTCGGGGGATACTGCGACTTTCTTCATATTATTCTCTTCATCGGTACCTGCGAATTTTACTCCAAAACGCCGACGTTTGCTTGGTCATTGGCGGCGGCCTCTTGAAAAACAAAACAAAAGAAAGAATACCATGTTATATTCCTAGAAGGGTGCCTGCATATTCTTTTCAATAGTACTGGTTGCATTCAATATCAATTTAGTACCCTCACATTTGCTATAATTTTGTAACCCATACATTTTTCTCACTTATATCTATACCTTTGAAAATTTCTCTCAAATATATTTGTATATTTTGCTGCACTTTCGTTTCGTTAATTTTTTCTTTGAGTTTCACTTGCACTGCTCCCTGTAACGGTCGATATATTACAGCGAACACTCTATACGACTAACTTTCCGTAGTTTTTCTGGCATCTGGCAATAGAAAAAATCATCATGTCAGCCGATCCTGGTGATAGTGAAGAAAGGGTCCTAGCTCAATGGCAAATACCCCTGTGGGTATGTGCCACTACAGTCGGTGTCTGAGCCATTGATTAAGCGGATGTGAGCCATTTAGCCGCTGCGTTATTGATGGGGCGGGCACGTATAGTTCGTACACCTGAAGAACAACATGCGTACAAGGAGCGCCGGAGGGAACAGCAACGAGAATGTAAACGGCGCCGGTGCGAAACGACCACCAACGAAAAACGTTCCCGTGATGCTGAACGAAAATGACAATCGCGAGCCCGGGCACCTCCGAATGAGCAACGACGTCAGATTCGCAACGCAGTACGGCGGCAGCGGTACCGGATGGACCGAGTGAACGACTTCAAAGGTGCGGATGCCAAGTGGCGACGAGACTTCCTGGATAAACATTTTGTGCTATACAAACGGAAGAAGGAATCGTGATCTTGACGGTGTACATTTAGTCCGCTACTTCCAAGTCCGAAATCAAACAGTTTACTACCACGTATATCCAGTGCATGCGTTTGAAAGGACGATACCACACCTGTGATCAGCAACGGAGACTTCAACGTGGACATTTCTAAGCCAGAGAAGGAATGGTTCGTGCTGTACATTTTGGATAACTGTGGCCTGCAAAGTTACTCGAACCCCATGATACCTACCACGCATCACCGGACGTGCATTGATTTGATTCTAGCCAAGAACCTCTCTAGGGTGGCAGTCGAGCCACTGAGTCTATCTCATAATGATCAAAAGCAATCGCGACTACCCTGACAAAATAAAAAGTCTCAATCGAACATCAACCACTCTCTTTACTAAACAATCCATTCAAACGCGTCAACTCGCCATCATCAGACACTTCAAACAAATGAGAACCATTCCACTCTGTGAAGATAAAATGGCAGCGAAAGCTGACGACAGTCAAAGCTCTCAAACACAAAGCAAAGTGCTTTCGCTGTCATTCCATCTTCACAGAGTGGAATGGTGCCATTTTTTTTCTATTCCTCGTATTGGGAAAGCGACATGTTTTCGGGAGAAAACAAGCAAGAACGACCGCTATCACCATCATACCTGCAAGAGAACGCCACGTGTCGAGAAAGAAGTGCGCGAGTGCACGAGCTGCATGCCCAGAGGCGCTCGCGGACGCTGCTCGAACGGTCGGACTTCCACGGACGAGCGGCTGCCCATTGTTCTTCGGAGACCAGCACGACGTCCCCTTGGTTGACGACAGCACAGCGTGGACCCTGTCGCCTAGCCTGGGTTGAGCAGTTGTGAAGGTCGTCCGTCGGCACACCGAGTAGTGAAGAAGGTCGATACAAGGCGCTACCCACAAAGCGAACCAAGATGCCGTCGGGACGACCCAAGACGCAGACGCAGGTGAGCGTTCCATCAACCTCGCGTATGCTCACGCGGAGTCAGGCAAAAAAACTCGCGTTGATGGAGCCCTGCATAAAGGCGAC
The DNA here is from genome assembly GCF_050947875.1 of Dermacentor variabilis. Classification (NCBI taxonomy): domain Eukaryota; kingdom Metazoa; phylum Arthropoda; class Arachnida; order Ixodida; family Ixodidae; genus Dermacentor; species Dermacentor variabilis. The sequence goes on along the minus strand of NC_134568.1, from coordinate 110,055,858 downwards.
GTCGTCTACCGGGCTGGCGCCACCGAGTGAGTCTACCGCTCGCATGCCCCAAGCCAGGCGGACTGAGAGGCGACCTGTTCAGGACGCATTTACCCCGTCGAAAAGTGAGGCCAACGCAAGGGCACCTGGTCCCTCTTCAAGTAAAGGGAGAGAGCAAAGTGCGAGAAAGCGACGTCGACCGATTAACGAGTCCTCGGTCAACAGCGACGGCGAAATGAAGAACGCTACGGGTGTAAAGGCAAGGCATCCCTGCGACAACGGCGGGAGCAAAACTAGGTCCACGGCGCTCCAATCGCCTACCATCACGTCGTCGTGCCGCGACAGTGACATATTCTGGACCAAGAGAGAAAGCCTTCGACAGTCAACATCACGTGCCACTCAAAGCGAAGAGAAAAGGGTGGAAGGCTATGGAACACCCAAAAGCAAGTGGCTTTCCCTACACTTCGGCTTGGTTGGGACTGAGTCTCGTGGAAGCCCAATATCTGGCATGAGAAAGTCAAACGTTCGATGTTGCTTGCGCACAAGCACAACCGACAGTGAGGGAAAGAAAACTCCACAGGCTTGGACAAACAGGAAGACCACAGAAAACAACCCAGGTATAAAAGAAAAGTTCCAAGGTACTCCATCTGGATCTGCTAGAACGCCGAGAAACCCGAAGAGTACAGGAAGAAAGTACCAAAGATGCAGGAGCAGAATCTTCACGGAACCTAACTCAGACACTGAGATTAGTGCATCAAGCCTTTCCGCAGCTTCTGTTGCCGAGCCATGTTCTCCTTCGATTGGCTCATCGCAGGAGTCGGGCTTGCGCTGTGTGCTGATGTAGTACCGTTCCCGAACAGCAGAGCAAGTTGTCTTGTCAAGTTGTGCCCCGCTAACGTGATCGCACTGTACGAATAAAGTTATGATCGCTTCTTCGAGATAAAACGTCTTCTAATCAATGTAGTAGAGGTTCAGGCAGCACGAGCTCCGCTCTCGCATTACATGTTTAACCATTATGGCCGGTGTCCTTTACTGAGCGTGTTCCAGTTATGAATGCATACGCAGAGCAACCGTTAAGCAATGATATTGGAGTCGCACCCACGTGTACGTGAGAACGCTCTGTACAACCTGCGCAGACATATGAGTATCATTCTAGTAACTTTTATGGGCTTTAGAGTGCAGTAATTACGCGCCGACTGTTCTAAGCACTTTTGATTCACGAACCGAACCCAAGTGCGCATCAGGATTCCCAGCTGATGACCTGCCGTGGTGGCTAAGAGGCTATGCCCTGGCACTGCTACGTAAGAGGTCGCAGGATACACTCCCAGACGTGGTGGCCAAATGCTGATAGGAGCGATATGCAAAAACGCAAGTGTACCGTGCATTGGCTTCACGTTAAGATCCCCAAGTGGTCAAATTTATTCCGGAGTCCCCCACTACGGGGTGTTTCATAATCGGATTGTAGTTTTGGCACGTAAATTTGGCAATATATTTTTTCATTCTCAACATTTGATACGAGTGGCAAAACCTAAGGCATGATGAAGTTTTAGGGCATTTTATGCTTTATTCGCTTAATCGCATTGTTTGCATAAATACACGACGTTTCGACCGCCACATACCAACATACCAAAACCGTCAGTACTTAAAATTCCTAAGTTTATTTCGATTTGAGGTCCGTCTTGCATTTGACTAATATTACGACACGTTTTTTTTTTTCAGAATTGTATTGCTGCCTCCTCAGCAAGAGAATGGGCCATGCTAACTACTGCACAATCACTAATTTAAGCACGTGTGCGTGAAATTTGGGTTTTATTGAGATGTGGTCTATAGACGTGATCACATAAAGCCAACAGACAATGAAGCCAAGGAAAGCATCGGGGAAATTAACAGTGGTTTAAATTGGAATGTAGAAAATAATGAAGGAAAGGGAAATGTAGCGGACGAAAAGAAAACGTGTCGCCGGTGGGAGTTGAACCTACCACCTCAATGCGGAGTTTGTGGGTTCGGCTCCCACCGGTGAAAATTGATCGTTTCGTCCACTTTCATTTTCCGTTTCTTCATTATTTTCTACATTCCAATTGAAACGGCAGTTAATTTCCCCGATGCTATCGTTGGCTTCATTGTTGCCAACGAACGTGCTTCATTATGGCTTTACGGGGTCATGATTAACAAAACTGAGCCACTCAGTTCCCTTCTCCTTCAATTTATAGACGTGGCTCTCATGATAATATCATGCCTAACAAACGAGTACAACGAGTATGCGCAGCTCGTGCTTCGTCTTCATTTAAACAATTGCTAGCAACAACATGACATCCGAGTGTGTAACGCGGGAAAGCGCACATCCGGATTGGGAAAAATGCCTGTTTAATTATTTACCTTTCAGGATAAGGCTAAAACTGTGACTGTATAAAGACTAATAAATAGTTTAAGGGACGTCTATATCACCTCAAAATATTTTTGCGTCGTATTGAGCGTGTCATATGTATATATATATATATGAAAGTGAGATGCACAACTTCGCGGCTAATTTTGGTTGATTTACCCAACAGTTTCGGACAGTTTTCACTTTCGGTCCACCAACCGAAACTCTTGGGCACATCAGACAAAGATAACCGCGAAGTTCTGCTTCTCATTTTTCTAACCACGTTTGACGGATTGAAAAATCCAGTTGCTACTGTATATATAAATATATATATATATATATATATATATATATATATATATATATATAGAGAGAGAGAGAGAGAGACATACATAGTTTTATTATGATTGCAAATATACGGACGCTCCATACGAATTTCCACCTTCGTCGTCCCCGTGAGGTCGTGCCCGCGCCCGCTATGCTTTGGGTGGGAGGGTCAGCAAGGATGGTGGTTTGATGAGCGCTGTCTTCCCGCGCGCGCAATGTTGGAGGTCAGATGTACAAGACTCACACGCCAACGGTGAGCTTGTGGGTATTACTGTCGCAACCTTTATACCTTTAACTAATTAGTTGCACCTTCAAATACTGCACATTGCAGAAAATATGGCGCCCCGTCGTACACAAATAATAGAATGCAGCGTTGTGACAGAGGCACTGCCGATATGTTTGAGCAACAGGGCCAGGTAAAAGAGACAGCATTGTAATAAAGAGCTCAGGCGGAACAAATTCTTGTAATTTGCTTGCATATCGCCTTCAGTCACGGCGTACCCGTTTGTGGACGCGACCTATTTTCGCCATTACTGTGCAGTGGTTGCAAGGAATAGACAACGAACAATAAACTTTCGGTAAATTGAACATTCTGCTTTCCTAATGTGCACCCATTTCACTTCTGAGGGAAATGTATCGCTTCAGACGACCGCTTTGGTGAAGGCACAACCGTCTTGACGGGACGTTTTGAGTGCGACGTTTCGGTAGTTATTGCGAAATATTTTTTCCGTTTTCTGTAATGCTGTCACCCAATAATTAACGTGCGCATGTAATTGCAGTGGGTGATCCAATATTTTTAATAAATAAAGGTAGCATGACTGACTGTACAATATATGAAATTTAATTACTATGTAATTATGATGGGTCTACATAAAATGCAGAGTCATTCTCATCCCACCTTGGCTTGGTTTCTTTGGAGTCTCCAGCATCTTGGAATAAAAGTATGTAAATTTCACGCATTTATCGACAGTTGATCGTAATTCATGACTGAAGAGGATATAATATAGCACCACCTGTTTTTTACAAGCCACCAACACAAAACTTGCCACCGCAGGTTTTCCAGACAGCAACAACTGCGGTCCGTTGTTCTCAGTCGCCAGCCTGCAAACTTCCGGGCCTACCTCTTAACACAGATCGTCCAATATAATCCTAACTCTGCCCATCCGATGACAAATATTTGCGGCGTGCTTAAAGGGGAGGTAAGGTCAGGGAATCATACCCCGAATGGTCGATCTGTGCCCACCTCAGCAATGCGCATTATTGCTTTCTGCAGCGTAGAGAACAGCTTCCTATTGACGTTATCCTGGCGGGAAATTCTGAGACGTAATTGAGATTATAAGACGAGCCAAGGCAGACTTTCGAGGCATATTATTTTTAGTGTGTTTACAGAGATGCCTGAAATACGCGCCGAGTATGCTATATTGAAGGTTCCTTTATTATTTTGAAGCTGGTCCAAGACTACAAAGGCACCGAATTCAAATAAAGGTTACTATGGAATGCCGCATACTTGTATTGACTATACTTGGGTGAGATGAGTGATGACAGCCTAAAAGTTGACTTAGACACGGGCCCTTAAGTTTGACGATTTCCTTTTTGTTCATAGTAAGAGAGATAACGCATGACCCCCCCTCTCCTGCCGCCGTCCTGGACGTCGAGCATTCCGCATGTTTAATACCACCCGCGGTCTTAGCGCTCACAATATGCTCGCATACCGAGCTAAAACAAAGGCGAGCGCAGCGGGTCTGTACCGTGTGCACATGAGAATTTGCGGAGTCGGCATTCGCCGAGAGCAGCACGCCTCTTTGGGGCAGAATTATTCTCGATAGGAGTACACAGGAGGAGCTCATGCCGTTCAGCGCATAAATTGATTGAACCGCACGTACGACCTTCCGGGAATCCGTTCCGACAGGAATCCGCTCCGAAAGGAAGCCTGAGGGAATGTCAGATTCCTGGTATTTCCTGATGGCACAAAAAGTTTTGCCCTCTGGTTACAGTGCGACGAAACTCGAAACAATAAACGCCTGCTGACTGTACCACCTATTTATCGTGGTTTGAAGTATGCCCTTTTTCCGTCATTATTCCCCTGCTGTCTGATCATATATCAGGTCATATATACTATCGGGCGTTGAGTAGAAATACTTCGTTATAGGAACCGAATACGACTGTTAGTCTTATTTAACAACAAGGAGAGAACCATTCAACTGTATGCAGAGCCATCGCTAGGTGCACGCACAAATAATGAGCACGCACCTGTTCATTAGTTAGCAATTTCTCCCTGTTGACAGGTGCAGCTGGTTGGTTTTACAACGGCACGGCCGCTTAGTGGCAGTTGGAAACAGGTGTAGCGGATTTGGAATGAAATGCCGTTTGCTTTTAACGCGATAGCATTATAGGCGGACTTCATTTCTCCGTAGCCACTCGCGCTGGTTGCCCATGTCAGTGGTAACGAGCGGCCGCGCCCTTTCGCAAGTGCGTCAACAGCTTTCGGCGTGCACTCTCGGTCCTTATTAAACGCCAAGCCCGCTGGCGTTGTACGTGCGTAAGGTGCCTAGCGTACTAGTTGACGAAGGGACGAGGGTTACGTTTCAGACCACTGCTTCCGCTGGCGCGTGTACGCGCTCGCACGTGGTACTTTTTAAGAATCTCCTGGGCTGTTTGTTCTTTAGGCAGAAATAAGGACAACACAAGATCTAAGCTTGCTTTCGACGTAGTTATCAGTCATTTCTCGACATCCTCCACAAAGTTTGCATTGACGCGTTATCGATTAGGTAAGGTAATTAAGGAGAGATGCTACTCGAAAGAACATTATTATATTTACTAGAGATTTGGAAATGCTGGCATTCATAGAGTTTTTAATGTAGATTTCAAATATGTCATTAGTTTTTTTAGCTTCTATATTAGCTGCTATATATTTTTTAGTTATGTCCTATACAACGAAAAATTTGTTTTCTTTGGAGGCACTTCCTTACGTGTATTAGATTTTCACGAAGAGCATCATATAGTAACTTATTTACCTTTTCGTAAGTGCGAAGAGCCGATATCTATCCAAACTGCATGCATAGTTAGTGGAACTATGGGAAAAGAAAAACAAAACATTAGCGCCCCAACTAATTTTTTTCACACTCCCATGAGAACAACCTTGTTCCCTTATAATTGTCCTATAGTAAGGAAATTCGGCTTACATACTCTTCAATATATGTATAACGCTGACATCTATATGAAATTTCAACATCTATCGGCAGTAGTTCTGAAAGCATACGGTTGTATTTCATAGGATTGTGGAAAAAAATTAGTTAGTGTCCATATTTTTTTCTTTGCATAGTTCCAGTAAATGTGCTTGCTGTTTGGATGGATATCGGCACTCTGCTGTCTACAACGAGCGAAATAACTTAGAGCACGATGCTTTTTCGGATAATTTTGTACACGAGGAAGTGCCTCCAAAGATCACTTTATTTTGCAGTTTTGTAGGACATAACCAAAGAAATATAAATGTTACACAAAAACTAATGGGATATTCGCAATCTACCCAAACAGCGCTATGAATGGCAGTATTTTCAAATCTCTAGCACTAATAATTAAAAAGAAAGTTTTTTCCAGTAGCATTTTCCTTGAAAAGTTAGGCAAGCAAACTTGACTGAATATACGTATATTTCAGCAAATAAGAAAAACACATACATACATACATACATACATACATACATACATACATACATACATGCATACATACATACATACATACATACATACATACATACATACATACATACATACATACATACATACATACATACATACATACATACATACATACATACATACATACATACATACTACTGGCATTTCCTCTTTTTCTACACCAAACACTTTTATTTTTAAGAAATCTTTAAAAATGTCCGAACGAACACCATACTTGCAAGAAAATGAAAGCGACCTGTATACAAAAGGAAATAATTACATCATTAAACGTGTAACTACAAACTTTAAGGCGCATGTTATTATTCGAAAGTTGAAGGAAATCGTCATAAGAGTCTGGTTCCGTGTTTGAGAGAGAGAAGGGAAGAAAGAAACGCAAAGAGGTTAGCCAGACTTTATGTAATTTGCTGGCGTGCACGTGGGGAGGGCGATGGGGGAGTGATAGAAAGAGAGATAAAAGGCAAGAGTCTTTATCACACTTTCACAAGCACTAAGCAGGTACAGCATATCTAAAGTCGGGCACTCAAGTCTGTCGCTTCCAGTTACTATGAAAGAGCTCGAATGGCTTTCTGGGCTGATCAGCTGTGAGGCCAGGCTCCCAAGACCTTTGTTTCTGTAAATGGCCTATCGTCCAGTCTATTCAAGGCACACTTCAGAGTCTGGCGTTGTTTATCGAAGCGAGAACAGTGGCACAGAAGGTGATCGATGGTCTCTTCGCACTTACACTTAGCGTACAATGGGGAACCCGCCATTTCAATGCTATAGTTGTAGGAGTTGGTGAAGACTGCTCCTACCTGCTGCCGTCACACAAGTGCTGTGTCCCGTCATAAAAGATTTGTTGGTAATTGCAGTTTCAGTGATAGCTAGGTCGAGCCTCTATAATGTACGGTTAGAGTTCTGCAGAGTATGCCAATAACCCGACGTGATGGTATGCGCGAGATTGTGAAGCTCTCTTGTAGCGTCTACTCTCGGTTAAGGTAGAAAGAGTGTAGGGGCTGCAACCTGGGAACATCCGGCAGTGTCATTGGCGAAGTGATCATCAATAATGGCACATTGTCCCGGCAGCCACTGAAAGGTTATGTCACGTCCTCGTTCAGAAACACAATGACAAATTTCTTTGATTTGGGACACCAGTTGTTCGTAATTTCCACATCTTAAACTTTGCACGATATGGAGAGCTGCTTTGCAGTCACAAAATATTGCCCATTTCCTAGGTGGTTCTTTTTGGATGTATCTCGCAGCAGCGCAAAGAGCGGCGAATTCTGAACCTGTAGCTGTCGTGATGTGTGAAGTCTTAAATTTGAAGACGACCGATCGAGATGATTTAACAATGGCGCCCGTTGAACCTTCTCCGAGACTGAACTGCCCCTATAATCATAGATTCGGGTAGCGTACGAAGAATGCAAATGCTCCAATGTGACCTCTTTGAGAGCCACGGAGGTCTTCGCAATTCTTGGAGCAGCAAGGTACACAGGCATCTTTTTCCGGCACCACAGAGGGGATGGCGTTCTTGTTCCGGACGAGTATCGCAATGACAAAGAGTGCTGGCTAGCCGCAACTGATCTGGAAAACGCTGCCTTGGGTGCTTACTCAGGCAAGTGAGTGGGATGGTGGTCAAGAACTCCGGATATACGGCGAACATGCACCCGGAGTGCGTCGACAGATGTATAAGTCGTTATTAGGTGGTGTCTTGCGATGGCAATTGTTACTCCGACTGAAGCACATCGCGGTAGCCCCAGGTACGTTCGAAGGGCTTGACTTTGAATGCTTTGTAGGACACGAATGTTAGTTTTGTTAGCACTGGACAGCAGTTGTGTGCTATGTCACAAGTATCCCAGGTAGAGCATCCTGTATATTTGAAGCATAGATGCCACGGATGTACCCAACGTTTTACCGGAGAGAAACGTTAGTATATGAGCGATATATGTAAGCCCGTTCTTCACTTATGAGATGTGGGGGCTCCATGAAACGTCCCTGTTAATAATAACACCTAGGAATCGGCGAGATCTTGCGTATACAATTAAAAATTAAATTATGGGGTTTCACGTGCCAAAATCACTTTCTGATTATGAGGCACGCCGTAGTACGAAACTCCGGAAATCTCGACCACTTGGGGTTCTTTAACGTGCACCTAAATCTAAGTACACGGGTGTTTTCGCATTTCGCCCCCATCGAAATACGGCCGCCGTGGCCGGTATTCGATCCCGCGACGTTGTGCTTAGCAGGCCAGAACCATAGCCACTAGGCAACCACGGTGGGTGCGTATGAAATTGTTTTGTGGTCAATAGAAACAAGGTAGCTTGTCATGGGCGCCTGTGAGTACAAGTGACTAAAGTGCACTTCTCAGTCGAAATGCTGATTGCATTGAGCACGCAGGTACGACGATGTGAGGGTCCCTACTTTTTGGAGCCGTACATGCAGCTGGGGACGTGTAACTGCCAAGGCCCAGATGCATATGTCGTGAGCATAAATCGAAAGGTTGATCGCATGTGCTAGAACCTCGGCAAGTCAATGATAGCAAAGTTGAACAAAGTGGGACTGAGAATCCCGCCCTGCTGGACCCCACGGCAAGTGTAATGGTCAGCAGTTCGGCCATCCGCACTTTGCACGAAGAAGGATCTTTTGAATAGATAGCTCAGAATCCACCGAAACATTCCTCCACCAATTCCATTATGCTCTAGGTCTTCAAGAATACATTCATGCATTACTTGAATGTACGTTTGTAACCTGATGTAACATTGAGAGAGTTAATAAAATATATATTGTATTATCATAGGCGCCTTTTACAACGAGAAAAAGCGCAACCGATGTACGTTTGAGGTGTTTTTAGTGTTGCACGGACGTCACAAGGTATGTGACGTTGTCGTCAGAGGAGCGGCCTCTTCTAAATCCGGCCACGGCCTCGAGGTGTATGTTGTGGCGATCAATGTACCACTCGAGGCTTGTGAGAACCATACACTTTCCATGACCTTCCCAACGCAATTGGACAGCGCGATGGGTCGATAGGATGCTAGGTCAAGTGTCGGCTTTCCAGGCTTCAGAAGTGGTATCAAGCGGCTGGACTTCCACCGTTCAGAAACGACGCCATCATTACATGACTGATAGTATCGTTCCAGAAGTCGACCTCGACCATGTTCGCCTAAGTGGCACAAAGCTGCGTTTGTGATGCCTTCCGGCCCTGGCGATGATGACCACCTACATGTGGCCAGAGAAGCGTGCAGTTCTTCCTGACCTCCGATTTTGAGAAGCGTGTCGCAGGAACATCGCCCAGAATTTTGTTATTGACGGTGACCACACTACCCGCAGCCATCTTCACACAGAAATATTCGGCTATAACAACCTGCAAACGGCCTTGGTGGAGGGCTATAAGGCGTAGAATGGATGCCGTTGTTGTGGAGACGAGCTCAAAGTTGCGTGTAGATAGAAAAAGCTGTCGTCGAATTGCGCGTACTCGCATGTGGCAGGCGCCTTCGCCTTATCAAATGAGGAGGAGCGCGGAGGCAGCTTCACTTAACAACTTGCGTGCCTGATGAGCTGAATTGAAGAAGCAATTCGACGGCAGTATTTCCATCTGGGGGAACAGTCTGAAATGCTAAAGCACGGAACTAGACTTTTATGACTGCTCCTTGCAGCTTTCTAATATAAACATCATAAAGTTTTCAATTGAAAAAGTTCTGACGTAATTGGCTTATTTAATGAGTCATGACTCAATTGCGTTTGTTTTTCTTGCAAGTGATTTAAATCGAGTACACAGAGATAAAGAGGAAAAGCAAGGAGAGCAAAGGCAAGGAAGTCAACCAGAAGAGCGTCCGGTCTTCTACCCTACATTGGGCGTAAGGGGGAACTGAAAGAAGAAAAGAGGGAGATAATGAGCACTGCGTGCACGCGGGAGGATGCACAGGGACACTATAAGTGGTCACTCTGGCCGAGTGAGCGCACGCCAGCGACGTATGGGACGACGTGTGTGACATGTGTCAGACGCAGAAAATGGTCTCGAGCCCAGCCGGTTCAAGGTTATTCGAAGAGACAACCTTTCTCAAAAGTATGTGGGTTTTCTCAGCGCCTTTTCAGTTGCGTGGCATGGCTTCCTTGGCTCTTGTTACACTCTAGAGCTCTCAATGGTCAGTGTGAGAGTTATTTTTATTCCGCAGGCCGTTGGATATGGCACACCAAAGGAACTTTCTTGTACCGCCTGTAGTCAGCCGCGTGATGGCAGGCAACGTAGTCCCTATACTTTTGACAAAACCTGTACGTTGTGTAGTTCCCTTCTTTAAAATTGCAAAGTGTGTGTATATAAATATACATACATGTATATCCCCAACACGTCTATTATTGAACAAAATCTCACTAACAGCGGTTTAGTTATTGACTTTAGTATACGTATAAGCTCAGAACTGAAGTCAGCACAGCACCAGGCAATGCCATTTTCGATGCTTTGTCGGCTATTGAATACAGTTTGAGTGGTCCATGTTGAACACACGAAATGATTATTAAAGAGCAACGCAAATTCAGTTTATACTGATCAATTATTCTTTCACAACTCACAACTTATTGTTTGAAAATAATGCTTATCATTACTTGACAACATGGTGGCAAAATTTCCTTTTCCTGAATTTAACGATAAAATCTCAGCGTCAATGTGTCACTATGACGACACCAATTTTAAAGTACTTTCGCCTATTTATTCCGCTGTCGCACGGAAAAAATCATCGAAGCTTGCTGTGCCGGGTCTTTAGCACATTTAGCATGCAACGTTGTCCTTCGATCCTTACCAATAAACAACTAACCAGACACGAGCAGATTGACGGTGTGCAAACCTATGGCGTTACGATGCGCTGATGTGAAGACTTCGAGATCGGAGTCGCCACCTACCTATAATTTTTGCTTGTTTCTCTGAATCCCCTCACCACAAATGTGGCTATTTCAACAATGCGAAAGCGTATACTTTACTAAGGCAGCTAACCGCTCTTTGGTGTCCCGCTAAGCTCGAAATAAGGTTGTTTTTAAACTCGTGGTTCAACTAAAGGACGTCAAAGTAGCAGAATTCGATTACACTGTAAATGATGCGTAGCGAACAACCACATTTATGCTTTCATTAGCTTCCCTCCGGACTCTATAGAGTAGAAAAAGCTCATCACTAGGCGCGTTAAAAAATAAGTACGCTGGCGCTCACGTATGAGGCCATTCTTTACCGTAAGTTACCGCGGAGCACGTTAAACGAATGTCCGCCCTACCACCGCTCCCTTCTATCGCTGAATATATTTAGTTGTAGGTGAGCGCTTCGCTCAAAGCGTCGCGGAAACTTAAACAGTCGCGTGCAGGCAAGCAAGCATGGAGACTAGAGATATGGGCGACGTGTATAGGCTGAAGAATTCCATGTATATAAGGGGGAGGCTTCTCGTCAAAAACATGAATGAGAAAACAATTTTCGCAGGCCTGCCGTAAGGGTAAAAGAATCGATAGCCCTCTCAGTGAAGGCAGCCTCGAGGCGTCTTTTGTCTTTTTCCGATCACCGCGTAATAAATTCGCTTAGGGAGCTTATGTCAGCCCCCTTTCCTCGTTCTTCTTCAAGCTGAGACTAAATTAGTTTTGGGAGCAAGTCAAGGGGAAACTCGGCATCTTGTGGGCATTCAAGCTGTAAAACACTGTCGGCTGTAAATATGCAAAGCTTGAAGCCGAGCTTCGCGAGAACAGCAATGGTGAAAGAAAATAAGTTACTTTCAGTAGCGCAAACAACTAATTAAACGGCAAGCCCTCTTTTGCCTCGCTCCAAGCGTTCAGTCTATAAAGCCTCTTACTCGGAAGTTAAGCAGCTCCCTATTAAAACGGCACGCCTCCGCCTAAGCAAAAGATGTGCAGCCACGACTTATCAGGGCATTACGAGCGCCTCAAGAGTGTTGAAATATGACAGCCGCTCTTGTTTCCAAGCGGACCAAAAACAATATCTCTCTGACAGAAAATAGCCCGAAACAGTAAAAGTGCTCAAATTGAAAAAATGACCAAGAAAGTGAACATATTCGCAACGATATCTAAGTCTCTGCCTACCAACCTTTAAACCAGGAATGGGGTCAAAATCTAGCTCAATATCTGCGCAGTAAAATGAGGCTTAAAGCATAGCTATTGGCAAGAATACCAGTGAACTCGGAGAAATAACAAGGGGAGTGGCAGTGTTAAACTAGTCGTGGAGTTTTTTCCAGAAATATAGCAGCTCGTTTCATCTTTATTGCAGGAACTTGCCGTGGTGATCATACGACCATGTTTAGATTATACTACTATGGCGGCTAATAGGGTTTTCGTGGTTCGGCAGCATGAATTTGGGCAATAAAAAATGTACCTGTTTCCATTGTTGTCCTTCTAAACCAATGCACGATGGTGGCGCAGCTATATATATGCTGTACCACGTAGCTTGAGCCAGAGATTATAAATCTTCAAATTCCGCGTAGCTGGACAAAACCAAGCTAATGTCATTTGCCGTGGCTTGTAGATACTCATATAATATCTTGCATTCCACCTTATTACATAATTAGTCTTAAATAAATAATCAACTACTCGAATATAATCAGACGAAAAGTGTGAATGAAAAAATTGTAGAGTAACACGAGAAAATCCCGATACAGGTTTCTGTTTCTTAATACGTGCTGCATAAAGTGTTTTTTTTTCCACGCAGGAGAGAAGCCCGTGAATACACTGAAAGTGCCTGAGGCGGCCGGTCGCGTGGTGCTATGTATATATTTAATGAACGAGAAGAAAGGGGACTGAGACGCCCGATTTTTTTATTACTAATACCATAAGAAGACAACAAACAAAGACGCCTAGGACAACATAGGAGAAATATGATATTCGTAAGCGCATATCAGCTGCGCTCTCTCTCGAAGTGAAAGGCGGGTATGGCAACGTTGCACATGACGCCGTCATCAACTCCCTGGAGAATATTCGAATCAGCGACCGCATGCTCTGCTGGTTATCCCACTACATAACTCACCGGTCGTACTTCGTACAAACAGAACATGGCCCCACAGCTGAATATTACACCAACGGCGTGCCTCAAGGAGGAGTATCGAGTCCCACGTTGTTCAAAGTGACACTGATTGTACTAGCTTAAGTTTTCCCTAAAACAACCTACCTCTCGATATTCGTAGATGACATCTGCCTTTGGACTTCTGCGGTCACTCGTCCTCAAGTTCGCGTGCAATTGCAGCGGGCAGCAACTTTGAGATCAGCATACCTTCAAACGCAAGGCTTGACTGTATCGAAGGAGAAATGTGCATTGATTGCATTCACACGTAAACCTATGACACCATACCCAGTCTCCATTAATGGGCACACTATCACCCATGGAAAGACCCATCGAATCTTGGGTGTAATAATCAAACGAAATCTTTCATGGAGCCCTCACGGCACGTACCTGAAGAAAAAACTGTTGTCGATTGCTCAGGTACTGAGATTCATGTGCAGCAAAACATGGGCACATCTGTACGCTCCATGCTTCACTTGTACAGAGCTCTATTCCTAGGCTATTTACACTACAGCATTCCAGTATTTTCAGTACGTGCAAGTCAAGTATTCGCTCATTGGAGAGCTTACAGGGCCAACCTCTGCGCACGTGTTTAGGACTTCCTCGCTGTGTGTCAACAGCTACAACAATCGTGCTCGCCAAAGATCATCCCATCCAAACATACGTTGCTGTGTACTGTCTCAGGGCGCATATCAGTCATCTTTCCCGCATCCCCGATCATCACTTGGTAGTTTTGCCATCACAGAGACCTTGTGCAATGATTGCTGAAGTTATATTCACCCATACAAATTGTCTTCCATTAGGATACATACCAGCAGCAAAGTCTTCATTGCCCTCGTGGTGTCTCCAACAACCTCAGGTGCGACTAAGTATTCCGGGTGTAAATAAAAAGGCCAATCACCCAAAAAATTACTCTGAAACAGATGACGCTGCTATTAATCAATGAGACATACGTGGACCGAATACACATCTATACCGATGGTTCGGTCTCATCTACCAGCTTTTCAGGTGCCGTTATTATTCCGGCTACGAAACCACAATGAAATTGAAACTGTCATACGTGACATCAACGGCAGCAGAGCTTGCTGCCCTGCGTACCGCCCTCAGATACCTCCTGAAAGAGACACCCTAGAAATGGGTTAGCTTTTGCGGCTCTAAGGCAGCATTCCAGAGTCTGCATTTTGCCTTATATCATAGGACTCATGAGCAGCTGACATATGAAATAAGAGAAGACTACAATAAAGCTATCGCTAAAGGGCATGAAATTATATTCCAGTGGCTACCTGGACATACAGGCATTGCTGGTAATTACCTCGCCGACGAAGCCGCATGGTCTGCCCATCTGGAAGCCCGACCAGTTCCAATCCCTTTATGAAGAACAGACGCTGCAAAAGACCTGCATATCGTGGCTAAAGCTTTGACACGCAAATAATGGTCTTCTCCCAACCTCCCCAATTGTCATCTATCCATCTTGATCCATCCTTAAAGCTACAAGTACCATCAACAATTTCCCGCTCTGAGGCGACAGTATTGTGCCGCCTCTTGCTCGGGCTGACATTTACGAAAGCCTACTCGTTCCGCATTCGCATGGGCCCACGTGCGACACTTCTGGAACCACAGAAACCATTGAACACAACCTATGTCTCTGTCCCCAGTACGAGGTCGAGCGTGAAGCTCTCCGGACAGCATTGAACCAGGTGGACTCTAGACCATTTTCGGAAATGAAGACCCTTGAACCATGGCCGTACTCGTCGATGGCACAGAAAACCACGGAAGAGTTGTTGAAATACCACAAGTCACCAGGTCTTGGCAACAGTGTGTAGACTACTTGCGAACCTTCATATGTGCGCCAAGCAGTGCTCTCTCTATGTCCCCTCTCTCTCTTCGTCCCTATACCCCTTAACCCAGTGTAGGGTAGCGAACCGGACGTGCGTTTGGTTAACCTCCCTGCCTTTCCATCTTCTATCTCGCTCTCTCCCTATCCGTACTTACTAATTTAATTAAAGAAATTATAAATTATTGGACATTAAAGCGGATGAAGAAACAGCTGGCCACAGGTGGGATACGAAACCCCGTCTTCGCATTACGAGTGCGATGCTCTACCAATTGAGCTACCGCGGTACCGTTTTGCCATCCAATATCTCGGGTATTCATTTTTTATTAAAAGAACTAACCCGGGGACTGTCAGCCAGCGCCACCACTCACAAACCTTGGTAGCGGATGTGGAACATCCTTTCAGCCACAGACGTCACGACTGCGTGATCTTACATGGGTGACGGCAACTCGTCAATAAACCGACACATGCTTCCTGAAAGCATCAATGTTGCCGGATTCGTGACCATCATAATGTAATTAATGAGAAGAAAGGGAACGGAGTTCTAGTAGTAAAATATAATTACCCCAGAAAAAGGATGGAAAAACTGCGCCGCGGTAGCTTAGTTGGTTAGAGCACCGTACGCGTAAGGCGAAGACGTGGGTTCGTATCCCACTTGCGGCCAGTTGTTCCTTCACCCACTTTCTGTTCCATTTTTTTATCATTTCTTTAACTCAATTAGTAAGTATAAGTAATTTCCCCTATGTTGTCCTTGGTGCCATTGTTTGTTGGCTTCTCATGGTATGATTAATGAAAAATCGGGCCCCTTAGTTCCCTTTCTTCTCGTTCATTGCATACGAGGGTCTCCAATCCTGCAACGTCGATGCCTTCAAGTAGAATGTTTGCAATTATTGACTAGTTGCCGTCACCGAAATAAGACGACGCAGTCGTGACGCCTGCGGCAGAAAGGATGTTCCATATCCGCTCCCAAGGTTTGTGAGTGGTGGCGCTGGCTTCTCTCCCAGGGTTGGTTCTAGTAGTAAAGCATGAATACCACAGTAGGTGGATGGGGAAACCGTGCCGCGGTAGCGTACTTGGTTAGAGCATCGCACGCGTAATTCAAAGATGTGGGTTCGTATCCAACCTGCGGCCAATTGCTTTTAGTGGAACGAGCATCGAGGGACATTCCTGTTTTTTGAGCAGCACTTCCGGTTCGCCTGCTGAATCGACCGGGGACGAACTTCAAAATAAACAAGAAAAAAATAGAAACGAAACAGCAGAGAACAAAATTCAAGGTTTTCATTATAGATATGATATTAGAGTACAATTTTTGTTACAAGTTGAGTTACCTAAGTCTCTGGAATAATTAGAAATAATTATACATCACTGATGACAGTATACCAAAGCACAGAATCGTAGTCTTTACAGACTGGCCACGTGAGCAAGACTTTGGCGAAATTCCTGAAAACCGGGAAGTTGAAGACGGACTTAATGATGTGACTAATGATGTCGCACGCAAGAAGGCGGCATGATATTTATCTAGCTAATTAATGGAAAAGTGTTGCCTTTCATAGACTACACATCTGCCTACCAGAGCGGATGTGACTTCGCTCCCTCCTATCTCGCTTTTCCTCTCCCGGCGCTCACCTACTTGCTAGCTTGCTCGCAACAGCTGCGCGCACGTGCCCGCTACATGTTCTGTTGTCAGCACCGGAGAGGGCACGTAAGGTGCACTTCGTGTGCCGCTCGCTATGCGACTACGCCCCGCCAGATGGTGCGCGCTGCGCTTCCTCCTCGCCATCCCTCGTTCCTCGCCCGCACATCGTGATACGGGAAATGCGTTCGCTCGTTTAACCTTTTAACCTAAAGAACACCAACGCCAAGGTGCGAGTGCCATTAAGAGACGCCTAAGTCAAAGATTAGGGCAGCCTACCATTTTTTTCATCCACTCCTATTTCCATTAATTTATAATTTCTTTATTTCAATTAGTCAGCACAAGTAATTTCCCTGTGTTGTCCTTGGTGTGTACCCACCAATGACAAGATGTAGAACAACACCCATGTACTTAGATTTAGTTGCACGTCAAATAACTCCAAGTGGTCTAAATTTCCGGAGTACCCCACAACGGCGTGCCTCATAATGAAATCGTGGTTACGGCACGTAAAAACCCCATTATTTATTATTTTTTTAATGGGGGCTGAGAAGTTTGGTTGGAATATGTTCGTATTTCTAATGATTTGTTCGCAACTTCGCGTCTATCATATATCACCTTGTTAATCTGCTCGGGGTCTCCTGAGACTTACTATGTTCTCGAGACTGCGACACTGCATTTAACACTCTGCTCGGGTTCTCCTGAGACTTACTATGTTCTCGAGACTGCGACACTGCATTTAACACTCTGCATTTAACACTACCACCTCCTATGTTGCATTACTTCGAGCCTCATCCACCTAAAAATTCCCACATAGACGCCAGCGGTATTGGCCTTGTGTATGGTACACGTGATCGCGGCGACCACATTATCGCATATGTGAGTCGCACACTCGCGAAAGCCGAATACAAACACAGCGTCACAGACAAAGAGTACCTGCCTATCGTGTGGGCGCTCGGCAAGTTCCGCCCTCACCTTTAAGGCCACCCTTTTGACGTGGTCAGAGACCACCAGGCTCTTTCTTGGCTCTCCTTTTCGCATTCGCAAATTCAGGTGTACGGCATACCTCTATTATGCCGATACGGTCAGTATTGCGTATACTCGGACGCAGACGTTCGGTCTCGCTCGTCACTGTCATCTAATTCCACTGACTGCTTTTCCACACCTGACCCCATGTTGTCCTCCATCGATGTCGCCACTAGTGCTTCCGAGGAGCGACGTGGCTCCTAGATGATACACATAGACTTTATTCCAGCGAAAGCTGCGTATGACTAACCTTCCGTAATTTTTTCGGCGTCCGGCAACAAAAAAAAGCATCATGTGGGCCGATTCTGGTGATAGTGCAGAAAGGATAAAAGCTTTATGGCACATACTCACAAGGGTATGTGCCACAGGAGTCAGTGTATGAGCCATTGTGGGGGTGTGAGCCATTAAACAGCTCCGTTATAGATGGCGCGCACACGTATAGTTCGTACACCCGAAGAACAGCATGCGTACGAGGAGCGCCGGAGGGAACAGCAACGAGAATGTACACGGCGCCAGTGCGAAACGACCACCGACGAAGAACTTTACGGCGATGTTAAATGAAAACAACAATCGCGAACCCGGGCACCTCCGAACGAGCAACGACGCCAGACTCGCAATGCAATACGGCGGCAGAGGTACAGGATGGACCGAGTGAACGACTTCAGAGGGGCGGATGCCAAGTTCCGACGAGACTTTCTGGATAAACATTTTGCGCTATAGAGACGGAAGAGGGAATCATGATCTTAACGGTCTAAATCTCTCCCACTACTTCCAAGTCCGAAATGAAGGAGTTTATGACCACGTATTTCCAGTGAGATAGAAATCCCAAATCAAGAAAGGGGTTGACAGATGAAATAGCACACTGTGGTATAAAGTTTGTAAACAGGGATAAGGTGGGTCAGAAAGGCTGGCCAACGTTTCCATAGGAGGACCTATCTTCGTCAAAGGCCGCCTCGTCGTCCTCGGCTTGTTAGTTTTAAAGGGTTCGTGCAGTGACGTCATGTGCGTTTGTCGTCGGTGGCCGTTGGTTATAAAGAGAGAGACTTCAGAGGTAATGAGCGATGTCGCCTGACGTCTGTGAGCGTCATTCGCAAGACGAGGGGACAAGAGCGGGAAAGGGGGAAGGCTAGGAGAAAAGACAAGAAAGTGGGTTAGAAAAGGATGATACCACACCTGTGATCATCAACGGAGACTTCAACGTATACATTTCTAAGCCAGAGAAGAATTGGTTCATGCAATACACGTTGGATGAGCTTGGCCTGCAATGTAGCTCTAACTCTATGATACCAACCACGCATCACGGGACGTGCATTGATTTGATTCTAGCGAAGAACCTCTCTAGGGTGGCAGTCGAACCACTGAGTATATATCACAGTGCTCATAAATCAATTGTGACTACCCTGACAAAATAAAGAGTTTTAGTCGAACATCAACCACTATGTTTAATAAATCATCCATTCAAGCCCATCAACTTCAATCATCAGACACTTCAAACAAATGACAACCATTCGACTCTGTAAAGATGGAATGGCAGCGAAATCTGACGACATTCAAAGCTCTCAAACGAAAAGCAAAGTGCTTTCGCTGCCATTCCATTTTCACAGAATGGAATGGTTGTCACTTTTCTTCAACTCCAGCGTTTGACATCCGTAATCAGCTCCTCTATCACCGCACACGCCCAATAATTTTGGAAGTTACCTTGCAGTTATCTGTCGACCTTCGCCGCAGTGCACCAACGTAACTAACTGTGCAGCATTTTCAAAAATTATTCTTCGGAAGACCGCGAGAATCTCAACTTTCAGTTAAGAACGTCGAGAGGATCCACCCTTCCAATAACTAGCACATCATTTATGGTACGTAGCCGTAACATTTTTGCTGCGTTATAGCAGCATTTTGCTCAGGACTAAAAGACTGCTACAACGCTGCCGGAAAGGTACGAACACTTAGTACCGTAAATGCACATTTTCATTTCATTAGCAACGTCAAGTGCGTACCGTCTTGACGTTGCTAACTGAAACTTGCCGAAATTTGTGTGGTCTTTCGAAATATTTTTTTAAGAATGCAGCCTGTAGAGTTATGCTGATGCCTTGCGGTCAAGTCGACAGATGGTCGCAGGGGCAATGTCCAGAATTCGTTGGGTATGATTACACGCCAGACAGTCGTAGATGCCTCCCCGTCATACCTACAACTTCCCGCCCTGAAATCTGCGCCTCCTTCGATATCTATCCATAGTGTGCTTATGCTGGCCTATCTGAGATTTAGTAGTGGCGCAGCATATACTATCGGCGTCAAATGAAACGTGAACAGCAGAGCGCATGGTCGAAGCATAACTGAGCTTTTAGTGCGCGCCCTCCAGTCATCACCATTGACAGGCGTTGACCGCACTGCGCGACGATGCTTCACCTATACTGCTACATTTTCTTCTCGGTTCTAGTCCCCTTTTATTTGAAAGCGAGAAAATTATTCAAAGAAAACAAAGAGTTAGAATATTGCAGTATACGGCGAGTATTATCGCACAGTTGGGCGAAACCGGATGTGCTGATGAATAAAACGCGGGCACCGGTGTGCGCAATAAAGTTTGCGCTGTCTAACAGTCATCATCAAGAGATAGATTCACTTATCTGGTTTCGATGCCCTGTGCGATAATACATGGTCTATTCTGCGATATTCTACATTCTGTTTGATTTGTCTTTTCTCTCTTTCTCATACCTAACGGCACGAAAGATGTCCGCTTTTAAAACAGTCGTTTTTCCTTGGTAACTGTACAAGGGAGTCTGACGACTCTCTCTGCCTATCATAATGGTCGAAATGTTCGCAAAATCTCACCCGTGGTCGCAACACTTTGCTGAACTCCGCCTCTGATGTACAACCTTGGAAGCAAGCACGCGGCAATGTGGAAACAGGGGTTCACGCTCCTTCTATGAAAGTTGTCGACAGTGGTTCCTTGCTCTCCGTAACGGTCAACTTGCCAGCGCCATGAGACTGGCCTTCGCGGTCGTTACCCCTTCCACGGAAGGTGGCGGTTGTTGTCGCCTCAAAACGAGCTTCTTTGTTTGCGCGTCACAGTCTGTGTCGGCCGCGTAAAAAAAAAAAAAGAACAGGGGCCATATATATATATATTTTGCTAATAATCAGCCGATTACTGCGACATTCCCGAAAATATTGTTCTGAAAGCGCACTTTATCAGTCTCAAATGAATAAGCGTTTCTACTTAGTGTCTCTTGTGTCCAAAAACGGCCGTGCGCATTCTTTCAATGCTCCCCACGAGGCAACCGCGTCACCGGCGGGCGCCAATGACGGGGCAGCTTCGTGCACTCCCTTGTGTGACGTCACGAACTTGAAACTATGGGCGCGTTAAGTTAAGGCGCTCGAGTGCGCTCTTTTAAACTTAACGGCTAAAAAGCGACTTCCGGTGCGTGATTACGGAGCGCGCTCTACGCGCCCCACCCTGGAAACCGTGCGCGAGAGCGCGTGCCTGCTACGGCTTCCGGAAGGATGACGTGTTTCCTACTCTCTCCACTGATGCAAGTCCATTCTCCTTGCCCACTCGTTCCTCCCGCCGCCGCGCAGGCGGGCGTAAGCTGCTCTCAGGCGAGATCGGCAACGTGTTGGGCGCGCTATGAGCTTGGCGCGAACGTTGAGCTTGCATCGCATACGTAAGCCGCTGCTGCTGCCTCCGTCGCCGCGCGTCAAGTTCTTCTACCTCTTCATGGTCTAACAAGAACTGCAGGAGTACGGTCGGCAAGGCCATTTTCGAAAAGCGCGCTAAGTGCAATAGCGGATGCGGAAGCAACATAACATTCGCCAGACGGCGCGTTCGTGCACCCGAAAACAGTCGGTGAAAATGGTCGTTAAGTTAAGCTCCGAAGGCGTCGCACTCGAGCGCACTCGAGCGTGCTTCTTTGGAGTTCGGAGCGCGCTAACTTAACGCGCTATATGTTTTTTTGTATTTGGCCCATTCTAGCTCAATGAAAGTTCCTGACACAATAAAAGTTCCTGAAACTTGCCAACTTAGTTGTTGGCTCTTTTAGAAAAGCATACCGTCCAACTTTGCCGATAACCAGTTAACTGGGGCCGAGCAGACGCCATCAAAATCCATGACGTCATGGCAAGCTGTAGCGGCAATTTCAAGGTGGCGTCGCCACCCGTCTTTCATTTTTGTCCCTTTTCTGGCTTACCAAAATTCTTGTCCTGGTAAGAGTTACGCTGCTGGTATTGTGGAAGGATGCTTTACTATAACAGCTCAACTAATTTTTCTTTTTAGTGTATCCTTAAGTTTGACTTATTTTTACACGTTTCTCTTTCGCGTTCGGGCAAATATGAAACCGTTGCACCTGGACGACACGCTCATTCCCAGTATCTGTCAAAAGAAACCGAAAGCGTTGTCGAACGTTGCCGGAATTTTTGGCGCAATAACATATTTGCAGAGGCTCCGCCCCTTTAGCTTTCCATTCATTGCCACATCAAATTCTCTGCGGATATATCACACCACACCTGCTTTTTCTCATGACTCCCTGGTGTGGCTAACGTCACCCTCTCATGGACTACTGGTCTCTCTTCCAAACTTAGTTTTAAGTACGATGGCTCTTTCGCAGTCACATGCGGTCGCGTCACGCGCAGCAATGGCAGGCCTAGAGGAGGATACATGCACTCACCTCCTCTAGAGCGCGCTTGACCACGTGATTTCCCGCATGGTGCGTGCGGGAACGCCGACCGCATCAAGCCGCCATCCTAATTCGGCTAACGCTCGCACGCCTTTCTTCGCGCCCACACCACACGGCGCGCAGAGCACGATCTTTTCGCACTTTAGGATTGCGGCGATGACGCCGACGACAAAAATTTGCCTATTGCGTCCATATAGTTGCTATAACATTAAAAATACCCTTTGTCGTGCCCAACTTTTCACATGCCACTGGCTGTTGTTTCCCCTGTAGGCTGTTGTTGGGAAGGTGAACAATAGCCCAGCTACTGCCCTCACCAACGCGCATCTCAAAAGGGCAAAGCTCATTTTCGGACTCTGTGCAGCTCTTAGTCCTCACACCACTAGGACCTTCTCCGGAGTTATCAATCTGGTTGATTTGGTGGAACAAGCTTCTTTTTAATACATATATCTGCTTATTGTTAGGGCGATAACATATATTTACAATTGCTTACAAGTCGAAAACGAGAACTAGACACGACTGATCCAAATTTGGAGCATGCCTCCGGCCACTTTGTCTCTCTCGTCGTACTGCGTCCTACTACACCGGTCCCTCTCCTGTCCTGCGACACTACTCCCGGAGCGAGCGCCGAGCCGACACTTGTGGTGACATAATATATGTCGTCGGCACATACGGATTAACTCACATGATGTGTACGATATTAATCGGAGACCGTGGGGACCGCGCTAGATCCATCCCTGGTTTAATTTCGCAAATACCGACGATGACTTAGCGCAACACCCTGAGCGTCCTAGCGAAAAGAGAGTTTTTCGGAAAGACCGACGCGGTGGAACAGGCACCACAGCAGCAGGAAGGAGCCTGGAGAATAACAGACGTTCCTGTGGTGGAAATCGTACAGGGATTTTTGAGAAACATTGAACACCGTCAGGCGCTGATTAGTAGTCGAAGGGCTGTGCATAGCCCACGCTGTGAAGCGTACGTAGTGAATATGAGGTTAGAGTGGCTGAAGTAAAGTATGGAGGGGCAGAGAAGGTTCGTGTCGAAACAGATGATAAAACGGTGAATAGCTGGGGGTGTCTTGTCTGGACGATTTGTAGACGAAAATAGTGTACGCCAAAGGCGGCCGCCGTGACTGGGAAGTCACGATGGCCAGCAGAAACGTAATTCCCTGAGTACCCTTAGCCATTACGCGACAAAGGTGATTTTCATCTCCCCTCTCCTAAGAATTTAGGACTGAGTCCGAACATGGCATATTTCAATTTATAGTGCACTCATCAATTTCGATTTGGCGTCTGAATTATATATAAATCCTTTTTTTTTTTTGCTGATCCTGTGGTTTGTAGACTTTTGCCCGCTGGTGTACATCGGCGAGACTTTGCGCTCATGCACTAAGGAGGGTTCTCGGTATTTACTTGCGAAGCGGTTGTGAGCTTGTGGTGGGTATAAGAGACAGCCAGAGAGAGAAAAGAGAGAAGGCTGGGATGCTAAGCATAAAATAGAATAGAACCTTCGACAGATCTTTCAGTAGCGAAAGCCCAGGATTTTTTTTCAGAGATTAAGTGTCGAACTAACTCTCTTCAAAAAGTAAAATGCGGATTGTGGCGAACCGTCCTGAACGTTCGAAATGAGCCCCACATTCTAGGTGGGAGTTACGTCTGAGCATTCCAATTTCTCGGTGGTGTAAGCTAAAATCGTGAAATAATCGCACAAGTGGGCTAGTTGTCCTTCAATTGTATCGTCGCGTAGATAAGTTTAAGCCCTTGTCAGAGCAATTCACTCGTTTGCTGCAAAGCCTGTAATGACAGTCTTTGCGCCGGCAAGTTGCGTGTTTCATAATTTACTAATCTCCTGGTACTTTCGACCAAGTTCCAAAGTGGGTGGTAGCATTAAAAACAAAATCAGGCTAGGGAAAAACACATACGAAGGCATTTTTAGGCGCTGAAAATCTAGTATAGGCACCGACATCGATATAGGCATTAATAGGGATATATAGGCACGATAAAGATGTCACTAAAATGTTGCTAGAAGGTTCGCGCTTATACATGTATATTGAATAGGCACTATACGGACGTAAGGAAAAAGAGGTATTTTGACTAAGTTACGGCCTCTAGTAAGGAGATAACGACGAGCGCCATGATGCCGGATGATGTCACGAAGAAGAAAGTCAGCGACATCCGCAGCGTAGCCAGTGGGGAGCGCACGTGTGGCGACGGTGACAATTGTGGCCTGATGCTGAGGTGAGAAAAGGGCCAAATAGGTCAAGCCAAACGCAGAAGAACCCTTGGGCATGGATGCCAACAGAATGTAGCTGACCGACTGGAAGCCTTCCTGGTTGCTTTAGGTGCCCGCTTAAGTTGCAGCTACCGACATACCGCTGTGCGAAGCGACACAGGCGGCCAGAAGATGCGGCACCTGAAGTGGTCATTACCGGCGGATGAAACCAAGGTGTCTGGCAGTGGGTTGATCCTGAAGCAAGCGAAAGACTGCTGACTGCAGACAGTCCAGCACGACAGGAAGGCGCTCATGGTTGTCGGGGTGCATATTGTGAC
The DNA here is from genome assembly GCF_050947875.1 of Dermacentor variabilis. NCBI lineage: Eukaryota > Metazoa > Arthropoda > Arachnida > Ixodida > Ixodidae > Dermacentor > Dermacentor variabilis. Next base: position 110,030,782 of record NC_134568.1, on the reverse strand, counting down.
GGTATAAGGTGCCGTTGGGAAGGCAGAACTGGTAAAGCGAAGTCTCGGGTGTTGCGGAGCTCACACGGTCGATAATAGAACGTGAAGCCGGATCACAACGTTGTTCGTCTCCTATAATGAGAAGGTACGAGGTAGACAAAACGCAGGCGTGTCCGACAAAGTCAGGGAAATTCACGAGGTCCCGATACAAGTAATCGGCGTTCTAATGCAGCTGACCGAACCTGTATACAAGTGAAAACGAAACTTCTTGCAGGGAGAGAGCCCAACATTCGAGAGGCATGTAAAGTATTTAATTGAATGAAAAGAGCAGAGAGTATGGTGGTCAATTACAACAGTAAAGCTGCGGTCAAAAAGGTAGGGACAGAATCTCGCGACAGCTTAAACAAGAGCAAGGCATGTTCCTTCTTTAATTGAATAATTTCGCTGCGTTCTGGACTGCGGTTTGTGTGGCCGATAACGCGGTTTTATCTGCCCTCGATGGCTCTCAGCTACAGGACAGCACTGATTTCGTGGCCACAGGCATTTGTGCGAACTTCTACCGGTGCATTGTATCCAACTGCGCATAAATTGGAGAAGTCGCGCGAGCATCGATAAGTGCTGAAAGAACCGCATCTTGGGGCGAGACCCGCGTAAAAGCAATGTCATGGCTTTTCCAGGGGCGCAGAGAGGGGAGGCCTGACATCAAGCGGACTCGCGGTTGAAACGGCAGTACTAAGAGCAGAACTCGATGAAGCTGCGGATATCTTTATCCGAACAGGAAATGGGGATGTTCTTCACGGAGCGAGCTTTGGCTAGATGAGGCTGGAATATCTGCCACGTTGACAAGTTGGCAGAGCACACATACAGTGATTTCACGACGTCCGAAGCGCCAATTTTAAGAGTTGAGCCGGAGGTCAGTATAGCGAAATAACTCTATAATGGCGAGTAGGTGCTGAACATAGCTGCTTAATGTGGCTTAAAAACACGTCATTGTCGTTGTAGCTCATGCAAGTTGTCCCATTGAAGCCACGGAGAAGCGAATATATCATGTGCTCGAATGTGCCCGGTGCATTGCAAAGACCAAAGGCCATGCCCTTAAATTTATATAGGTCATCCGAAGTTAGAAATTCGTTTTTCCCGGTTCAATTGATCAAGAGCAATCTACCATTAACCATTAACCTAAGGGGCCATCAATAAACAAAAACAATTTTACACTATGAAGACGGTCGAGTGTATCGTCAATACACGGTAAGTGATAAACACTGGGCACGTGCTCCGCCCCCACCCCTGCCCTGGTTACGCCCTTGCTGTCAAGAAATAATTTTTATACCGAGTAATAAAGATAGCGTGAAGATGGACGGCGTAGTTTTCCGAAGCGTAGGTAGGTTCCAGGCCGTGTAGGCGACAAGGACCAGTGGGCTTGCAGCAATGGAGATCGACGCCGTTGTGGCGGTGTTATATGGCGGTACCTGGAGTTCACAACGACGGCATCAGAAATCTATGGATGTAGCCCGGTGAGGAGAAAACCCGGAGTGTTGCCTTCAGGATGACGTCAAGTTCCATTACTCCAGTCCGAGGGCGATGGCAAGCGATGGCGGCAGTGACGGGCAACGCGTACAACGTAAAAGTAACTGCAAGTTAAGAGCCGGTTGTTTTCCGTCCTCCAGTTAGCCGACTTTTCGTAGAGCGGATTACTTGTCGTACCTTACGATTTTTCTGACGGATTTTACTTTGAAAAACTCACTTAGTTTAGTAACGCCTCTGAGCTACACGAAGGGCCTGCGTGGGTCGGTATGCGTGGTTCGGAATGCTTTCTCGCTCACAAGATGTTCGGCGCCGGACACCGACATCAGATTTTCTGCGATACGGGGCCCTTAACACTTATCGCGTTAATATTGCATCAATTACGTGTGGCTTATAAGGTGCATCTATAGCACGTAGACAAAACACTTAAATTGGATAGATCATGAAACGACTGGGTATGAAGTGAGTGTTAATGAGTGCGTCGATGTTCATTCTTGGTCCTGGCTGATGCGACTTCGGGGTGAAGGACGAGAGACGGACTGTCGAAGCAGACGAAGAAGAAATGAGAAGCTTTGTACAAAGCGTACAAATATAGCAGAAAATAGCGTACACGTAGCGGTAAGAGCGCCCCAGACCGACTGGGCGACTGGTGGGGACTTTTTGTTCTGAATGGGGCGGTGGACGGTGCTGCTTTAAATGCCCTTGCCAACCCATAGTCACTAGGAACGAGGAGGATCGGGTGCTAGCGTCACGCGCCTCGTTCTTTTCGTCACGGGAGAAGTTGGTGCTGGGTGTCACCGGGCCCCTCACTTCGACTCGCGAGTAGGGTTCAGCAGTTCAATGGAACTTTGAAGACCCAAACTGCGGCACAGAGACAAGGACCTCAAGGTGGCAAGTAGTCAGTGGATGTTTGAAGCGTATCACAAGGGCAACTACTTCAAAAGAACATGGGGGTGCACCCGTCGCCTCAATGAGAGGCACGGAGTGTAGCACGACAGTAAGTGTGGGAGGCTATAGGGAACAGCTTAACCGTAGTGCTCCTATTATACTGTCATCATTCTCCTTATTCTTATCTATTTGTCTTCTTTCTATGCTGAAGCATGCCTAGGCAGGACCCGTCAGGCCAAGCAATTGTGTTTTTGTTTGGTTTTTCAGCATATGCGCTCCGTCTGACAGCTGTCGTTCTGAGACAATTTCCTGCACTCACGCCAGGCGGGCTTCAACCTATTTACAACTACTTACAACACGAATGCTGGCAGCAGACTCTACATACTCCAATCACCGTCAACAGCATGCAGTGAGGTCGCTAGGCTCACAGGAACATTGTTTCTACCGATGTGAAAAAAGCATCTCACGTGGTCAATCTCCGAATGGTTAATTAAGTTACTCCGTACACCGGTCTTCGATCCTGTGCTCCAAACTTCATCAAACCTTTTCTTAAATTTGAGGAAGTTGCACTTGTAAGGCTATAGGGTAACGCGACCCTTGGATCGCTACGTCCCTACGTCCCTACCTCCGAATTACAGCCCTTAATCAGGTTCACCAACGCACCTCTTAAGAGCCTCAGGCACGACTCTCCTGAATCATATACCATGCCTGTTATTGAGATCCATGGCACAAAATGAATGCACACGATGTAGGAAGACCGCACAGGACGTCCCCTTATCTCGGAACTAGTTTTATCAGACGACCTGCAGGGAGCGGTAGAAGTGTCGGTATGACAGCTAACTTAATTGACAGCGTATCCTCAGGCGCTTAGCGTCGCAGCTAAGCATCCTCAGCGAATCCTCAGGTGCAGCGACGGGCTGCCATCCTTGCCTTTCTCTCATCACGACGACTCGATACGCAAAAAAAAGGTGTCGATATTAAAAAAAAATCTCTCGTGCTTCAGTGCGTTGTATGGGTAAGAATCACAGCCGAGCCTTTATTGGCAAGAGCCTGCCTCTCGAGTACGAAAATCGTTGCCAAATCAGGCCTCACGGTATAAAGCGAACACCAACTGGCGCTAAAGCTTTGTAGACTCAATCGTTTGCATTTGTTTGCGGCAAAGCGCGTTCAGTCCACGTTCTAACCCTTTCTTTTCCTTCTTACCTCAAGCTCGTCAAAAAGTTATTTTCATGGACTAGCGTGGAAGGGCGTTCCCTTATGTGTCTTCTAGCTCATTTCATACTCGCGCCATTCGCCTGGTCGAATATAGAGAACGGAAGTAAAAATCAGAAAAAGAAAACGGAAATGCAAGACGCCAGGCGCGAGGAAAACAAAGTAGTGAGCTCAGAAGGAGCGATAAGACGCCAACTCTGAACAGGACAGAAAACACCGCGGCAAATGGCACCCAGCAACCCGCGGCGCCGAAGTTTGCCTCGGAGCGGCTCGCAGAGCCTTACGGAGCTTATGCTCGTAACACCCCCCCCCCCCCCACCTTCCCATCCCCTCCTCACCTCTTCTCACGGCTAACATACTCCGTTCCTGTCGTGTCTTATGGTCGGTAGGTCTAGATCTACACAGTGTTTGTCTCCTCTTTGATCGGAAGCATTTCTTTCTCTCTACCGTGTCTTTAATTTATTTTCTTGTTCGTCGAGTACCTGCACAGCTGGGTAAATGGAGGGACTGTCGACCTCTAGCCCTCCTCTCAACAGCAGCCTCCGCGCTGCCGTTTGCCGCCTCCCGACGAGTATTCAAGATAGGTACTCGGGGGCAAAGAGCGCCAGAAAGGAACATGTGATGCACAGGTCGGGATTACGGCCGTGAGCTTGCATTATAGAGCAGCCAGGCAGACCCGCTTATCGCATTACTCGGGCAGAGAACATGTTTTTGGCCAAAAGTGGCGCACGGGATTACCTGAGTTTCACTGCGACTTGCGTTGCCGCCTGTGTCGGTTGTAGGCTGTCCAAACACCTATTAGCCGGCTGGAGGGCGAAGTATCGCTTTCAGCTGTGCTTTCCATTTTCCTTGCGCTGCCGCGTTCCCTCACTCTCTATGTCGTGGGTCTTTCGGATACCCTCAGGTCAATTTTCCCTTGCTGATGTCGCATAAAGAGGGAAGACTGTTTTTGTCTGGCTTCGCGTTAGGATGGAATGGTCCACATCAGGTTTAGAGATAGACCAGTTCCGTAGGAAAAAATACAACGCGCACCCTTACCGCCTGCCCACCGCTGGGAGAAACACAAAAAGCCGAAAGGAAATGAGGTGTACTAAAATGGGTACTATAGCTTTCGTCTCCGCTTTAGCTAGGAAAAAAATATATAGTGTCTGCATTGTACAGAAAAGGAAGCGCCATACTTTTAGGCGAAGGCGTTGTTCCCTGAGCTCACTAGTAAACTGTATTCGCGGAATATAATGTTGTTCAGGAAAGAAAAGGAAGCCATCTGTGCATGTCAAAACAGTCTTGAGCGGGAAAGGGCCTTACCGAACCAGAAGCCGCGAGAGCTTCGCGTGATGTGTTATGCAGGCGCCATCGGGGAGTTACGACATCACAAAGCTAGAAAAGGGCCATTGAACTTTAAAACTGGGCCGGTAAAATCTGAAATCACAGGCTAAGTCCTCAGCTAGCCATCTTGGCATTCAAGCAGGCTATGACCCTTCTGTAGCAATACTCAAAAGTAGGTCGAACAAGAAAAAAATAAGTAAACCAATATTATAGTTGGTCATAAAACAACAGAGGTTTTAACGAGTCAGGAAACTCGCTTCGCTTCGCTTCGCTTCGCCTCTTCTGTTTAAACCCGCAAAAATTGGCATTTCCTTCGATCGAAGAACTTTGTCGAAGAACTTTAGGTCAGTCTGGTGTAATCGCCGCTATGCTATGTAGGCACTTGGAATAAAAGGATATTTGACGTAAGCAGTTCGTAGGCTAGGAGGCTTTGTAACAACGCTGTCCAATGTAGGAACAATGTATAATGAATTGTGAGACGGATACGGAAGCTGTGTGCAGGACGAGAACCGGAAGTGATGAAAAAATTAGGGTGACTTGTATGGACGGCAAGAGCTTATAAAATGTTTAATGCTGCTAAAGTACTCCGTGAGGAGAAATACACGGACCATAGGCTTGCCGGAAACTTGAATTTATTTGTAATTCAGACGCGCGAACTGAAATTTCTGAGTGCATGTTCATCAGCGCAGAAGAAAAATCAGCTTTGTCGCCTATTATCTGGGGCGACTTGCACGAACATTTAATAACAAAAATTACAAGGAATTTAAGAACGCGTTGTTAAGTTAAGAGAACGGGGCCAAAGCGTCAGACTTTTCATGTGATAGTCTCAATCAACTGCCTATATGTAGGACATGAGCGAGCGATAGTATGGACCATTTAGCCATTTTGTATGCCATTTTAGTCCCCAATGCTGATCCCGACCGGGGCGGCGTGGCGACGATGAGTAATGCTAATTACCGGGCGAACAAAACTAGCAGGTCGGCTGCATCGTGACTGGCGACGAGGAAGCGGCAGGGGTTCTTTATCTTCTCGGCAGCGCTCGGCCAGCAGCGTGCATTTTCATCATCATCCGACGGGAGCCAACCTTGTTCACCGAACGCACGCTTGAGAGCAGCACGATACCACGGCGCAAGCGCTTCGTCACGTGTTTTTTTGTTTCATATTTTGCGGGCTTTCTTTGCAACCCGGAAAAAGAACCACGTGAAACGTATCGTAAAGCAAACAAGTCGATCCGTGGTTTCCGAAGGTGCGCTACAAATCTGCGTGTCATGTATACTTGGGGCCCTCAGCCAATAATTAAATAAGTTGGGTAATTGAACTTAATTGATTAGTGAATTCTGGGGGGAAAACGAGTTACTATATAGGCTATTGCGAAAGGTTTGCGTTCGGTTCGACGCGCCTTTCATTTTTAATTTCTTGGCTCAAGTTATGTGGGACACCCTGTATGGGGCCCGTGCTTGTGCGAAATTATACATAACCTATGAACAATGGCGCACCCAGGACTTTCTACACCTTGCACCAGCAGCTGACCTATGGCTTATGCAGGAAGCATGCCAAGATGGCCCACCTTCCTGCTGGGAAAATCGGATAGCAAGCACTATGCAAGACGCTTTATGTACATTTAAGTCATTGCCCTAATCTAGGAAGTTCGACGTGCAATTAACACGGCTTCGAGCTATCCGCGGGAGCGCGAAGCGCAGACAATTTTCAAGCGGCCACGAGTGCTCAAGAGAACATTCAGCGACTTCTTAGTACACTCCAGGGCCGGCTCTCGAAACGATTCTGCGTAAGACTGGATCTATGCAAGCAGCCTTAACATGAGGCTGCACGAAGTCCTTGGAGGTGTCCTCAGCACCGGTGCCCCTTCAAGGCCCTTGCTCTTTATCCCACTCGTCGCGAAGTCGATGTAGTTACCAAGTGTATTTGTGCCTCATCTTTTCTTCCTTCTTTTTCTATGCTGCATTTTGCTTCCTATCGGCGGGCTTCGCTTAAAATCTAACCTCGGTGCTGGTTTATGGTTATACCGCCGAAATGGCGTTATCCAATCGTAGCGCGTCAGGCAGCCATGGCGGTGAGCCCGATCTTCGGGCGCAGCGTTCTTTGCTGGAGCGTTGGCACAGTGGTTGAGAGAAACACTACGTGAAAAGAGACACATAACCCATCGCAACTAGTGAACTCACGTTTGGTTATGGGAGTATGTGCAAATCAGGCAATAAAGGTAGAAAAAAGGAAAAGAGGGCCTAAGAGGTCTGACTCTCTACTGGCACTCTGCGGGCGAATTTGAATTGTCACTAGGCACGGCAGATATCTTTTCTTTAGCTATAGTTTCTTTATAAGCTTCTCTAGGCACTTTGGGATTCCTGCGATGATCAACAACCTCTCTCGCGAACACTAAACGAGGAAGGCGTGAGCTCATAATGTGAGCTCACTGTAAAAAATGGGGCCGAGAGCGTTGGGATCCGCCTTTATCACCGGCGTGCCGTCTTATCATTTACGGTCGTGGAGGATTTTCATCTTCCCAATCACGGTGCTCACACGACTGTCTGGCTTAAGCTCCACACTGTGGCTGATCGTTTCTTTTTATAAGCAAGGTCTTATACCAGACTTATCTTATGCAAGTTGCGCAAGCGAAAGCTCTTTCAGCTTATAGTAAAACAAGTCATTTGCGCAAGCCCATAAACATGATTTTAGAACAGCGTTCACAACGTTCCCAATTCACCACACCAAGATGCTGCAAATGCCGTTCTCCCGAGACACATTGATATGCGGGGTTATCATTTTTAAGCTTTCCAGAATTTGTAAATATCACCTGTGGCAGGTAACATATTTCTTGTCCTTGAGGTGTATTATTCGTAGAGGCGGACATTACTAGAAAGAAAAATCGAAACAGATACTCAGCTAATTAACAAACATTCACGACTTAACTTCGTAATTATTTACTCAATGGTATGTATGGCATTTTACAAATTGTAGCCGCGGTGAGTTTGCAAAACGTGTGCACTTGAAATGAATCTCCATTGTGACATCACTTTCAAGATATTAATTCCAAAAGTGGTGGACAAAATATACTGGCATTCCAGTTACTTTTGTGCTTCAATGCATGAAAGAACGTTTTTTTAAATAAGTAAACGGAACAACAGTGCATTTTTACGCAGTTGGATGGCGCATAGCTCCGAATTGGTGAGATTATGAAAATTCATTCCAAATGGAGATGCCTTGCAAGCTCACCGGCTACAATTCCTTAATTGCAATATGTGCAGGTATGTACCTAATGAAAAAGTAATTAGTGTAGTTCTTAATTAATTGAATATGCGTTTCGATTGCTCGTGAAAATAATGTCTGCTTTTTCTTTTCCTTTTTTGTTGAAATAAAAAATAAAAGACAGAGATGTAGTCTCCTTATAATGGGGACGGCTATTCCTTTTCGCATAGCAGAAAAAACAATATAACAAAAAGATATGTAATAAGAAAATGAAAAGAAACCACGTAATAGAGCCAGAATTCCACGGCACTCAGTCCTACGCGCCCACGAGCATATAAATATAAAAGGCAAAGGAAAGTCGCACCTTAATGAGTTTGTAAGCTGAGTCAGAGGCACTGACAAGCGGCCGTGATCCAGACTGTGAGGAGCATGTAAACAGACAAGAATACATAGAATACAAAATTGTATGACACGTAATAGTCAATACTAATGATTAAAAATAATAGAAGCAAGTTGTAGTAACATTGTGTGACTATTCAATGTGACATCTAGTATTTTCTAAGGATGCCTGTGTCTTCGTAATAATGTTCAAGTGCGTTCAAAGCTTTTCGCTGTACTATATTCGATGGCCACGGGCACAGCAATTCTGCGAATGAGAAAAGCCGGTGATGATCAGTGGAGTGTAACTCCTGTTCTAGCTGCCATCTTGGCGTCGCGTGCATGGGGCATTCGATGAGTAGATGGCGAACATCCTCATCGTCGTGGCCACAGGCGCAAGCCGGTGAAGACGACCGCTTTATGCGATACAGATAATGTTTGGTGTATGCTGTCCCAAGGCGCAGTCGATGAATTAGCGTCTCGGTACTCTTCGAAAGTTCTACATCCAGCCGCTATTTAAGCTGAGGGTCCACTTCGTAAACAATTAATTCCTTAGTGTTTTCATTGAACTAGGTTGACATGCACAAATCCTTCTTTAGTACTGTTAATATGCGTTGCGTTTCCATTGGTAATAAAGGGGTTAGTTTAATTTCTCCATCATTATGGACGATTGTCCAACGCGTCTGCTAATTCATTGCCTGCTATACCAGCATGTCCCGTCGCCCTCTATAATATCACTTCATGTTTTCTTTCAGTAGCCTGAATTAAACTGTTCAGTACTGCGTATGTTGGTCTTACGTGTGGTTGGCTGTCATCAATATTTTCAAGACATGCTAAAGCCAATGAGGAGTCAGTACAAACTACCCACGCTTTCGGTGTCTCATATGTTTTGATAACATAAGTGGCTTGGAGAATTGTCACTAATTCCGCTGTTGTTGGTGACGACGAGCGTCCCAGCCGGCACATGTTCTCTACTGTAAGGATGGTATAGCATAAGGTGCAGTCGCACTATTTTTGATTACAGAATCGTCCGTGTAGGCGTTAATAGATTCCTGGTACTTGTCAAATAGCTGGTTTAAATGTAATTGTTTCACAACTTATGTGCAAACTTCGCTTTTATTTTTAAGAGCATCGATTGACGTTTCTTTTTTTTGGTGCCTCCAGAAGCCATCGATCGTGGGTAGCAGAGGTCTGAGGACCAAAAAAAAGCTATCGTGGAAGTCGTGGTTTATACTCTTGAAACATGCCGTGTATCTGTGCCCCCGGACGGTTCTCTGTCAAGGAAGTGGGTGCGCATAATGTCGGCTTCGCTAAATAATCCAGCTCAAGTACTAGAAATATGTTATCTGCGACAGGCTACCTTCAAAAATACCGGAAAACTTAAAAATGATCGGCTCGTAAATCCGTTCTGCCCGTTCTCTCGAGACAAAAAATCGAAATGCCAAAATAATCATTTCAAAAGCAGGAAGGTGTGTCCACAGCTCAGAAGAATAGAACAATCTTTTTAGAACAGCAGAAAAACAAGCGTGAAAAATTAATGGGACCATTTTCATTTTCATCGGGTAGTCTAGGCGTGAACATGGAAAAGTACGTCGGAATTTCAGCTCACAACTATGGTGCACTAGAAGAAAGCAGTGTGTCGTCCAGAGGGTGAAAACTTGGCTCCGTTTTGCAATGACGGCCTGGGGTGGTTTTACACGACAGTCAACTGCAGAGTCGTCTGTCGCTGCAGCTTGGAGTCACTGTTGGTAAGCAAAGTCACATATGTGGACGGCAAGGTTTCCGGGACGAGTGGCGCTGTTGTCGCGGAGGTCGCGCATGTGCGTGCAGGCTTTGCCGACTGCCGGCCGCTGTTCTTCCTGCGCATTTGCAAATGTTTCATGTGAATGGAAGACGCAATGTTTGCGAATGTTACTTTTTTCCGGCATCGTGGTTGCGGCAGAACGAGTAGACCGGGCACATCGGGTGCTTTGGCTGTTTTCATGCCCTTCGGAGGCCTTTCCGGGGTGAATTGTCTAAATGGTTAAAACCACGGTAGTCCAAACGATGGTGGCAGCATTCGTCATAGAGCAGTATTTTTTTTTTTAAGGGAAACTGGCGACCGCTTTTCTGGCTGATGCAGGTGAAAGGGTGCTCGCGTGCAACCAACCTGGCACAGTGGTTCATTCTTGGCTGTCTGCTGCTCGCGTGTTTCGTCCTATAACTTCAATGTACTTCGATAACAAAAAAAAACATGCGTGCATACTAACAAAGCCAGCAGACGAGTGTCTTTTTTTCTTTTCTTTTTATTCCTTCTTCGGTCAAAACACAAACAGATGACTGGGGACACTAAACTGTGATTATAAACACGGAAGCTTAGACTGCGTAGAGCAGCTCTACTTACGGCAATATTATATTCTAAAGTTCGTTTTATACGTTTCTTGAAAATTATATTATGCCAGTTTTGTTTTGAGAGTGTTCCAGTTTATCAATGCCGAAAATTTCTTACTACATATTTCAATTTCACACGCTAAGCACATCGTTCGCTCAGAGCGCCTCTCTGGTGGCGTCATCGCAAGAGTGACCACGCTTTTCCCGTTCTTTTGCTGTGCGGACGACAGGTAGCACCATTTTAGTACACCATATTTCAACCTTCTCGATATGTCAGGAATGTTTATTTTTGCATTGTTATTTGCGAGCATTTACGATCAAGGCAGATTCTAATTTCAAGTATATTTCTTTTCTTTCCAGGCGTACCAGGGCGACTAAAACACGGGTCGTTGAATCTATTAGACGCAGTGGCTTCGAGAAGAGATACACACGAGAAAGTCCAATTGAGCATCAGCCAAGACGTCGCCATAACAAGGCGCTCTCGCGCACACTCGCAACGAAGCGCGCGCAGATGTGCGCACAGAAGGACACGCACATAAACAACAGAGCCTCCAGCCACCGCATCGCGCGCCATATAATCTGTCAGGGGCTCCTTCTGCGCCATTGATTTCCATTGGCCGTTCGAAACGGCCGCGCTGTCAGACGGACAACTCTCGCGAGTATCGTCTCTCTCGTTCTCTGCAAGTCGCCACTTCTTACGGCCACTGACAAACGACCTCCGAAGTGTTCGGGAGCAGTGGTCGACTTAATCAGTCGCCGTCGCTGCGATGTTCACCCTATGAAACTGCGCGCTGTCCCTTCCACGCGTCACCGCCGCCGCCGCCATCTCAGCTCGCAGCTGTTGTCGTCTCCATACTTGGGCGAGCACACACGCAAGACGACCGGCTCTCGAGATAACCACCCCCGCAAGAAGCGGCGACCGCCACCGCACAACCCGTCAAAGCTTACCGTACCCAGGACGCCTCATCTCAGCTGCCTTGGGCATGGAAAGCCCGAGTGTGCGCAGAGAAAGGAGAAGGAGGGGTAAGGAGGGGGGGACGCACAGAGAGCACATAATAACTTGCTGGTTATTCCGGAGAATTTGTCTCGCCTTGGATTCCAAGCCAGATTATTATTGCCATCACAGAGGTCTCACTTCGGCGGCCCGCGGAATTCCGTGCGTCGAAGATTGGACCATCGGGATCGCCTAAGCAGTGCCTCTGACGATATGATGGGCGTCTCCCTCCATCTTCTGACTTGCTAGCCTTTATTTATTAGTTCAGTGCCGACTGCTGCTGTAGCCATGAACCTTGATCTAAGTTTGTGAAGATAGACGTAGACTTTGTCGAAGAAGGCGGAAGGCCATCCATGGAGGATATCTTGCAGCTTCATGCTTTGAATGTTGCTTTATTGCGTAGAGTGCATTTGGCTCTTATTACAAAGCGGGAAAGTTCTCCTGTTTTACGAAGAGGAAAGAAAGCAATACGCCGAGTTGATAGTGGTTAACGAAAATGAGGGAAAATATTCGTGCTAATATACTGACATCTTTAGAGTTGCACGTTTCTGTTCACCTAAGCGAAACAGCGTCCTTGCTGGCCATGCTACTGGAGGCTTCAGTGTGAAGACAAAGCTATTACGCTACAACGCTACAAATTCTTCTAAATTGCTAAACCTACATGCGTTATGTTGCTAATTATAGGACCGCGGTAATTTAGGTTTTCTGTATAATTTCCCAAGCTTTTGAAGTTAGAAAGCAAAGCACCATGCTCATATGGACGTTTGAAATACGATGTTTCCAACACATGACTGAGTTCAGCAGTCGAATTAATGTCAGAAAAAAAGCACAAGTGATTTGCTATTTCGTAATGAGGAGCATAAGGGTCACAGCAGTGATGAACCAGCGTTTACACAATAGCGTCGTTGCATAAAATTGTAAGCTAAGTACATATCCCGCTCTGACTCATGCGATGACGTGTGGGCGAAGCTGCGAATAGTTTAAAAAGAGGGTCCATCTTTCAAAGCGAAACTTTCTCTGTCAACACAAGGCTCCGCAGTTACTATAGACGTGCGTTATTTCTAGAAAGATTGAAATAGTGAAAAACCATGAAAAAAGGGCATTTTCCAGTGAATTTCGGCAACGCTGAAAAAATGTTGGGCCATGATAAAGACGACGACGATGTCTTAAACTCTCTTAGCATGCAGAAGTAGAAAGAACAACAAGCGAAGTTTAATACACACACGTTTCCAAAACTTATGGCGTGGACATTCTGGAATAAATAAACAACTTTTTCTTTTCACTCGTCCGGAAATTTTCGTTAGCTTTCGGATTTGTCATATACCGACCATCAAAGATGCTTTCTGGCTTCATTATGGACACCAACAATTAATGAAGCCAAAGAAACCATAGGAGAAATTATTTGTTGTTTTAATGGAAGTCTACCAATAATAAGGTACCGGGAAATTAAAGTAGACAAAAAAATTGTTCCGAGCCATCGGAATGATTGCCAATATAAGCGAATAGCGTAGACGAACAAATAAACAAACGAGAGAGAGAGAGAGAGAGAGAGAGAGAGAGAGAGAGAGAGAGAGGAACGAACGTCTTCCTTGCCGAGTCCGACCACGGACCAACCACGAAAACGGCCGAAAGAGCCAAACAGAGCTATTCGCTTTAAGAGCAGCTCGCGGCCGGTGTGAGCCGAACACATTTCTACGCTTTAATTAAAACAACAAATAATTTCCCCTGTGCTTTCCTCGACTTCAGTAACTGTTGTCTTAATATGACTGTGACTAACGAAAATCGGGCCCCTTGGCTCCGCATCCTCTTATTCTTCGCTATGGAGGGGAGGCTGTTGTTCCGGAATAACTTTAGTTTTACAGTTTGTGAATGCACTGTGTTTGCTACACGGACATTTACATGTTACGCGTTTGTTACGACGATAGTTCGGTCAAACGCGTAGGTGACTGTGGAACGGTGAGAAACCCCCTTGAAACCAGTTTACAAGGGTAACGTATTCTTACAAAGATGTTTTTTTTTTCATCGTGCAGGAATGTTTTGTTAAATAATTGATATCAATGAAGATCAAACTCTCTTTCCTGAATTTCTTTCCGGAAACTCAGTAACTACCTAAGTGTACATGATGTCAAGCATTTCGAATTATTTTCCTCGTAATAGGGGCGTTTTGCAGCTATATAAGTTTTAAAAGCTTGCTACATTTGGCATTTGGTTCCTCCAGAAGTGAACGCACTCTTTTAATGAGAATAGTTTTACGATCAATCCACGAAAGCGCCGTCGAATACATGACGTCTTGACGAACCAGTGCGGGAAACTTCAAGGCATGGTCGGCACCCGGATGTTGTTTTTTGTGTTTTTTCGCCTCATCAAGGCTCCTCGTCATAATAAAATGGAACTCCTTTGCCACTTGTCAAATTTAATGCAGTAATGCTGGTTCATTGAACGTTTTTTAGTGTACCTACAAGAGTAATAATTGAAAGCCTGACATGAAATATAGTCAATGAAATTATCTATCGGAAGTAACATTTTCAAAATGTTGCTTTAGAATCTTTTCAACTCAAGTTGTGCAACCAGACATCCCACCACTGCAAGAAGACATATAGGATCAAGGCTTGCTTCAAAATGTCAAGACAGATTCCAAGTCAGAATAAGGCGGGTAACCAGCGGTGCTGTTTCTTTACAAAAAAGAAAAAGAAAGAAAACAGCCGCCACTGTGGCGAAATGAGTTCCAGATACCCAGATGGGATGCACTGCGACAGCCACTATACGGACGCTCGAGGCACATTCGCGCCATAGTTGCCGCCACCGCCACCACTGTTGTCGTGCCGTCCCACAGGATTGCAGCGTCTTCCGAGACGCGCAGTGCTTTCGGCTGCAAAAACGACGAAACGAAGTGGGCGCACCGCCAACGCTCCGCTGGCGCAGCAAGGGCAGCGTCCAGACATCTGCTGCTGGCATGAGCGTCGCGCGCACGCACGCTATAAGAGCACTAGGGTTCATGCTGTGCGTATGCACTGCTCTGAGCATAACAGGCTGCAAACGTCAAGCTAAGGTTATCGGATATTTCACTGCGTGCTGACAAGTGCCGTCACGCGCCGTCAGGGTGTGACGCCCGTCTCTGGTCACTGGCGGCGCTTATCGCGCGAGCGTTGATTGACGGCTGGTAGCTGTCATCGAGCGCTGTTACTTGTGCCCAGCAGGAGTTGCCCTGCGTGTTGCGTCACACCAACATGTCGCACCCGCGTATAGGGCGTTTCAGATAATTACGTGCCAAGCCTTAAAAAAAATGTGCATGTGCATTACGAAAATGTAGTCGACTTGGCATTGTTCACTGGCGTCTTGAGCAACTAAGAGTACTTTTGCTGTGAGTGCAGAAGAAATAATTAACAATATTCAATTAACCAACGTACAAAAGCTTTAAAGGCAACATCTTCAATGGAGATGTTGCATGTTCAATTGACAAAAATCTAGATAATTTATTTGCGTGATGGTAACTGCTGGGGCTTCAATTTTTGCGAGCTTCGAAAATATCGAGCGAAATTTGAACAGCTACCACGTGACTAGGCATTCGCGTGCACTGCATTTAGTGCCCTCAAACATGCTAGCATGGCATAATCCATGCTGCACGCAGACTGAAGCCATAAATAGGTCGCAAGTGAAAAGTGATACGCCATGACCCCACCTATCGTCTCCGACACATCGCCATCTACCGCCAAAAGTTCCTCGTTCTTTACGCTGTCTGCCAACGGCAACAATGATGACAGAGCTTCAAGAATGGCTATGCTTTTTTATCGCATTTCGCATGGCCCCGTCGGTTTCATTGATTCAACAGATAAGATATCACGGCAAAACTGGAAACCAAGACTATTGTATTCGATGTATCTCTGTTGCTCAAGGCCTTTTCACGCAGTCAGTCTGCGTGCAGCATCAATTGTTCGTTCGTAGTATGTTAGAGGGCCAGAATGTCGTTGGGCGCAAGCGCCTATTGAAAACATTCTGGGACTTTACGGGCCAAAACCAAAAACCACACTCCGATTGTGAGGCACACCGCAGAGGGGACTTCCGGAATAATTTTGATCACCTGGGGTCATTAACATGCACGCAATGCACGGTGCACGGGCGTTTTTGCATTTCGCCCCCATCGAAATACGGCCGCTGCGGCCGGGATTTGATTCCGCGACCTCGGGCTTAGGAGCGTAACGCCAAAGCCACTAAGCAACCATCGTGGGTAAACGCTTAGTGACGTGGTACTTTTTCACATATCGCACACTTTCTTTGCATCTCCGGAAAAATTAGCACCACGGCAACTGTCATAATTAAATTATGGGTTTTACATGCCAAAACCACGATCTGATTATGAGGCACGCCGTTGTGGGGGACACCGGAAAATTGGACCTCCCGGGGTTCTTTTACGCGCACCTAAATCTAAGTACACGGGTGTTTTCGCATTTCGCTCCCATCGAAATGCGGTCGCCGTGGCCAGCATTCGATACCGCGACATCGTGCTCAGCAGCCCAACACCATAGCCACTAAGCAACCACGGCGGGTAGCAGCTATCATTGTGGAAACAAATTATTTGAATATTTGTCAGTAGGTTTCACAACTTCTTCATTGAACATTTAGCATTTCAAGCAATACTTCACAAGTTGGCTAGTTAATTATTGTTACTTATTACCTAAGCTTAGTAAAAATACTCTGTGTAGCTCAAAAGGACAGCGGACAATATTAAGGCTGGTTGCATTCTCGTAATGACACGGGGATTATTTAAAGCTTTCCACGAGTTAGCTAAAATAGAACACCATCCGAGGAGTTCAAGCGCGACGCTAAGTCTTGACATCGCTGTCAATGTTTCAACCTTATGGCAAAACCATGAGACGTTTGTGCCATCCTGGTAGAAACTCATATGAAATGCCTGTTATATGGGGCGCTTGCTCTGACGCCAATCAACACTAGCGCAGAGTAGCTTTTAAAAAATGCTGCCCTTAATTGCCGATTTCTTGGTTCACATACAATTTCGCACAAGGTTAAGAGATGGCGAATTATGTTACGCATATCGACCCAGTTGTCAATGGGCAGTCTGGGAACAGGCACCTGAGGAGGCGTTTAAAGCCAGTTTTTCTCGATCATTGTGAAAGAGAGCGTTACTAGGACTGTCCTCAATGTCGCTATTCATCGGTAAAACGTGGTATCCTATGTCTCATCATAAGTGGTGCATGTTGAGGTTCGCTCTCTGAGCAAGAAATGGTGGAGATGCCGCGCGCCACCAACATAGAACACGTTGCGCAAACTCAAATAATGTGGCGCTTGAATGTTGATACTCGTAAGAAGTTAGAACCTAACGTTCGCTTGATTTACTTCAATGCGTGTCATTGTAGTAGGTAAATTCGGACTCTTTTTTGTTTGTTTTTTCGCTTTAATGCACCGGAACACAAGCAGAAAAAGGTATCTGACTATTTTTTAAATATTCAGAATGTTATAAATCTTATGTCGTTTTCTTTTTCTCTTTCTTTTTTCCTATCACTAGCAGTGCCTTTGCAACTCTCGGAAGCTTCCATCTATGCGAAGCCTTTTCGTTATTTGTACAAGTATGCGGTAGACCGATTCAAAAGGCTAGACAGTTTTAGAATAGCGTTTGGCGCTTTACGTACGTTAAACCCAAACCTTTGGGGCCACGTTACGGCGCGCGTCCCTTCAGGACTTTTTGTTTCCAGTAAGAGAACGTGAAGTCAAGGAAGATGTTAGAAGACCAGGTGCGATCTGGTGCCTCTTGCCAAACGTATCCAAGCCATTTCATTAGCAGCCATCCTGTTGTTCTTATGTGGATGCGCCTTGTAAAGCCTACGGACGCCGGCATCGCCGAACGACCTCAGAAACTGGACACGCTATGCGCTCATAACTAACATTTCAGGTGATTTTCGAGAACGCGAAAGCTCATTTCAATAGCTATTGGCGATCAACGCGAGTGAGAGCATAGCCATCGCGAGAATTGACGCTGAAGCGGGAGCCATGGGTGCCGCCGTGTTCGACAACGCTATTTTTCAGCGTCCGTAAATATCAGGAACGTTAATAGACAGTTTTAGTTGGGCGTCCGCAATACCTCTGCGCACGCAGCAAACCCGCGGAGGCGTTAGTGCGCATGGGCATTACGCAGGAGCACGCACGGTATCTTGCGAGCGCCTGCAGCTTTTCAAAAGCTGCGTCGCCTCCACTGCGGGCTCAGCGGCCTTTGCGGGATTCTCGCGTGTCCACGAGAGCACAGTTTTCGACATTGCTCTTGCCATAGAGTTTCTCACTAGATTACCTAGAGGGAAATCTGGCGCTGCTGCGCTGTGGTATGCATGGGAATGCCGGTATATTGTGACTTCGGATTGGCATCGTTCTCGGAGAGACAGGACACATTGAAGACGCGCTTGGCAAGCACTGTTCTGTCTGTCACAATGATTTATTTTCTGCCAAAACGGCACGTAAAAAGCTGCTTTGGTTTTATTATTACGAAAAAACATGTTTTGTTTAACTATAAGAACTTGTTATTGCGTGTACGATTATATGTTACGTAAAACGTATCAGCGGGCCGCTAAAGTTGGAGAACAGACGACAAGGTTCGCGCTCGCTTTGAAACAGTTTGTCGTCTGTTCTTGCTTTTCTTCGCTTAGTCATGCATTGTAGGTGAGTAAAGATGTAATATGCGTGAATGGAAACATTTGATGAAGATTTTACATTGAGAACGCGTTATTTGTGTAGCCATATCCACGTTTTAGACGAAGCCTCTTACAACACCAGCCAACACAATCCTCGCAGACACATATACCGTCATTCCCATGACGGCACGGTGCCCCCTTAAGAAACTCCCATAGACGGTGGCTCCAGATTTCCCTCTAGGTGTTATAGTGAGAAACTCTATGGCTCTTGCCGAAGATGTGACTCCGGCTTGTGGTTCGACTTCGTGGCGGCTAATATTGGCTACACAGTTTCAGAAGGTGGCATATGCCGGCGCTGAGTAGCACACTACTGTAAGGCCCCTCTATAACAAGGTAGCGACATCTGCCGCGCGCGCCACCTACGAAGTTCCTGTAGCAGACGGCGCCCAAGCTAAACCTCGGCGCCGCGGCATTCGTGAGGTGAAAAAAATATTTGCACACGCGCGGAAATAAAATGCTACCGGTGCCTGACTGTGGTGAAAAACGAAAGAAGGGCTCGAACTGCTATATCTAGTCCTTTAATTTCAAATGAGCGCTGAAAGAAAAACGCTCAAGAGAGCGGAATGAGTGCTCGATCGCCTCGCGATTCCGCATGTTTACCTTTCGTTCGTTTGCGCTCAATCACCGCGCGAGCCTTGGTGATTGCTTGCGCTTAATCCTGTTTGCTCTGCGAATTCTTTTGCTCGTAACTGTGCTGCGTACACATAGCGGTTACTTTGAACGAAGAATTCGGGTAAAAAAAGAAGGCTGACAGTGGCTTGGACCGAAAAGTTTCGACAGAACGTCGGTGAAACGTGCGACCCTCACGGCAACTAAACAACATCCTGTATGTGGGTGGAAACGAGTGCGCCAACAGTCTTCTTGCCGCTGAGTGTGTTTGTCGTGTAGCGATTACATGACGACTGTTTTGTTTTGTGGTTCAGTGCTACGAGCCAGTGCAACTGTCGTGACATTCTAAAGCGGCGGTATGGATCATGTCGGCGAGTCTCCTGGATCGTGTTCGGGCTGCCAGAGCGATCTAATGTCGCGGCACACCAACATCGAGCGTAGTGTGTGCGCGTGTGTGAATGCGGTTGACTGTTCTCGTGAACCGTGCGACGTCGCCACGTAAACTTGAATCATGAGGCGCATTGTTTTGTTTATGCCTTTTCGCCTCCGTGCACCGCTCAAGCCCCGTAAGAATTAGGGCGCCCTTATAGGAAACGCACGCGGATTGGCCTAGCTATTGCTGCACTGTGGTTTGCTGGCGATCCGTGTATCGCTTCTGGCGTTTTTCTTATGCTAATTTGCAGTTGTGTGTTTTTCATCAGTAAAATGGCATCGCCGATTACTGAAACTTCTTCGAGTGTAAGGGAAACTTGGAAGGAACGAGCTCGCAGCTGTATGTAATGTACTTTCATAAATTGTATTATACTATTACACTTTATTATTTGATGGCCAGTAGCACTGGCTATACAGTATTTGTTCTTAAAAGCAGAGTAATGCAGGCACTTAGGAATATATTTATTCACATATTCAATGCACAAAACACGATTAGGATGTGCACAGTTGGAAATGACTTTTTGGACATATTGTAAAGCGCAGTTAACAACGCGCGCAAACACAGGAAAGTGTGAAAGTAGAATTCGCTGCTGAAATTGATTTTTTATTGTGCGTAGCGCAATGCGGATATTTGTCAGCGAGTTAATGTGTGTCTTCCCCACTATTTACTTGCAGGCTAGGTCATACTGCACTTGCTTAGTCAACGGGCTCATAATGCACTAAAATCAATAATCTGCACAAACTTCGGCCGTCAACATTCATGCGCGTGAATGAAATACTACCGCAGCTCTGAACACACACACGTGTATACTTTCTCTCGCACCTTCGTATCACTCTACGTTACTTTCCTCGCATAGTCGTGCAGTTACCGACGGTTCTGTCTTTCCGTCCGATTCTATGCGACCACATTTATCTTCTGGTTAGGTTTTGTTTGCCGCGCGGAATGCAAAATAACTTCTTACCGTCCTCCGTCTGATCTCGGCACTCACCCGCACAGCAACAAGGCATTTCGGTCCTTTGCATCCTAGGTCATGCTGAGCTATTCAGCGGGCTCATAACATTCATGCGCGCGAGTGAAATAATATCACAGCTCGACGCATGCACGTGTATACTTTCTATCGCACCTTTGTATCGTTCTGTGTTTATTGCGTCGCATAACCGTGCAGTTACCGGCAGTGCAAAGTCCTTCCGTCCAATTCAGTGCAAGCATACTTCTGGTTAGGATCTGGTTGCCGCGCGGGATGCAAAATAACTTCTTGCCATCGTTCGTCCGGTTTCGGCACCCAACTGCAAAGCAACAAGGCCATTCGGCCCTCCCGGAATGAAATTATCGCAGAAATGTGCATAGCACAACAGGCGAAACGCGCGCACATCGCCCGGCACGCAGGAACTTTCATGGCGGCAAAGCGGCGGAGTAAGGTCACATGTCACCGATCAGCCTATCGCTGGCGTCGTCGGCTGGATCAAAGCCTGTCTGTACTTTGAAATTATTGAGGGACATTACACTACTGGTTCCTACGCGTGCAAGTCAGCAATCCCCTTGTAAGCTTTTGCGTTTGGCCAACTATTCCCGTATCGTTCGAGCGCGCTACGCTACGCACGCGCAACCTCGCGCCCTGCGCACGTGGGTGGTTGCGGACGCTCAACTAAAACTGCCTAATATTTCCGAATAAGGTAAGTTACCATAGCGCACGTAAACCAAACAAACCTTATAACCATCGGATGATGCGCCGTGAGGACGACGCTACATTTTTACGCACGTAATGCGTTTACGTTTGGTTGCAAACGCTATTCGTTATCATATAATGCCATCATATACTCGACATTACTATACACGTATACTTTCAAACCTTCTCGGGAATTTTTCTCCACCCTGAAAGAACACGGCGTGAAATTCTCGCGCATCATTTGAAGGTCTCTCTCTCTCTCTCTCTCTCTCTCTCTCTCTCTCTCAAGTCACCCGCTTCCACAGTAACGATAATTTTGTTTCTAAAGCCGCTTGAGTGGGATCGGCTTACAATTGACCTTTTCCGCATTGATTCACGCAGATCAAGACATCGGCGCAGGAGCGCTTCTCAAAGTACAAGAAAAAGGAAGACATCATGGAGAAGTACACAATTTCTTTGGAGGGAGGAAAAAAGAAGCCCCCCCCCCCCCTTCGTCGGCCTCAGGGCAGAGCGACGACAGAGTAGCTCGCACGCAGACATCCGGCGGCATTATAGCCCCCCACGTCGATTCTCTACAAAGCTCGAGCCTCCCCCCTCCCAACGTCAGCGCCAACGTGAAAGATAGGGGTCCTCACCACCGATCTGGCGAGAACTACAGCTGCGAAGCTCAAACTGACGTGCCGCGCGCTCCGTCACACGTGCGCAATACAAAGTCAATCTGGCGCTGACGGGGGCACGGACGCGTAGAGGGGGAGAGGGAACCGCTGCCGGCGACAGGCGACAGGTGCCCCATATTAGCGGGCGTGTCTCGCGCCGAAAAAGAGAAGAGAGAGATCGAGAGCGAGAACGAAGTCGCCACTGAAGCCGGCTGGCTGCTTTCCTTTGCTTCATTTACACACAATCTGTACGTTTCTCTTTTTTCCTCTCTTCTAACTCGAAATGGCATTTATTTTGTTATCTGCTTGCCCAAGCAGCGAAAGGAGGCAGACGCGTTTCCTCAGGCGATAAGGGAAACGAGGAGGGGGGGGGGAGGGTTAAGTAGAACTAATACGAGCTGCAAACAGAGGAAAAAAGATTGTTGCTTTTAGGCAAATACGGCCGGCCGGAGTGGTGACATTCTTACCGAAGTGCTCTCTGCTCCTAGGTGGGCTAAGACGATGTGGGAGAGACGGACGCATTTCGAGGGAAACCTGGGCCCGTACGCGTGGCACGAGAACGGCGCATTAAAGTGGTCTCTTTCTTGCGGCTCCCTGTTTTGATTTCCCCGCCTAGGAGGTCTTCCGCGGCCAGTACGCTCGTCATTCCCGCTAGGGCCAGAAAGGCAGCAAGAAGGAAAAAAATCTATGGGCGCTTTGCTGAGCTCAACTGCGATAGGCGAAAGCCTGTCTATGACTGGCTCTGTTGCTGTTGTCTGAACTGTTGTTCGAACGGACGCCGCCGTGGCCGCGAGCATGGGATGCAATCACAGCCATGTGGCTGCAAGGTTTGTCGCCGATGTGCGCGCACACCCACGCGCATGTCCGCGCTATCCCACGCGCCCACTCGCACAGCGTTACTGGCATGGCGCCTCCTCTCCTTGCTCCCCTCGCCGGTGATCACCGCCTTCCTGTGTCCACCACGAACTGTGCCGGACACTCACGAGCCACTAAAGGCTTACGCTTTAAAGAAAGCGCGGTGTTTCTTAGAGGACACCGTCCTCCCATGCGCCTGTTCCGCGAAACATTCTCAAAATTTTAGTTGTACCCCCATTTCACAGCATAGAAACAAGCAAAACGGTCCATCGATGCTTGTTGCGAAACGAAGAGTAGCAATGCACGAATCGATCGCTCGTCGTGAATTCGCTTAAGCGTCTATTTTCGACGCGGTTTTGGGAGTCGCCACCTCCACGCGGGAACTAACCCTGTTTCGTTTTCTTTTTTCTTAGTTCATAATAAAGAAGTGGGGCTGCGGGACGATTGGCAACTGGCATTCGCTGTTAAGTTATAAAGATGTGACCGGAGTGAGCGACGGCAACGTAGAAAAGGCTCTACAAGCAGCTTATTTAAATATTGGTTGTAAAAGCCACCAAGTTAACGGGAAGCAAGGACTTATGTTTCAGTGGCGAACCTTGGTCAATTCCACGTTCGCTGCGGCTTCAGTCACTTGGCCAGGTTTTGGGTGATATTAGGCTTTACTAATCTTATTTGTTGAGCTCTCACTGATTCTAAAGCTAGCTTCATCCTAGGCTGATGGCCATAAACTCCCCCGGCAGGGGTTTTTCCCCATGGGCGGCCTCTATTCCAACGAATGAATTACCTATAGATTTGTCCATCCGCAGTGGTGTGAGCAGCATCCCGGTGGCTCTGGTTCCTTCAAATGGAGGCTTTATACGTCTGAGCAACCCCCAGGCGATCCAGAAATCTCTGCATGCTGCTACCTCTTCATACCAGACCATCACGGAAGTGAGGCAGTTCGGCCGCGGAGGTATCGTGTGTCGATCGTCAGACCAGTCCTGTGTCGCGGATTTGCTTAAGTGCTCATCATTCGCGTCATTACCGGTGAGTGCCTACATCCCTGCTCACCTCGCCTGCACTAAGGGTGTCATGCTGATCTTTCTCCCGCTGAAACACTAGAGAGATTGTCTGGGACTGGAGTAATTGCTGTTTACCGATGCAATAGAGTGGTAGACAATAAGCGGGTCCCAACAGAATCGGTGATCGCAACTTTTGCTGGAACTTCCTGCCCATCAGAGGTAAAGGTGTGGCCCCTTGTGTTCAGAGTTGAACCCCTGGGGTCGCGTCCGATTCAATGCCGTAATTGCTGGCGATACGGCCATAGTATGGCAGGGTGTAAATCAAGACAACGTTGTTGCGCATGTGGGGAAGAACACGTTCAAAGGGATTGTAGTGCCCAAAAAGACCGATGCTGTCTCTCTGATGGAAATCATTCAGCCAATTATTTAAATTGTTCTGTTAGGGCTCAAGAATCACAGGTGATTGAAATAATTGATCGACGACGCTGCTCTAAGATGGAGGCCATAAACATTGTGAAAGCAAGGGCACCTAGCTCTGCGGGGATACTAGGCAGACAAAATCTTACCATGGACCTATCACTTACTGCAACTATAGAGGCTGCTGTGGAAAAGGCAGTTACAAAAGCTATGGAAAGGTTGGCAATGAGCTTTGGTGAATGTATCTCACAGGCCGTTTCTAGTCATTTATCTCATTTGATGCAAACTACCTGCCCAGCTACTGTAACAACGCAACCAGTTGATCCTGAGCACCAAACTAACCATAAAAGATCAGATGCCAATCCTTGCAATAATGATATTGAACTTTCAACTCCTTCTTCCACGGGCCCTACGACTTGTAATCTGATTAATACAGATTTGGAGATGACAGAAGTGGAACAAAATGTTCGAGCATATAAAAGAACCATGTCTTCTATTAAGGAAGTCTCCTCCCCCGGTCTCCACTCAAAAGCTAAAAAAGTCAGTCCAGTGTTGTGCTAAAGGAAAACATTCTACAGAAGGCAGTTTCGACTGCGGCACTTTCCAAAAAATAGGATCACTAAAAGTGCTTCAGTGGAACTGCCGCTCTTTATATTCTGCTTCAGTAGATTTAACTTGTCTAACTTCTCAACTTAATCCTGATTTAATTACGTTACAAGAAACGTGGCTAAATCCTGAGAAATCTTTTCAAATGAAATTCTACAGATCATTACAATTAGACCGTCCTACAAGAGGTGGCGGATTAATTACATTTATCTCATCTAAAATTTGCCATAAGGCTAAAATTTCATCTCAACTTTCTACTCCAGAGTGTGAAATCCTAGCGATACAGCTCGTTCTCCCGGAATGTTGTCCCTTTACCGTAGTTAATGCATATTTTCCATCTGGCGTACAGGACACTAGCCCACTGGAAAGCGTTAGTAACTCTTGTGGACGTGACATTGTAAACACAGGTGATTTCAACTCTCACCATATCTCATGGGGTTTAAGAACAGATTTGTGCGTCACCCGATTGTGGAACTGGTCATTGGACAATTGACTAACGTGTGTAAACTCCGGATCTATTACGTTTGTGAGAGACCGGTCTTACTCTTCACTAGATCTTACATTCTGTGGCCCAAGTCTCTCGGTAACTTCTTGGTCGACTATTGATTGTTCGACAGGCAGTGATCACCTTCCAATAGTATTTGACGTTGCATGTCCTGTAACATTTATGAATGACCAGGTTCGAACTTTCATAAATTACAACAATTTTAAAAAATGCTTACGAGATGTTCTTTCATATCTGTCTGATGCGCCTACAGAACAAAAAACCACGATTATCTGTTCCGCTTTGGAAAGTTCTAAAAAAAAGGCTCATTTTGAGATTAGATTGAATAAAAGAAATTCTTACAGTCCTTGGTGGAATGAAGAATGCACTCGAGACTACAGAAAGAGACAAGCTGCTTGGAAAAAATTATTGCATAACCAGAGTCCCAAAAATTGGAATGACTATAAATTTTTTCGAGCTGTCTTTAAACATACAGTTTCTAAAGCCATAGATGAATTCGACTGTAAGCATTTTTATTTCTTGTCTAACAATAAAATAAGCGTGCATTGTTCCGTTTTCTCCGCGGTAGAAAAGTTCTTCCGCGTCAAATTAATATTGACTCTATATTCTTAAGTAGCGATGAAATGAAACAATCACTAGAAGAAATCGCGAAGGGATTAGAAATTCGATTTTCTTCTGTCTTGCCAAGTTGTTCTCGCTTACGAAGGGCATCAGATGATTTTACAGAAATATCCATGTTAGAATTGGCTGAAATCGTGGAGCGACTTCCAGATTCAGCTCCCGGCGTGGATGGAGTAACATCTACTATGATCAGAATTTTGTTTAAGGAAGCTTCTGATGACCTTTTAGCTATTGTAAATTACTCAATTCGGTTGTCATGGATTCCGTCTGCGTGGAAAATTGCTAAAGTCATCCCTATTTTTAAAAATCATGGGGAAGGATATACAATAGATAACATTAGGCCAATTCCGCTAACTTCAAATTTTGTTAAATTAATTGAAAGAATTCTATATGCAAGTATGATTAAACTTATACAGAACAAAAACTTGCTTAGCCCCTGCCAAATCGGATTCCGACCATCATGTTCAATTTGGCATGCTCACGTGGACTTATAAAGTAGAATAAGATTAGCACTGCGACAGAGGCAAATAAGTGCTCTTGTGACATTAGACATTTCCAAAGCCTACGACAGTGTAGAACACCTAATTTTATTAGATATATTGCGAAATCTAGAGATTCCAAATAATTTTTCAAACTGGATTGGTGAATTTTTAAATGGAAGAACATTTTACTGCTGTCTAAGAGGTGTTTCCTCGAGTATATATAATCAATCACGAGGTGTTCCGCAAGGAGCTGTCTTTTCCCCTTTACTATTTAATATTCTGATGTGTTCCATTCCTCTTCATCAAAATGTACAAACATACGTATACGCAGATGACATTGTTTCTTCGCATTAGACAGTGATATTCACTCTCGATATTATCGACTACAGAACTACCTCAGTACCATAGAAACCTGGTTAAACAAAATTCGCCTTTCACTTAACGTTAGAAAATGCTCGATATTGGTTTTCCCCCTTAGCAATCCCGTTAACATATCGATATCCTATCACCTCGAGACTATACCTCAAGTGGAATCGGTGAAATATTTAGGTGTAGTATATGACGGCTCCCTCAGCTGGCTCGGCCCATATTGACCATATAGTTAAAAAAGGAGTGCGAGAGTGCTAGCCGTCTCCAGTGCACAAGGAATGATTATCACGTCGTCATGGCGACGATTAAATAAAATAGAAATGTTCGAACAAAGGGCGACACCGCAACTTGTATTTAGAACTCTAACGTTCCCCTATAAAATGTGATACTCCAATCAACTGTGCCACTAAACTTTCTTTTTTAAACATGTTATTTACTTTGGCCTCGTATAGGGAGTGCAAACTTATGCGTAACGACAACAAGAGCAGTAGCCAATACATCACACTTCATTTGCTCGATAAGGTTCCGTAAGCCACAAAGTCTGAAAGTAGCAACAGTGAACAAAAAGCCGATGGCATATTTACACGTAACGGGAGTCAATGAAGAGAAAAGAGAACAGCAGAGGGCAGGCCACTAGAAAACCATGAGGCAGAATCTAATATTGATCATTGGGCTGATTGAAAAGAAAGCCTTCCTTTAAACTTATTTGCAGGACTTTCGAAAATAATATTTTACCGGTGAAACGGAGAAGACAATGCTCTGTCGTTTTTGGCACATCGGTCAGTCGACAGTACACAGAAAGCAAAACAAAAGCGTCTTATTTATGGAACCAAGTTTGAACAGGTATAGAGTTTCATTCTGTACTATCGATAATTCTTGTATGGAAATGCAGACACCTTGCGGAGTTAAAGCCCGCGATGCCCTAATAAAACAAAATAGAGCGGTAAAAGAGTGCGCGGAAGCAACATAGATTTTAAATATTTTATAGCAGTTCTCGCTACACTGTATAAATCTATCACTAGAAAAGCAAACCAAAAGAACATTGAAGGCACGACCACATCGACGAAACACGAACCTGCACACTCTATTATTATTATTATTATTATTATTATTATTATTATTATTATTATTATTATTATTATTATTATTATTATTATTATTATTATTATTTGATGGGAAAACACATATATTATGCGAGAAGGAAATAGAGAATCAGCCAGACTGGCAACTGCAACCGAGAGGGGCACGAAGCCTGCCTGCTCTTTAAGGAGGAGGGCATCGAAAAGGAAGTTGAGAGATGAGGGGAACCGAAGTAAAGAAGAAACACCAAGATGACGGGCCACAAAGACTAAACTGAAGCAAGGCATAGAGTGTGCAAGTGAGGAACAGAACGTACACGCAGGACGAGAAAAATAAGCAAGCAGGTCGCACTAATTACAAAAGAATGTAAAAATACAAGAACAGATGTAGGAAAAAAAATCGTTCCTCGCAATGTCTCTCACAAACGGGAAGCCAAGGCAGTTTCTTGTAGGAAAGTAAGAAAAGTTTTATGAGCTTGGTCGCTTCGACAAGCACAGCAACTCGAATACAGGCAACGATCAAGGATTGTACAGAACAGGCCAAGTAGATTAAAGTTTCTTTGTAGCGTCGTGCGCTGCACCAGCCAAGCAGGCCACTCGAATATAAGGGGCTCAAGTGTCTCGCAGGCTCTGCAAGAAGCACACAACGGATTGTCTACACATCCTTGCCGATATAAACGTTCAGACACCAGGACAGAGCAAATCCTCAACTTGAGCAATATAGCTCTAGCGCAACGACGCAAGCCTCGACAACGAACACAGGGACGAAGAGATCATTTTGTAATACACTGGTCTGGGTGCTGCTTGAGGACGTATCCACGAATAAATAGGCGAGCGTTGTCAAACCTACACAAAATTTTCATTCAGTCGCATCTGTTGTGAGCACAAATGGAAGCGAGTCGATCGGCCTCTTCGTTTACTGGTGATACCTAAGTGCGAAGGTGTCCACTGACCAACGAGATATACTCCACAAATGTAATTCTACTGGCACACTGAATGATGATACGCACAACTGGGCGATCAGCGTCATTTCTCTGTAGTCTGCTCAGGGCAGAGCGGGAGTCTGTAAGCATGACAACTTTCAGTGTGCTTAAGCCCTCTTGCACGTACTTCAGAGAAACATTAATCGCTGCCAACTCCGCAGTTGTTCACAAGGACGGATGCGATACGTGAAACACCCATCGTATGTCGCTTGAAGGGCAAAAGAAACCTACAGGGGCACCTTGGCCACCGCTGTGTACTGATGCGTCTGTAAATACTTTAACATAGCCTCCAAATCTTTCACATAAGTGTGACTGCGCCAATTAGAATAGCGCCGGAACAGGCTGTTCAGACTTTTTGTGTATTTGAGGAATTGAAGGATAAACAAGGAATAGGCATTTGCTGATTCCTTTCAGAGGTGTAACTGGAGTAGCACCCTCATAACTGCCAGCAATGCTTTTAAACAATGCCGCCATTGTCGCCATGGTAGAGAATGGGCGCTGAATCAGTCGGTTAAAAATGCTTAGTCATGAGATGCGCCATTCAGACGCTCGATGTGACGTAGAGCTCTGTAATCTGCTTACAGACTCAGTGGGTAACTGATGTGCTTCAGTAAGTAAGGGAACTGATTGTGCCTCGCGAGGTAAGCCAAGCATGACATGAAGGGCAACCTGATAGTCACATTCCGCTTGAGTCCTCAAACTAGGCGGTACATTCAGGACTGGCAACGCATACATCACACCAGAGAGTACAGATGACTTATATACCTCCAGTGCAGTCGTTTGGTCACAGCCGGCACCCCTAGTAGTCAAGGCGGCCACATATTCGAGGAGGGGCTGCTTAGATTCGAAGGGCCGCTGATATACAGAGCGAT
Organism: Dermacentor variabilis; assembly: GCF_050947875.1. Taxonomy (NCBI): domain Eukaryota; kingdom Metazoa; phylum Arthropoda; class Arachnida; order Ixodida; family Ixodidae; genus Dermacentor; species Dermacentor variabilis. The sequence goes on along the minus strand of NC_134568.1, from coordinate 110,001,061 downwards.
GACATCAGTATAGACAGCTGCGGCTATTGGGAAGTCTCATTCCTGAGGCTCGGATACCAAACAAAAATACAGTTAAAAATAAAAGGCGATAAGAAGCTTCTCTGCGTTACACCACGCATCACAATGCGAGATTCACTCATTGCTTATCCAACGCGCACTTTAACTCTGTGCACCGTAGCCTGAGTATTAAAAGCAGTCATTGCTCACTGGACAAGCGTTGTGGTTTGGGCCGATGGGTATCGCCGATGAGACCTTTAATTTTCTCGTATGTAGGACTTTTCGACCGTTGACAAAATAATAAAAGAGGGGCTATGCTTTGAAGAAGCGAAGCACCGTCGTGTCACGCAACAATCTGTGCGGCTCCCTAACACGGCCGCTACATCATCGTGTCAGGATGACGTCCAGCCGCGTGCTGCCGAGCACTTGCGGAATCTTGTGCGGTGTGAGATTGAGGATGCGTCTTCATCTAGTCATCACGCCCATTTTACGAGTCCCGCCCGGCAGTCTCTTTCATTCAAGCCGTGGCACTCGAAGAGTTGGAGAACGCGGGCCTTCATCCCATCTGTGCCATGACTCGCCCAGCGGTGAGCAATTTCGTTCGATCTCCTCGCCCACAGTCGACTTGTCCCGCATACCGCGATGCCAAACACTTGCGCATGCGTGATAATACGCCAATACACTTTAACTGCAATGGGGTAGGCCATATTGTTACGAAGAGCAAGCCCGATTCACAAATGTATTTACAACTATTTACATGGGGAAAACTTCATGGTAATCGCGCAGGCTGGTACAGGCGTCACAGATCCAGCTACCACTTCCTCTTGGTCTCCCTCTTGCGCGCACGGTCCAGTCCAAATGCACCGTAACACTATTTAACGCCATTCTCGCTTTTGTCGGCCTTGATCGTCTAGTCCCTGGCAGACTTACCGCTCGGAACACAGTCGGTCTTCGTCTTTTCATGCCCGCAATTACACGCCGCACTCTGATGTTTCTGCACTGACTCCACGGTGCGACGTCTCCTCATTACCGCAGAATTGGCGTTTTCGGTCACCGCTTCCCCGTCGCTCGCCGTCGCCATACTCTCGGCATCCATCTGCGAAAAACTGACGAGTGCGGTTCCCAGAGGTGATGCTGCAGTGACTTACCGAACGGGAAATTGGGTGTTGGCCCTGGCCAGCCGACAAAATCTTTTGGACGAAGAAGTGGACGGTGTTTCTTTTTTGACATTTGTTGACATTGGGGGGCAAGTATCGGTTATGAACGCCCGTATTTCTCGTCGTCTCTGCAACATCCTCACTCCAGGGATGTCGCCTGTCGTTCGTGTTGCCGATGGCAGTACACCTCGCGTCGTTGGCGTGTCCAGATCCAGCACTTTTCTCTCGTCCTTTCTGTGCCTACACCTCTTTTCATTTTTCTTACGCGAAGGAACATGTCCTTGTATAAATTCTAACTAGCCCAACTCTCTGTCCTAAGGTGTACTATGCGTGTGAGATTCTCTGGTCACAAGACCTCAGTTATAGTTGCCGTTCTTCGCCAGTGTCTCCAAGACTCCTCGGCCATGAGTTGCTGGCCACCGGCTATGTCCTCATCGATTGCTTTTCTGGCCTTACACAGTTGCGCCTGGCGTCCTCACTGACCTGTTGCCGCGTTTATGTGTCGTCGAGTTTGTTAGCCTAACACCAGCTATCCAAACCTATGCCACCTTGACCTCGGATCCCCCTGTTTGTGATGGCGATTACGATATCTGTCCTTTAATGGACGCTCTATTGACGCGACGCATGGCTCTTCCTCACTCATGTGTGATTGTCTCTGCGAACCGTGCTAGTCTGAATATTTTGAATTTTGGGCGGATCGCAGAATTATTGCCCGAAAGCATCACCCTGTGCAGTATATCGAATTTCTACGTATACGACCCTCTAGCCCTGTCTATCGTCGCTCCGCTGTCGTCTCTTGGAAGCCCCGACGCATGCACTACACTTGACGACCCTGCTCAGCCTGGTGACCTTGGACGCTTGTTGGCATCTTACCGCGATAGTTTCTACTTTGCTTCACCACATCTTGGCTAGATATCTTCCGTAACCCATCGCATTGTTACCAAATATGTCAGACCCATCAAAGGCGCCCTTACTGAGTTTCTGATAGTGAAAACCGCGTCATCCAAACCGAGGTCGAGAAAATGCTGTCTAGGGACGTGATTGCACCACCTGCTAGTTCTTGGGCATCCCCTGTGGTGCTTGTAAGAAAAAAAACACCAGCTGGTGGTTCTGATTCGACTATCGGCCTCTGAGGAAGGTCACCAAGAAGGACGCTACCCTTTGGCGTGAATTGACCAGGCGCTCGACTCTCTGTATGGCACACGGTAGTTTTATACTATGGACCTTTGATCCGGCTGTTGTCAAATTGCCGTTAACAGAAAAGGCAGGGAAAAGACCGCTGTGATACACCCGATGGGTTCTACCAGTTTAAAGTTATGCCATTAAGCTTGTGTATTGCCCCAACAGCATTCGAACGAATGATGGACTCTCTTTTTTGCGGTTTGAATCGTACGACATGCCTGAGCGATATCGATGACGTGGTCGTTTCTTCACCTACGTTCTCCAGTCATCTCAGAGCGACTCTCGGCTGCTCTTTACGAGCTTCGCAATGCCGGTCTTCAACTGAACTTTTCGAAGTGCCGCTTCTGTCGCAAAGAGGTCACTGCACTTAGCGATCTTTTCAAGGTTACAGGTATGCGCGCTGACTTTGCCAAAGTTTGTGCGGTTACCAACTTTCCACCACCTCGTTTTTCTCAAGAAGTCCGTTCCTCTTTTGGTCTTTGTTCTTACTTCCGGCGCTTCGTGAAAAACTTTGCAGATATAGCATGGCCCCTCATCTGCTTTCTTAAGAAAGCCATACCTTTTTCCAGGGATTCTGAACAAGCATGCGCCTTCTCATAACTGATTGAACTAATCACATCACCACATGTGTCGGCTCATTTCAATAAATCAGTTTCTATATAGTTCCGTACTGAGGCCAGTGGACACGGAATCAACACCGTTCTAGCCGAACATCAGCATGATAAGATTGCGTTATTGCGTATGCCAGCCGCTTACTCTCATCGGCTGATTGAAACTGTTTTATCATAAATAAAGAAAACAAAGTCAAGCTCTTGTTTGGGCCGTTGCCGAATTTCATCGTTATACTTCACTAAGGTATCTATTTGGTCCTGTTGGTATGCCACAAGTACGCACAGAGCTGCGCATAAATGACACGCACACGAGAGAAAACAATTGCGCCTTGTGTGTTCTATCGTTCTTTCTTGTTTCCGTGTCATGTTGATATGCCATAAGTCCGCGCAAAGTTGCGCATAAATGAGACGGACACAAGAAAGAAGGTTTGCGCCTTATGTGTCCCACCGTTCTTGTGTCCGTGTCATTTATGTGCAACACTGTACATGCTTATTCGTCGTTATGTGTACGGCCGACTCTTCACCATCATCAGTGAACACCATGTTCTGTGCTGGCTGTCGTCACTGAACGATCCCACGGGTCATCTTGGCTCTTGGGCACGGCGGCGTCAAGAATATTTATGTTCCATCGTTTTAAATCTGGTCGTATTCGCCAGCATGCCGAATGGCTCTCCCGATACCCAGCGTCTCCCCAAAATATGTTACGGGGAGATGTTCACACAAGGCGTTTATTTACACTACATGGAAAAGCGGCAAGCCGGGCCTAAACAAATATGGCGGACTGGGTCACACTTCGCGATCCTGTTTGGTCAGCTACAATTCAACAGCTTATTATACGTAAAATTGGATCATAACTGGCTCATCTAACAATCTGCATGTGGCACTTCATCTGTCACTACCGTCATCTGCTGTTGGATGCGCTACCGCCAGGCAAATATCCCCAGCATCCATTATAGAATGTTTCGAGCTCTTCGCAATCAAAAGGTCTTGCACCACAACTATCGCACGGCAAATGCTCCAAGCTGAAGTCCTGCCTCGCAGGCTTCATCGCAAGATCTGTACACAGAATGCAAGCCTTCAGTATTGTTGTAAAGTCGGGGGTCCGTGCGGCCATGAAGGGTACATGGATGGTTCCGTGTCAGATGCTGCGTGAACGAAAGGGTCCAAGCAATGCTCAAGAGATGAGAAAAAAGGTTTATAAACAAAACTACATCATCTAATTTTACAAATTTGGCTCCAACTAGAGCAAACTGCACGCTATTCTCTTCATTTCCGAGTTTCTCCCTCCAAGCAGTCCAGATTTGCTTTTTGTGCCGTTTATTTCCCTCTTTCACTCAACTAGGGAATTCACTGGCCAATCACAAACGCCGAACCGTTCACCACCGCCTGTCTCCAACGTCTCACCGTTTCCTGCTCTCTTGCCTCCAACGTCCCACCGTTGCTGGCTCTCTTATCTTCAATGTTGCAGAATACGAGGCAACCACGCGGCAAACTGTGCACCTACCATTGACATCCTTTCCCGGGAAGTCCTTGACAATGACCCTGTCATCAATTAGTGGCCTTTTCATGGCAGTCAATCTGTCAGGATCGGGAGATCGGCCTTCGCGGTAGTCGGAGGGCGACATTGTTGTTTTGAAGTGAGCTGTCATATCTGGGCATTCGAAAAGCCGAAAATCTAGAATATGAGTGCTTGTCCGTAAGACGCAGTAGAAGCTGATTGAGTTGCCTTGAGGGAATGATTAGGCGTGATAAGCAGCCGTGACAGCTGCATGTCTGTCGGTGAAGTATCCTTAGCTCCGAGGTATCACCAGGCGCAACACTATACAGAGTACAACCTTGACTTCGGTTGCGTAAATGTTTTATAACTGAGATTACCTACATTTCTCCAACTACAGCAGTGGCCACTTACCCAAGGGCAACATCGAAACAATAGCGCGAACTTGAGACAGGGACAGAGCAGGCAAAACAACACTAGCACTAGTGCGGCTGTTGTCTTGCCTCCTTCGTCCCAATCTCAAGCTTGCGCTATTGCTGCGAAGATATGTACCAAGAAGCCCAAGCTGCTCTTGTGAGCAACGGTAACAGGTTCATCTGATCGCATGCTGCGGCACCCACGATCTTGGACGTATCGTATGGCGGTGCCGAGCTTTTTATAAGCTCGTTGTTTGCAGGGCATGGCGGATTGACAAGATCATAGTATTTTGCGAGTGAGCCACATAAATAATTGTGCACAAAAGATACTCCCACTCCAGTGATTCTTCAATTCCCTTAACTGAATGCGGCAGAATTGATAAAGCTTAACAGCAGTTGTGAGTTTCCAACGCGATATGCATTCCGACATGATATTGATAAGAAGCCTCCAGGGTTCCAAGAAAACATCGACAAAACTCATTTGTGGAACTCGTGCAAAAGGCTAAGAGGCCCCCTCGGAATCTGAAGAAGCATGCCGTCTGCATGCAGTAGCAGACGGGCATAAGCACTGCATTTCGTGTGCATTTTCTTCAATAAACCGCAAATTTTCAGACAACACGTGCACACCAAAGCGAACGCTGTTTGAGCCGTAAGAGTCCGCTGCAGCGCACGTGCCCGTAGTGCAGATTCTTGTTAACATTAATGCTTCATTCTGTGTCCGAACCTAAGTCACACTCTGACCAAGAACGTCGCAACTGCCGGCTTCTCGTCCCTTCCCCGTAGTGGGTGAGCCAATAGGGGATACTAAAAAAATGTTAAGTGTAATCTATCGACTTGCCTAAGGTCATGCGCCATGTTGGTTACGGTGCGACAAAACGAAACTGCTTGCCTGATAGCACAGCTACACGCATAGCTGCTGCTTTCATCGTTGTTTTGTGCTGTCCTCCCACTGATGTTCACGACTATGGGCGAAGCAAGGGATACGTGGCAACACCAGGAACAGCGTAGAATAGAATAGTTTGATAAGTGTACCCAACAAAATGAGCCAATAAAATCCTATCCATACTTTAGACAATGGCTGATGCAGACGACGTTGTGGACCGGGCGCTGCTGTACCTCGTTCCCTCGTCACTTTACTGCGACTAGTACAATAGCCTCCTCCCTCCAACGCCATTCGGAAAAAAAAATAAATCTAAAAAATTATTATTCCTGTAATATTTCTGACCACGCCAGTTTTGATTATTTTTGCGCTCAAGGGCAAAGCTAGCTTCCGTGTGGAAAATTGTTTTAAAAATATCTGTTCAGCCTATGACAGTTACATATATTGTTTTGTGAAGGAACCGATCTTTTATAACAACATACTTCGAAATCATTAAGTATTTTAAGCATTTTAGGAAATAAAATACATTTTTTCAAGTGGAATAGAAAAGCACCTTGCAGGTTGTTGCGGCATACATATTGCTGTAAATGTGTCCCAGACCAAGGGAAAACAAAAGTCTTCTGAGAAGACAGCGCGATGTTCATGAAAATTGTATTTAAATTTGTACAGAAAAAGCAAGCGCTTTGATGCGTTATTATAAACGCGTAGGTAGATCATTTACAATTGCAATTTCTTCAGTGAAAAGTTAAGACAGCTCAGAAAAATTCATTGAAGCCGATTTTGCCAAACGGGGAAAATGGAAGAGCGGTAACCACGTTGGTGGCACATTGGTACGGCACATGTTCACATCAGCGTACGAACAGTAGAGATAGGCAAGGCCTGCGAGCTTTATACCCAAGCTGCCGCCGCTTTACCACGCAGCGTGCTGTTGAATTGCCTGCGCGTTCATTTTGCGCACTTTCTTTTGATGTTTATGTACCTTGCGTTTATTCGTTTCCGGCCCTTGTTTTGAGACGCCTCACTAGAGGGCTCAGCCCCGAGCTTGAAGGGGACCTCATATTACTGCGCTGTGCTTGCAGCCGGGCCATGTGCGAAAAGTGAAGTCATCAATATGCATGCAAAAGAAAAAGCAGTACGCTAATTGACCAGTGCAGAGAACACGAGCGACGGAATGTACGCGCAACGCCTTTTCGTGCGAAAACTTATTATGTGCTGCGGCGAACGGAAGAAAGCCGAGCACGGAAGTCCAGACATTAAACTTGCCGATCACGTTTGGGCCCCGGCTTCATAGGACATTGTCGTGTACTTGACCTTGCACACTTTCCGCTCGCGCACTCGAAGCGAGATTCAACACGAACAGAGAAACCACAGTTCTCATTAGTTGCGTGCATGAGGCTAACAGCTTCTATCGGAGCTTCGATTTTTCAGACGGATGTTTTTGCTGACGCAACGAACCTGGGGCATTGTATTGCAACGCATGCTTGGTTTAGGGGCTTGGCTTGAAAATTCGAGAAAGAATGAGAATTATTTCGGTGCGCGTAGTTAAGGTTCAAAGCTTATGTCCCCGCACAAAAAAGGCAAGACGTACGTATCGGTTTCAAGGCAACATGCCTCTCGAGAAGGCCGTCCGAACGGATATCCAAGTATGCAAAAATCTGCTGGTGCAGTTACGCCGATTTGTGGCAGCGCAATTAAGTTCGCAGGATTTCAATCCCTGAACGATTAAAGGAATTGTTGCATTTTAGAGCCCTGAATAGCCGCGCAGCGACGATCACTGAACCTCACGACATACAGCTGCCTACGGCCACCTCGCCACTACGCCATCACCAAGATGGCAGACGCGGCTAGTGTTCCTAGATGACTATGCATTTTGAATATCCCCTATCATTTCCGGAAAAAGCTGGCAAACGAGAATAAGATAATGGTATTCACTGTAAGAGAATGCTGCTGTCGCTGTAAATAAGCTCAGAGCTGAAAGAATCGCTGAAGTGGGCTGTCTTTATAAAAACCACGCGAGTGCCGGGTTTTGCGGGAAGAGCGGTTGTGGATATGTGATTAGTTTGAGAATATAGCGGGGGTGTGTGCCTGTATTTGTCTTGGGGAATAAACACAGGCTATTTATACAGTTAGCCCAGTTCACGAGGAGATCGACACTGGTCACGCACTTTAGCTACGAAAGGCGATGTGATCGCTTCAAGACTTTGGGGAGGTCTTTAACTACTTAGGCTAATTCAGCGTTTACAATGTGACAATGAATGAACGCGTCGCACTCGCACGTGATCATCATGCTCAGCCAATTGAGAGGGGGCCGTAACCGAATGTAGAAGTCCCATGTTTGGGACACGATCATGGGAAGACAGGCGAGGGCAGCATAGACACCACCTGGGTCGGCGACACTAGCATAGTTAAAAGCTTGTATTTGGCCACTCTCTTTTTGGCAGTTGCCAGCTGTAGAATGAGTTGCTGGTTTGTACTGCGACCAACAGGCTTACTGTTGGTCATGTGGTCACGTGATCATGGTAGTAAGCGCTATGGCCTTCCGACGGAGGATATGCGTGTAGTCCGATATAATACTTGATGAATTAAACTACTTGGCCAGCTTAAAGCTTGACGTAACGTGGTGAGCACCGCTGAAGGAAATATTCGTCTGACGGGAAAAGTTGTAATAATGGTCAGGCGTAGTCAAGAGGTGATAAATTCGAGTTGCACGTCTGCTTACCACCTCTAATTGATTTCATTCCTTAAGCGTGATATGTAAAATTAGGCTTGATAAGCAAACCTTGACTGCAACACAGAACAGTCAGAGTCTGCTATCTCGGTTCTAGTGCCGCCAGCTTTTCAAGATATATACTTCACGGGATGTAACAGCTGCCTTGATGAAAGGTATGCTTCTGTCACTCATGGTTCACGCAGCTAGAACGGTTTAGGTGGATACACACGTAGGCGTTCGCCCCCGACCTCCTGAAAGGGCCGAGACATATTAAGTAAAGGCTGAGTCACCGGGCGCCGAGTGGAAGCGCTGCGGGTGTCTTGGATTGAGGTTGTCGTCATAGTCAGCAGAGGCCGTCTGTATGGTTTACAGGTGGCCGAAAACCACTACCCTCGATGGGTCCGTGATGCAGCCATCGAAACAAAGCGTGGTTGACAGGTGCAATGTGGTGTGTTGCGGTATTGCGAATGCAGTGAGTTAGGCCTACCTGCTGGAAGCTTGGTTTGGCAGGCTTCGCAGACGCCGATGAGTCGCGGAGCTCCTGCCGAAATAGTGGAGGGTTCAGAGTCTCCTTGGACCACGCAGTCAAAAACCTGCCAATCAGCAGATTAGCTGGTCTAAAAACAGCAAACAATATGAATTCATCAGACTGAAATGAAGACTCGCTTGACTGATCAAGATTCTTCACCGAACGTACATGTCTCTACAGCCCTAGGCACGCAAGTAAAGATGGCAGGAATTTTGGTGAAATGCTCCCGCATCACCATCGTAATGACTCCTCGTATTGTAGTGCGCTGCTGCGTAGCCACAGTTCGGCCGTAGAGCTCGTATTTGTGCGGCTCAGACTGCCGAAAGATTAAAGCAAATCATAGTTTCATCATTACTCAATGATGCTCAAGGCCACACACACACTCGAAGGTGTACAAACACGAAGGAGCTCTTAGCCCAATAGTTGAACTTCTGGCCTCTTCTGGTTAAATTTAGACTCCGAAAGCGAAGCGCCGCCGACACATCCCTTTCAGCTCTAATTAGAAGCCCTTGTCCAGGTTGGTAGTACCGGAGGGAGCCGTCGCCCTAATTAGATTTTCCAGAACGGCTGTTGCTCCAGCTGCTTCTTCGACTACCCATCACGCAGAGGCATCGCACAATACTGCGGGATGCTAAGATCACCTCGAAAAGAAGGCCTCGAATTCGCAGTCAAAGCCAGGATCCCGACACGGTCTTGTGTAAAGCGCCCTTTGATTAGCTCAGGCAGCGCTTTCAGTTCAACACTTCCGCTTCCTATAGAAAGCACTAGCAACGACCATTTTAGCGCGGCACTATTATCCAAGGGACCTAATCGATGTTAGAAGACAGTGATAAAAGCTAACTACATTATGTCACTAGTACTAGAAGCATTTGTCGTACCTGCGACACAAAAGGGAACAAACCAGTCATGCGTGATAGAACTGTAACGAATTTTTGTCGAAACTACGGCCAGTGCACAGTTAATCGTACGATGGCACATAGGCGCTGGCTAAGGCTTCTTGGGGATCAAAATTTCTTTGAATCAGGACAATCGGTAGGAATGCGCGAAACTTCTCCCCCGTAAAAATAGTACGTGATTGACCAGGTATTCATTTGTTATCTCTATCGATATCATAATTGGTATCATAACATAACGATATCATAACAGAGACGCTAATGGCTTGTGAACTCGAGCTTCCTAAATCTAAAGCGAAGTTCCCAATCCATCTTTTTTTTTCGTTAGTAACACTAGTTTCTCATTTTTCAGCCGCCTTCGCTAATAATGTGTCTAGCACCCGAATGACTGCGCTCGTTCTTGCGCCAGAACTAGTTTCAACAGCAGATTCCACAATATCATTGTGATTGACATACTAATGAAGACGGGCGGCCAATGGCACTCTTTCTACGAACTTCGAACTTGCGAGTTTGGTAAATTAGGCCCTTGGCTCTTAACCGTTGGTTACTGAGTTGTCTCCGGGAGTGTATCAGCAGTTGCGTCACTGCATCAGACTCAAGGAAAAATGAAAGAAAAATCACGGTGGGGAGAAGTGAAGGCGGAAGGGAAGGAGGCATCTTTAATAGTATACAGCTTAATCCACTTTTAAAGGCAACAGATTAGTCTAGAGCATGTGCGTCTTTTTTCCTGTAGTATGCATACGATCGCAGGGCCGTGTAGCAGATGACGTGTAATTGGTAGCGCTAGTATTTATCTACACACTTGTGAAGCGCACTGACATTGCTTCAGCCCACACTTGCAGGCAGAGCGTCAGCAAAGTGATAGTCGCATATTATAATTTTTCCTTTAACAATGGACTGACATTACAGTGAAAGAAACAGCGAAAAATCACCGCAAAGAATACGTGACATGGAGAAAAAACTTCCCACGGAATACTTTGAGACTATGGACTGTAGGTGTTTTCCACGTATGATGTAGAAGGAGAAAACACAATGAATAAAAGGGGTGGCTAGCTGGCTGGAGAAGTCTGGTCCTGCGGCTCCGGTTACAGTTTGTCTAACTTTGTTTTACCGGTATCAGATTTTAAATCGTATACTGATTGCAGCAGAAATGTACAATTACCACCATAGGGCATTAACATCAAAGTGTAAAATTGGGACAATAAAACCAATACACTCTAAATATTATAAAGCGATTTAAACACACCAGCAGCTGCACAGGATTAGAGTTACACGAGCGATTAAGCGCTCAGACGAAAGGTGTCGACCCAGAGCCGGCATACCATAAGAGGATACAGAGAGACAGAGAAGCAGAAGAGAGGATAGGCAGAGAGGTTAACGATACGCACGTCTGGTTTGCTACCCTGCACTGGGGAAAGAGGATATAGGGACAAACTGAAAGAGGAGAGTTTCGCGCACATTTGAATGTGCACACCGAGCCTATGAACGACCGCCAAGACCTGGCGACACTGACATAGTGCAATAACACTCACGTGGCTTTCTATGCCATCGACGCGCATGCTTCCTTTCCGAAAATGATCAAGTCCAGTCGGTTTAAGGCTGTACGGAAAGGTTCGCACTCAACGTCGTACCGCGGACAGAGGCGCAAAATATGTTTAATAGTAGAAGAAGACGAATATGTGTGGGACATGGCGCTTTAGCAACAAAATAAAATTTCCTTAGAGCGTCGGTTCTGAATAAGGGGATCGGAACTGTTCAGTGTCCTCCAAGAGCAGACCCGATAGACTGGGCGGCCTCGTGGCGAGTGGATTACTAGCAAATCTGGTGTCTCCAGGGAGCCACTAAAAGGTGATTTCATGCGCCGATCAAGAACTTGATGGTGGTCCTCTCTTTAAACATATGCCAGCTGCTCATGAGTCAGTCACAATATGTTACCCATTTTCGAGGTTGCTCTTACAGGAGGTATTTTACAGCAGCAAGCAGAGTAGTAAGCGCTGTCGCTGTTGATGTTGTCATTTGGGACCATTTGAATTTGATGGTAGGTGCTGTAGCGGGAATGACAACGGCGCCTGCATAGCGGTGGTAGGTGAGACTGGCCTATCAGTATATTTATGATTTGGAGTGAATATGTGTAGTCCAATAATAGCCGCGTCTTCTGTTTCAATCATATTCTTGGAGGATTAGGCTCCTTCGTTACATCCGGAATATTCAGGCCCACCTGAGGATGTTGAAGACAGCTCAAGGGAAATGAAAGCCTTGCTGGTGGTATATACCGACACCCTTGATGGGTGGCGATAACTTGCGAAAAGGTGGCACGTGGCCTCTGAAAGGGCCAAGTGGGGATCGGGGATGCGGGAAGGATGACGAATGTCCACCCTGAGACTATCAACAGTGACGTTTGCTTGGATAGTCTTGATAAACGTCCCTTGTTAAAGGAAAGTGTCCTGGGACACTGGCCGAGACCGCCCTCAGCACAGGAGGCTTTGAAAGCGTTGTTGCGCTTCTTGCGGAGCACTGGTCTTAGAGACAGACTTTAAGCAGTGCCGTAATCTCTTTGTCATGTTTCCTGCATGTCTTTTCTCTTCTTTCCGTCTTTTGCGATATCTCTTTTCGATTACCTTTTATTCCTGTCACTTCTTATCTTTTATTCCTCCTTTTCCCAGCACAAGGTAGCCAGTCGGTCTGAAAACTCGCTAACCTCCCTCCCTGTTTTTCTGTCTATTTCCGTTTCCTTCCTGTGTCTGGATCACTTGATCTTTGGGGAAGACGATTGTTGCAGATGTTGAAGCACAAGGATGAAGTTGCGAACGTGTGTACAATGTCTGACCTTATTAGCCCTCAAATGAACGAACATTCGACTTGTACCTATTGGACAGCACTAGAAGGCTGTAGCATAAAAGGGCCAGAAATAGAGCTCTGTATACTAAAGCATGGAATGTACAGATGTGCCTCATGTTTTCCCGCGCATGAATCTCAAATGATGGGTGGTCGGCGAGTCTTTCTTTTTTCGAAGAAGCGCAATGGCGGCTCCACGAAAGAGTTCACTCCATCCTCGTATCCAAGAATTGATCGACCTGTTCAGAATTGATAGCATTTTCATTAATGAAGAGGGGGTATGGCTTGATATGTTTGCACATGAAGGCAATCAACGCGCAATTTTTGGTGTAGACAGCGTCTTTAAGTCTTGTGCTCAAGGTAGGTAGATGTCAGGGTTGCTGTCCCCTGCAATCGTAGATGCACCTGAAGGCAATAAGCGCAGAAGCCCAGGGCAAATGTCATCTGGATATAACAGAAGGCCGACCATCATTAGTAAACTGTCAGCTTGAGCCAATCAATCTTATCTTAGCAATCTTATCAGTCTTTATTAATGGTAAAAATAAAAGTATACAATACAGGTAAATATACAGAAGGAGATCCAAAGGTTACAAACCGTAGGCGGGACCTCCTATGAAATGTCACATTAAAGAAAGTGGGGCTTAGTAGTCTCACCTACTAAGCCCCACTTACCTACTAAGCCACAGTGCGCGTAATTTTCAGCTATGTGGCCATCTTCTGTTTGGATAAGAAGATGACCGCTGAGTCATATAGTCTCATAAACAACGAAATATGTGACCTCTGATTCAGATAACCACTAGTATGCTGAGAACGGAGTTATGCCCAACGTTGTCATATATGGCCTTTCGCGTCGAGAAAGACAGCAACTGATTGCACCCACTACTTTTCTCATGTTGAACAAATGTTGTCAGGTCGATTTTCGATGCAGTTTGTCAGAGGAATGGGGCGATACGCCGTCCAACAAAATGGTGATTTTCCTGGCTTTAGTAATGGTACCAGCCGCTTGACTCCTGTTGCTGGAGGACGGTACCTCTATGCCACGATTTTTTTAAAGTGGTCACTAGCGCTCTTCTTGACACCTGTCAAAGATCTTCCATGGCAATATAGGTGAAGCCGTCAGGATCTGGAGAGGTTGATCGTTTAGTGGCGGACAGCTAGGGCACCTTCGCGTTCTTCCATTGTAAGGGGCACCTATATTGCAGGTGCTTGAGTCTTAATGATCATACTTATGTCGTCATTGGTGGTAGCAGGCTTACCAGTCATTCTTGCACAACAATCCTACGCCCCATCAAGCTCAGTTTGGCGAAGATCCTTTGAGTACCATGCAACAGCAGAATTGAGTCAGCTGAGCTACATCAATTTACCAAAAGATAGATAAGCCTCACAAAAATTCACCTTTCCTTGTCCACGTACACTGGATACAAGGATACATCTCTGACCCGTTCAATGCAATGGTAGATAGTCATGCACACGACAAGAAGGAGAACACGCACCCACCAACAAAACTTGTGCAAGACTTACTTACGACTTTCTTAGTCCAAAAAAATTCCCACAAATGCGACATACGTGCTCTTATCCCCCCTAGTGCCCGCTTTCCCCCCGCGACTTCAGAAGGGGGGAGGAAGTGGTCCTGAGGTGGACATGGGCTGGTGCAGCCCTCAGCCGTGCTGTCACCTGCAAGCGGAAGGGCTTCGCCATTGACGACGCCACCTGCCCAAACTGTACAGCCCTGCCACAAGACACGGACGTGTACCACTGCTGCGGCTTACCCAGGCTTAAGACATATCCGGGAGCTCTTGCTCAGATGGTCTGGCCTCCGCAGCACCGTCATGCTGACTTTAGCAAATGGAGTCAGAACGGCCTTAATTACTGAGCCTTGCTAAATTTACTGCATGATGCCGATTGTATCCATATTTATAGGTTTCTTTCTAGTCGTCTTTTTTTTCTTGCCGTGAGGGTACCCTCCTCAAAAAGAAAGAAATATTTATCTTCAAGGCACTACGCGAGAAAGACACACAGAGTCCATTAATATTTAAATAGGGGAGAATGTGATCCCTCCCGTGAGTCTCGATTGGCAAAACAATTTAATTTGCGGTATGAAGCACCGTGACACAAAACTCAAGTCCAGGTACTGTGGAACCTCGCAGATACGTCGGGCTATACCACCATTCATGAATAAGAGGTCATAAACAGAAGGAAGTGACACAACATTCCTACCCTTAGGTTTTATTTTGGTGCTTCCCTAAGGAAGCGATGTGCATTAAAGGCACCATTATTGATCCAGGGACAATATGGCAGAAGCGGCTGAAATTTCTAAAATTCATCTCTCAGTCACGCCTTTCTTGAAAAGTACTACGCTGTTAGAATTTGCAGCATTGTAACTCGGAAAACTTCAAGGAGTCACTGCCCTTTAAATTTCTTGTCTAGGCTTGAAAGGCAATAGAAACAACCGGCAGACTCAACTCCAGTTGATATCTACGTAAAGCTAAGCCTTCTTGGTGTGATTGGCTCATGAACCATGTGTCTGCATTTGAAGTATGGTTTTCGACGTATAAATATTGGTATTAAAGAGAAGCATGTTATACAAAGGAATTTTATTTGCAGCGAATTATAGACAGGCTAGACATATATATATATATATATATATATGCCATGGGAATCTGAACCTGGCATCTTTTAACGTTCGAACGTTTTCTAGTGAGGCAAGTCTAGCAGTGTTATTGGAGGAATTCGAGGGTGGCAAATGGGATATAATAGGGCTCAGTGAGGTTAGGAGGACAAAAGAAGCGTATACAGTGCTGAAAAGCGGGCACGTACTGTGCTACCGGGGCTTAGCGGAGAGACGAGAACTAGGAGTCGCATTCCTGATTCATAAGGATATAGCTGGTAACCTACAGGAATTCTATAGCACTAACGAGAGGGTGGCAGGTCTTGTTGTTAAACTTAATAAGGGGTACAAATTGAAGGTAGTACAGGGCTACGCCCCTTCATCCAGTCATGATCACCAGGAAGTCGAAAGCTTTTATGAAGACGTGGAATCGGCGATGGGTAAAGTCAAAACAAAATACACTATACTGATGGGCGACTTTAATGCCAGGGTAGGCAAGAAGCAGGCTGGAGACAAGTCATTGGGGGAATATGGTGTAGGCTCCAGGAATAGCAGGGAAGAGTTATAAGTAGAGTTTACAGAACAGAATAATATGCGGATAATGAATACCTTTTTCCGCAAGCGGGTTAGCCGAAAGTGGACATGGAGAAGCCCGAATGGTGAGACTAGAAATGAAATCGACTTCATACTCTGCGCTAACCCTGGCATCATACAAGATGTAGACGTGCTGGGAAAGGTGCGCTGCAGTGACGATAGGATGGCACGAACTCGAATTAGCCTAGACTTGAGGAGGGAACGGAAGAAAATGGTACATAAGAAGCCAATCAATGAGTTAGCGGTAAGAGGGAAACTAGAGGAATTCCGGATCAAGCTACAGAACAGGTATTCGGCTTTAACTCAGGAAGAGGACCTTAGTGTTGAAGCAATGAACGACAATCTTATGGGCATCATTAAGGAGTGCGCTATAGAAGTCGGTGGTAACTCCATTAGACAGAAGACCAGTAAGCTATCGCAGGAGACGAAAGATCTGATCAAGAAACGTCAATGTATGAAAGCCTCTAACCCTACAGCTAGAATAGAACTGGCAGAACTTTCTAAGTTAATTAACAAGCGTAAGACAGCTAACCTAAGGAAGTATATTATGGATAGAATTGAACATGCTCTCAGGAACGGAGGAAGCCTAAAAGCAGTGAAGAAGAAACTAGGAACAGCCAAGAATCTGATATATGCGTTAAGAGACAAAGTCGGCAATATCGTTAATAATACGGATGAGATAGTTCAAGTGGCTGAGGAGTTCTATAGAGATTTATACAGTACCAGTAACACCCACGACGATAATGTGAGAGAGAATAGTCTGGAGGAACTTGAAATCCCACAAGTAAAGCCGGAAGAAGTAAAGAACGCCTTGGGAGCTATGCAAAGGGAGAAGGCAGCTGGGGAGGATCAGGTAAGAGCAGATTTGTTGAAGGATGGTGGGAACATTGTCCTAGAAAGACTGGCCACCCTATATACACAATGCCTCATGACCTCGAACGTACCGGAATCTTTGAAGAACACTAACATAATCGTAATCCATAAGAAAGGGGACGCCAAAGACTTGAAAAATTATAGACCGATCAGCTTACTGTCCGTTGCCTACAAAGCATTTACTAAGGTAATCGCAAATAGAATCAGGAACACCTTAGACTTCTGTCAACCAAAGGACCAGGCAGGATTCCGTAAAGGCTACTCAACGATAGACCATATTCACGCTATCAATAGGGTGATAGAGAAATGTGCGGAATATAACCAACCCTTATATATAGCTTTTATTGATTACGAAAACGCGTTTGATTCAGTCTAAACCTCAACAGTCATGGAGGCATTACGGAATCAGGGTGTAGATGAGCCATATGTGAAAATACTGGAAGAAATCTATAGCGGCTCCACAGCCACCGTAGTGCTCTATAAAGAAAGCAACAAAATTCCAATAAAGAAAGGCGTCAGACAGGGAGATACGATCCCTCCAATGCTATTCACAGCATGTTTACAGGTGGTATTCAAAGACCTGCAGTTGAAAGAATTGGGGATAAACTTGCGATTCACTGATGATATTGCCTTGCTTAGTAACTCAGGAGAGCAATTGCAGTGCATGCTCACTGACCTGGAGAGGCAAAGCAGAAGGGTGGGTCTTAAAGTTAATGTGCAGAAAACTAAAATAATGTTTAACAGTCTCGGAAGAGAACAGCAGTTTACGATAGGTAGCGAGGCACTGGAAATGGTACGGGAATACATCTACTTAGGGCTGGTAGTGACCACGGATCTAGATCATGAGACTGAAATAACCAGAAGGATAAGAATGGGCTGGGGTGCATTTGACAGGCATTCTCAAATCATGAACAGCAGGTGGCCACTATCCCACAAGAGAAAAGTGTATAACAGCTGTGTCTTACCAGTACTCACGTATGGGGCAGAAACCTGGAGGCTTACGAAAAGGGTTCTGCTGAAATTGAGGACGACGCAACGAGCTATGGAAAGAAGAATGATGGGTGTAACGTTAAGGGATAAGAAAAGAGCAGATTGGGTTAGGGAACAAACCCGGGTAAATGACATCTTAGTTGAAATCAAGAAAAAGAAATGGGGGGGGGGGGGCATGGGCCGGACATGTAATTAGGAGGGAAGATAACCGTTGGTCATTATGGGTTACGGTCTGGATTCCAAGGGAAGGAAAGCGTAGCAGGGGGCGGCAAAAAGTTAGGTGGACGGATGACAGTAAGACGTTTGCAGGGACAACATGGCCACAATTAGTACATGACCGGCGTCGTTGGAGAAGTATGTGAGACGCCTTTGCCCTGCAGTGGGCGTAACACCAGGCTGATGATATATATATATATATATATATATATATATATATATATATATATATATATATATATATTATTTGTTTACGCTTGCGACAGTGTCCACAGTATCGTGTTTCACTCTTGGTGTGTCTTACGCGTTGGTTTCTTCTAGTGTTCTAGTGCAACTGTAGACTGAAACGCGCTGGCCTTCCGCGAGAAAGGTTATCTTATGCCGTTTGTCGACGCATGAGCCCGTGGCGTTATTGTTTCAATATCAGGCTTCGGTGCTAGAGGTCCCCCGTTTGAATCTTGCCGTTGGACAACTTTGTTAATGTTTATTTATTATTTAAAATGCCCCTTTGAAAATGATGAGTTTGCAAAATCGCAAAGCTACTTCAAGCCAAAAGGACGAAGTATAGGCAAATCCATGGACTAACCATCATTTCCATGCTTGCTGAATCTCCTGACTTGCAGCTTCCGTCGACACAAGTGGCACCGTTCCTTCAAGTAATTACTGTAGGAAATTCTATGTTTGGAACGGTGAACCACTACTCCGCTGCCCCGTTCCTTGACGGTGGCCCCATTCCAGCGAGATACCCACGAAGAAGTGTCTCGAATTCGGCATGAAAGCTTCGCTTTTAACAAGAAAATCGTGTTGACGATGCTGTGGTTGTGTCTGCTGGAAGCTGACAAGAACAGCGGTCAGTGGGGGAGAATGCAAGAAAAATTGAAAGAACCATGGATACAGAATGGTAAAGCGACAGAAAGACTGGATAGAAGGGAAAAATAACTATTGGAACGCAATTTAGAAAAACGCGAATAAGCCAACATTTACTTTAGTCCCCGTGTCTTTGCGTTGTTGTGTAAAATTTAGACTCAAATTAAGGAGCATTTTATCTCCATCTTTCATCTGAGTCCTGCAAAGCTCACATGGAAAGCGCAACAAATCAGTGGCGCGGCCTGAATGCCCAACTGTAAGAGACGTGCGGGACAACAACGTGCAAAGTTGACGGGAGCAGCGCTCCACTTTCTGCGACGCTTGCTAGGCTGTGCCACAAAAAAAGTTAACGTTGCAATCTGCGGCGTTTGTGCCAACGTGTTTCTCTAATGCCAATTTGAGTCACAGAAATATTTTTTATACGCAAACAGCAATATTCCTTCGCTTGTTTGTTTCAAAACTACACTGTTGCGCCCTTTCACGCTTTCGTTAGCTCTCCGGCATACTTTTCGAAATCTCACCTCTTGAGCCAATCTGTCAAGACTTTTTACTAAACAGGCGGACTTATGCGCCGCGTGCGTTCGCAGATCTTGGTCCATATTCGAGTCGGTCCTGGCAAGCGCTTACAAGGGAGCTCTAGATTTGTCTGAGCTGTCCGCTCGCATCGGTGAAGCCGTGAGAACACGCTGCTAATGGCGCTCGTGGATGTGACTAAAATCCCGACGTGAGCCCGGAGGAAGAGCCATCCATTCCACTCGCTATCTCGTGCCAGCGACCATGGTTTTGCCAGAAACAAGCCTCCTCGGTGCCACTGTTTTCTTTGCACCACCGCTCTTCCCTACGCCTTCGCGGCTTCCTGGTGTCTTGTCCCGCTGCCGTGCACCGCAATCTAGTCAGGGCCAATTCTCGAGCGCTTCCTTTTCTGGAAGGGCGGCTTAAGCTGTGTCACAATCGTGTAGTTGCGTACGAACGGGAAAAAGAAGACAAACATAGGGCGCACGTCGGAGAAGGATAGCTCCGAAGAGGGGGGGCGAGGGGTGAGGCGGCACTGTTTGGCTTGACGCGAGTTCTTTGTTTTGCGAAACTCAAGAAAAGGCGGAACCGAATCGACAGCGACCAGTGTGTATGCGAAGCCATTAGGCTCCCTTCACCTGCGCAGGGATCGGTCGCTTGAGGATGGCCACCCGTTTCTCTGTATCTTGACAAACGAAGACTGTCGGTTTTACAGCGACATTCAAACTGAATAGTTTTTTTTTCTTTTTCGAATCACAAGTTGACTTTGATCGGGACTGCAGTAATCTAGAGTGTTTCTTCTGCGCACGAAGCCTCGTTACCAATTCCCCTAAGCCGTGAGAATTGACCGTGGAAATAGACCATGCAATGCTCTTAACTAATGTGGATCGCCCATTTCATACCACACGTCTGTTGTTAGTGTATCGTCCCTAGTAAATCATCTACAGAGCATGGAATTAGTAATCGCAGTGAGAGCACCTGTGTTCAGCCCCAAAAGAAAAAAAAATCATAAAATGAGATTTGTTTATGTAATGTCGGCTCATAGGTAGATCTAAAGCCCATGGACTGCGCAGATGATATTCAACCGCTTATTTAATTTTCTGATTTATCTTATATTTGGGCTGCCCATTTCATTATCAGTCAGATGAGTGACACTCGGTATGTGCATATTCTTGGACAATCATCCGTAACTACGAGCCCAGAATGGGTGTACTATATGCCACTGTGAAAACAAGGGCCTTAAATACTTAAATGCATTTACATGTGCGCCGTAATTCTCTGTGCAGACACTGTCGTCGCCATTCTTTCCTCTACAAGCAGCCTACATTGTCATAGTCCTCGTGACATCGACATCGACGTCTCGTACTGTGAAACTGCCTGATTATGTGTTCGCATTTCGCCATCGCCTGTGAACAATATAGTGCATAAACATAAACATTGCATGAGCTTATGCGTTTCCTATAGTGAAAATAAACACAATTCTAGTCATCAGATTTCCTTGTATCGCATTTAATTATTCACTGCACGAAAATTTGAAAAGACATGTTTCACCCAACATTCGTTGTTTTTTTTTTTTGCTCATCTCGCGTCTTAAGCACTGCTGGCGCCTGCAGATGCTTATTTCAAATTGTACGCATTTTAGTTTCGGCTTAGGTGTTGAAATCATGGCGGACGGGTGAGTTTTGTTGTATCCGTTTTCACTTTCGCACGACGTCGGGCAGGCACGCCGGCAAGCATGCTGAAAAAACTTATGCACCTATGTTTCCGGTTCAGGTTAAGTTGTATACACACGACGGACCAACTTCCGCGGACGTGCATGACTTGACTGAACCGCATCAAATTGCGCTACCACCAGCTGATCTGCTTTGTCCTGGTGTGCGGCATGATTGAGTGGCACTGAAACACTTAAGGTGCTCGTCTGCGGAATTTGGTCTGTCGAGTGAATGAATTTCAGGACGTCAACTCATCAAATCTATTAAAACAGTTACCTGCAAAAAAAAAGAGCATTAGCACTGGCCATCGCGACAATTTCATAGCGCACACATGCTTGCTTACATGTGGTACTATTGAACATGAACACATGCGTGCTGTTGACCCGTTCGTGCTAGCCATTTCACTCGTGATGTAATAGAATTTCGATGTCGCGTGTGTATATCACGCAAACCGAAAACGTGATAAAAGAGACGCATGCTTAAACCAATGTGAACAAAAAGCCCCACTCGTAAAGACCACGTGCAATGTTTCCTTAAAACACGAGTTACTTGTAAGAGAAGCTATCCTCAGCGTGTCGGGTAGGGACCATCTCGAAAATGCACCTTACTGCTCTATCCTAAAACGCACATTACCACCTTACAATCAGCATTGTGCCAATGAACAAAGAGTGCTCACAGCCTATTTTCCCCAAAACTCTCATCACTGCCACGCTAATAAGGTTTCTCAGCCAGGTCAGGTAAAGGCGACGAAGGTCAGGTAAAGACGACGCAATAAAATTTTAGAGCACAGCTCTTAGGCACCCATTCCTGCCTTGAGCGTCGGCGTCCTCGCAGTCTCTCAGCGCAACCGAGTGAACGAGCACAGTGAAGGGTGGAAGAGCGAACGCGGAGCGCAGCGGGAGATAAAAGATGGCGAGAGCGACGAGAGCGCGAGGATGAAAGTGGAGGAGGAGGGCGCAGCGGAATCATGAAGAGGGCAGCAGAGGAGGAAGGTATGGCGAAAGGGCGAGAAGGAAAGCGGAGGGCCGCGCGAGACATGCTTCACAACGGCGGCCAGGCGCGCGGTGAGCACGTGCACTGATACCATATATGGAAACAAAGCGCTGGCGTGGGCTTCACACCACTGCGCATGCTCTACTTCCGCCTGCGCTGCCACCTGAGAATGTGCTCCACGCGAGCCATGCGTTCCCGTGCTCACGCTATTGTTTTTTTTTTTTGAACAGTGAGCGACGCAACCGGTGGAAACACTACATCTGTCGCTGCTGCTAGATGAACTGCCCAAGAGGGCCGCCGCCGAGAGGACCCTGTCGTTCAGAATCAAATTCTTTGCCACAATATATTGCGAATTCAAAACACCTAAACAGCAGCGCTCAATATTGGCATTATGGAGTATCGTAATAGTCGGAGAATTTTTTTCACCCAGTTTTATCCCATTACTGAAGCGAAATCACCGCACGCACTTTAAAGTTGTGTGTCCTCGCCGTTTGCAGCTGGATCGTTTTGTTCACATTCCTTATTCGTTTGTTGTATATTTGCTGGTAAACAATGCTTGTCAGTCGTGTGTGACGGCAAGTTCGCATAAGAAAACATTGTATATGAACGATTGAAGGCGCTAGGCTCCATTAGGGCCGCATAAATTTGCGTAAATGTTTTTCTGCATAGCAGTAGGTACGGTAAACAGCACCAGGCGTTGTCGTGTGATGGTCCTCGCAATATAAATTTGTCGTCATCCATCATGGACGTTAGGTGCAACGAAGGCAGAGCCGGGGTTGTGTAGTTCGCATGATCAGTCATTTGTGGTCTAAATAATTAGTTCGGTGCATATTCTCGAAAGTGCGCGCCAATCCTTGTTCTCGCGATGTACTTTTATTTATTTATTTAATAATTTATTTATTTATTTATTTATTTATTTATTTATTTATTTATTTATTTATTTATTTATTTATTTCAAGTACCTGCAGCGCCCGAAGGCATTATTGCAGGGGGGGGGGTGAATACACAGTGTTACACAAGCTCGATAAAACACATAACTGATCAAACAAAAATAACACAACAATAAAAAGGTTCACTCCGCTATAAATTCAACAGGAATGCTC
Source organism: Dermacentor variabilis (assembly GCF_050947875.1). Lineage (NCBI taxonomy): Eukaryota > Metazoa > Arthropoda > Arachnida > Ixodida > Ixodidae > Dermacentor > Dermacentor variabilis. Next base: position 109,977,887 of record NC_134568.1, on the reverse strand, counting down.
TGAACGATGCTTCAGTGCGACAATCAGGAATTTCCTGTGGTAGCTGATTCTACTGTGATATTGTGTGTAGAAAAAACGAGTGCTGGAAGACGTTTGTGCTACAAATATTTTTCTAATTTTTTAAAAAGTGGTCGCTTCTGTGAGATAAGAAAGGTAAAAGATAAGTTTTTTATCTATTTTAACTAAACCGAAAGAAATTTTAAAGAAGTATTTCTAATCACATGTTTTGTCTGCGATTGCCTAATAACTCCTACACCAAGCTATCCTTAGATGCAGTAATGCTACAAGTAAAGCCATAATTACTACAGACAAAACGGGATGCGCGGTTTTGTACATGCTCGAGCGTAGTAGACTGAGTGTTAGTTTGCCGTTTGCAAACCATAGAGGCATACTCAAATATGGGTCTTATGTTCGAAATGTAAAGTAGTTCTAAAATTTTGGGAGGAGCTAACCGGAAGTTGCGTTTAACGAAATTTAGCCTTTTACAGGCTTTCGCTGTAACATATTCAACATGTTTAGTCCAAATGAAATTCGATGAGAAATAAGCACCAATATATTTATACTAGGTTACTCGCGATAGCTGGACATTGTCTAATGTGTAATGTGTAATGAAACAGGTATGGATCTTGTTTACGTGAAAAAGAGACGTATTTACACTTACTGGGGTTGAAAGACACTTGCCACCTAACACACCAGCGTATTATACAGTCCAAATTGCGTTGCAAATACTCGTGGTCAGTGGAAGACCTAACGCAGTGATAAATCCCATAATCATCCGCATAGTGAAGCACCTTGCATGACACAACCTGAGCAATATTTTTGATGTATACCAAAAACAGCAATGGCCCCAAAACAGATCCCTAGGGAACTCCCGAAGTAACAACAATATAATCAGATTGTGAGCCATTAATTACAGCACTTTGCATGCGTTCTTGTAGACAACACTTAATCCAATCAAGCAATGAATAAGAAATACCGAGCGATGATAGGTTATGTAACAGCAAAACATGAGTAACAGAGTCAAACGCCTTTCTGAAATCTATAAATATACATTCAGTCTGTACACCGAGATCGAATTAATGGGATAGGTCATGGCTGAATTCTAGGAGCTGTGTCAAACAAGAACGGCCAGACCTAAAACCATGCTGATATTCGCTAAAAAAAAGTTATTGTTTTCTAGATGTTTTATTATGGCAATGTACACTATGTGCTCCAGTGTTTTACTACACACACTCGTTAGAGAAATTGACTTGTAGTTAGAGAGAATATTTTTGGGGCCACTTTTATGGATTGGTACCACGTTTGCAACCTTCCACTCCTTAGGTAAACAAGAAGTACTTAACTATTTCATAACATAATAACCAGGTAGTGGGCGATTATGTCAGAACAAGCCTTTAACACATAAGAAGGTATACCATCTGGACCACTTGCAGAAGAAGCATTTATTTGTCAAGTAACATAACTATACCAGCATGTGTCGCGACCACCTCCAGCATAGGTTCGAACACATTGTCAGGAATAAGTGGTAATTCATTATGACAGGGAGTTGTGAAAGAAGACTAGAAATAAACAATGAAGCAAGAAGCTTTATCGCAGTCATCAGTAAGAAGTACACTGCCGTTTTTTAAGCTGGGGATGCCAACTGATTCTTTGCTTATTGTTTTTAAACACTTCCACATTTCTTTCGGGTTATTTTGTAACTTTGAACCCAATGCTAAGAAGTATTTTTCCTTAGCAACCTTGTCTTTTACTTTTATATCTTTTCCAAGGGACTTTAGCATTACAAATACAGACGGATTACGCTGCTTTCTATGGGCATTCAGAAGACGATGCATCTTATTAATCATTCGCTTTACCTCCCGAGTAACCCGAGTCTTATCACTACATTTTTTGCAGACCAATGTTTACATGAAACATGTGTGTCAACCAACTGCTCTAATGTAGAGCAAAATGTGTCCCATAGTGTATTGCAATCTGCGGACTGAGCTAAGTGACTGAATTCCTGCAGGAATATAGCAAGACCATGAGATAATGAAGCATAATTGCCTTTCTCAAAAAATATACCTTCCTTGGGTGATCATGTACACATGAGAAGGGGATGATCTGAACATGCGCCACAATGCAATCATGGTCACTAATACCTGGAATTACGGTGTTGTCAGGCACAAGGAATGGCCGGTTTGAAAAAGAGCAGATCTAAGACAGAAGAGCTATGCAGATCACTCCTAGTAGGTTGAGTAACAAACTGATAAATATCATTGGTAAATATTGCCTCGCGGAATGCTACAGACAGAGCAGAAGAATTAACAAGGACAGGCTTATTGTGACTCCACCTCACGTCAGGTACATTGAAATCACAGCCAATGAAATAGTCATTATTTACTGTAGAAATAGAACACTGTACTGTAGAGCACAGAACACTTGTTTCTGTGCTCTGTGAATTTTTGGTGAAATCTTCGCCTTTAGGGTGCCTCACCTCCCCGTCTTGCGGCCATGGACGCGGAGCATGCCAGAGGCCCGCCTGGCCAGAAGTCATCACGGCCGTCAACCGCAAGGAAGTGAGTTGGCTCCCCCAGCGACACAGAGGACACCGAGCTGTACTCTATGTCGGAAGACGACTCATCCGACGACGGCTTCATACCCGTCCGGAGTAAGAGGGCGAAGAGAAAGATCGACAACAGAGCGCCGTCAACTCCTGCGAGTACTACGACTATGAAGTCAAGGCCTGCACGCTGGCCTCACGCCATCATCTTTATGCCGGAAGAACCGTCAACCAACCTACCGTTGCTGAACAGGCAAGCCCTATCCATTTTTCTCAAATATGGGGTGCCGGATCAAATTAAAGACATCAGAATAAATCCACGCAAGAATATACCCACCATAGACGTGTACAACGTGAGTGCGCTTGGAAAACTTCAAGAAATCACGGAGCTAGGCGGAATCAAAATGCGCCCCTTCATCCCGATCGACGGCACATCCATAGCCGGTGTAATTTACGACATTGACATTGCCATTCCCACGATGATTTACCTAGCCTCATCAAGCCGGCAAACGAGGGCACGATCATTACGCAAGTGCGCCGTCTTGGGAATACGCGCTGCGTAAAAGTAATTTTCAAGGGGGATTGTATACCAACCCACGTTAAAGTCGGACATTTTCGACATCCGGTTCGACCTTTCATCCAGAAGCCGCTTCAAAGCCATCAGTGCTTCAGGCTAGGACACGTCAAGGGCGTGCGTCTAACTCGCTACTGTGTCCCCGTTGCGCTGAACCTCATGCAGAAGAGACCTGTGGTGCCACAGTTCTGAAGTGCGCCAACTGTAGCGGCCCTCATGCAGCCTCGTCGAAAGACTGTCCCCGCATCAAGAGGGACGCGCAGTTCTGAAGCAAGTGGCCAGAGACAATTCGACCCACAGGGGGGCAGCCGAAGTAGTCCGGCGTTGGCGTCGACGTCGGCACCATCGTACGTCTTCAAAGAAGGCGCATGCGCGAAGCGATAGCACCCGCTCCACTACGGTACCACTTACTCGCGCCGCGAAAGGGCCCACCACTTCCACGAGGGAATCAGATAAGACTCTTTCTTTAGAGGAATGGCCTACGCTACCGAGCCGCTCCCTTCCTAAGGAACCTCAGAAGGTCGTGGCCCCACCGGAGCCTTCTCCGGCCATTGATGATTTACCTAAAACAGATCGTCGTCATCTCGGTGCTACGTTCCCTCATGGAGGCCATCCGAATGATTTTAGTGGACATGGGGACACCGTCTGCTCGAAGCGCACTTAAAGCGCTGGACGCTTTAAGCCCAGTGCTTGAATCCCTCAACTAGAAAGATAGCTACCCATACCCCATGCTTCCGAAAAGAATTCAAGGCAACGTCCGTCATCCAGTGGAACGCCAGAGGGCTAAAATCACGAATTTCAGATTTCCGTCAGTATGTGTATACCAATGTGTTTCTCCTAATCGCCATTTGTGAGCCCAACTTATCGAAACCAATCAGACTGTCAGAATACGAATGTATCATGTCATCAACAAATGGTGCATGCAGCAAAATCATCGTTTTTGTTCGTCGTGAACTCACCTATGTTTTGCAACCAATTGCGCCCCACGACGACAATCAATATATATGCATCACCGTTAAAAAGAATAAACTGTTGTTTACTCTCATAGACGTGTATATATCGCCTTCCATCAATTTCGATACTAAAAGATTAGCGGATATCTTGAGTGTTTCTCCCGCCCCATGGGTCATCATAGGAGATTTCAATGCACACCATCCAGCATGGGGAAGTACAAAGACAAATGCAAGAGGCGGTAGATTAGCAAGCATCGCCTACAACTATGGCCTTACTCTCTTGAACGATGGTAGCCCCACCTTTCTTCGAGGCGTGACATACGGCAGCTGCCTCGACCTTGCTCTCGCCTCCAACTCTCTCGCCAGATGTGTGAAGTTGTTTCCAGATATTGAGACACATGGGAGTGATCACATTCCGACCTATCTGAACATCAAAGGCTTGTCTTCTAGATCAGGCCCACGGAATACCGTTCGGACGATTCAATGGGCCAACTTGAAATCTGATATGGAAGACGCCTGCCGCGAGGGCCTACCCTCTGGGTTAGAGGAAACAATTAAACATACGATGCAAAACGTCACTCGCACGCTAATGATCTCCTACAGGCGAAACGACTTCGACATAGAATTAGAGCGACTTCGAGCACTTTGTTGCCGGGAGTAACGTCGATATCGGCGTGCAAAATCAATCCATGACCTTAGGGCAGCAGGAGGATGCAAAATAAGATTCAGCGTCGAATGGATAGATTAGTGTCAGAACATTGGGCAACATTTTGCCAGACACTCGACCCCCGCAAGCCACTGTCTCCCATTTGGAAAGCGGTGCAAGGTCTGCGTTGCCTTCCGGAACAGCGTTTTCCATTCAAGGCGCTCGCGCTTTTCCAAGGGCGGCAAGACATCGATGTCGCAGAAGACTTTTGTGCGCGGATGGCTGACCAAGCGACACGTCCAGATCCTCCAGCCCGAGATGACGTCCCCCATTGCCGTGATTGCCGCATGTACTTTCCTTTTACAATGGAGGAGCTCGAGGCGGCACTAGCTCTCCGCAGGCGCTCATCATCTCCGGGTCCAGATGGTATATCATACCTAGCCTTGTGCTATCTCGGAGAATCCGCATGGATATCATTGTTGAGTCTCTACAACACCTCATGGCAGGAGGGAAATGTTCCTGACGAATGGAAAGTGAGCCGCCTGGTGCCAATCTTGAAGCAGGGCAAATCCCCACTAGAGCTCACCTCTTACCGCCCAATAGCGTTGACGAACTGTGTAGGAAAGATAATGGAACGGATGATCCTTGGCCGCCTGGAATGGTACCTTGAACACTACAAGATTTATCCGAATTCCATGGCTGGTTTTCGACTTGACCGCTCTTCTATCGACAATGTAGTTGATCTCGTTTCATATGTCCAGCACGAAAGGCCCCGAAAACGTTTATCTGCAGCTTTATTTTTAGATGTGAAAGGGGCATACCAACGTATTACATGAGGCCATTCTCGACGTTCTTGTGACGGTTGGCCTAGGTGGTCGAGTATTTTTGTGGATTGCAAGTTACCTATCTGCAAGATCATTCTATGTGTTAACTGACGATGGCCCAATGACGCGACGCTATACTAGCAGGGGCTTTCCTCAAGGCGGTGCTCTCAGCCCGACGCTATTCAACCTCGCTCTTTTTGTGCTTGCTGAATACTTGCCAACTGCCACCAAAATTTCATTATACGCAGACGACATCTGTGTCTGGACTTCGGCAGTCACACGTCCTCTGATACGTGCATGGCATCAAAGAGCGGCTACTTTGACAGCGAGCTACTTGTGTGAACAAGGTCTCAGCATATCACCATAAAAGTGCGCCCTAGTGGAATTTACTCGCAAATCAATGACGCCTTATGTCATCTCAATCAATGGGCGGACCATTTCCTGTGTCAGAGCCCACAGATTTCTTGGGGTAATTATCGACCGAGACCTCTGTTGGAGCCCGCACGTGGCCTACATGAAACGGCGCCTGACAGCAACCTCCCAGTTGTTTAAATACTTGACAGGAAAGACGTGGGGGATGTCAGTAGATGCAATGCTGAGACTCCACAGAGCTCTCTTTCTCGGTTTTTTTAGACATAGTCTACCTGTACTGAACAACACCTGCAAGACAAATAGTCGTGTTCTGCAGGCAGCACAAGCTCAAGCACTCAGAGTTTGCCTTGGTTTACCCAGATGCACGTCAACAGAGGCAACTATTGAGATTGCTCGGGACCATCCAATGCAAACTCACATCACGGTGGGAGCCCTGAGAACGCACATCAGACATTTTGCACGTGCCCCCTATCACCACCTTGCAACATTACGTTCAGAAAGGCACCAATCATCATTCTCTAAAACTATCGTCAAGTACAACGACAAAATTCCGTCGGGCTTCGCCGCTGCATCTAAACCATCGATACCCCGTTGGTGTCCTGTCAGCCACACAGTCCATCTCAGCGTACCAGGAATCGGGAAAAAGTCTGAGCTGTTGTCGCCTGTGCTGAAACAACTGTCTCTGCTTCTTCTGCACGAGAGGTACACGGACAGTGCACATATTTATACTGATGGTTCCACAAACATCCAGTGTTCATCCGGTGCTGTGGTCGTCCCAGCAAGAGGTATTACCATCAGCTTTAGGACTGACCACCCAACGGCATCGACATGTGCCGAACTAGCTGCTCTTCGCGCTGCACTTTGTTTTGTCAATCCGGAACCACCTCGACAATGGTCAATTTTCAGCGACTCAAAGGCAGCCCTACAATCTGTGCTGTCAGCTCTGCGTCGCGGGCCATTCGAACAGCTCGTGCTTGATATTAGATGCCTATTCCATACATCACATGAGAAAGGACATCACGTGGCGTTTCAGTGGCTGCCAAGTCACTGCGGCGTCATAGAAAATGAAGACGCCGATAAAGCCGCTCGGACAGCTCTTGAAGACACACAGGAAGAGACCATACCCCTTTCACGGTCCGACGCAGCCAGCAGACTTCGAGTGCTTGCACTGGAGATCACGCTCTCTCTATGCTGCACACCAAGCAGCCAGTCCAACCGGAGCAATCGTCAACACGACCTGCCCTCTTTGATGCATCTCTGTATTCCAACTGAACTCCGCCGAAGTGAGGCCACCCTGCTTTATCGCTTATGGCTAGGGGTGGCCTTCACGAAATCTTACTCGTTTCGCATTGGGATGGCCGACAACGCTCTCTGCAATGCCTGTCTTCGCGAGGAGACGCTGGAACAGATTCTGTGCGACTGTCCTGAATATAATGTTCAGAGACAGTCCCTGGCGTCCGTTCTAGCGCACCTTGACAATAGACCATTGTCAGTTGCAACTATTTTTACATATCGCCGACAGAAGACATCGCAGCTGAAGGCGACGAAGGCACTGCTTCAGTTTATGAAGCAGACAGGCTTGGACAAGCGGTTGTGACAGTGATGTGACGTACCGCGCAAGAGTGACAGAGTGTAACTAACGATGTGTGGGCCGTGTTACGTGCTTCCTATCTCTTCTCCCCATCTTTCTTCCCCCCATCCCGCTCCCATGTATAGGGTAGCAAACCGGTTAAACTAAACTGGTTAACCTCCCTGCCTTCTTTCTCCACTTTTTCCTTCCTTCCTTCCTTACTGTAGAAATAAACTCGGAGAGAGCTGTGAAGGTCTCAGGCGATGTCGAATCGGGGGAACGGCAAAGGAGCCAACTGTCAGCAACTGCCCAGTTTGAAATCGGATATTGCATCAAACCGACTCGGGACACGATTGCAAGCACGAGTCAACAAGTACAAAGACTCCACCGTCATGCGCATTGCGATCGGAATGGCAGACATGAAAACCAGGCGGAAAAACCTCGGAACTACCAACAGATTCGTCGAGCCAAGACTCTCTACTTATAATCGCGCGAGGCTTGACTGTAGAGGTCAGAGTAGCAAATTCAACAGTTTTGTTTTTTACGCTTCTGCAGTTCACGACCAAAATGGTGAGTTCTGAAATTGGATGACCGGAACGACCCGCGCGCAGACATTGCTTTGAGGACTGATTGTTCTGCACCACCGCTTTTGCTACTTCAGTTCAACAACAATATCCTGAGTACCATCACAAACGTAGCGCTTCTTATCAACTAGTAGCATATCGTTTCAAAGTTTGAAAGAGGAATTAAATGTTTTTGCATAACCTACAAGTTTAGATCGTGCAAGCCTGACGTCAGGTCTGAAATCCTCACGGATCGCAAAGTTTAAGCCCCTTAAGCATGATACCACGAGATAGGAAACGCTCCTTATCCTTGAAGTTAACCAACCTAATAATGAGAGGTCTGTTTTTGCTTTCGTGAGATTTACCAAGCCGGTGAGCACGCTCTATACTTCCCGGAGTAATCTGTTCACCCAGTTGCGTTTGGAAGAAAGACAGTACTTTTTCCTCTGACTCAGACGATGTCTCATCGGTTGAATCATCCAAACCAAAAATAATGAGGTTGTTTCTTTTGGATCTGTTGCTGTCCTTATCAAGCAACGCCCTACGCTTTATCATATCATGACGAAGAGCGCACGGAGCTGAGGCTGCATAGCGCGTATCATTCTGTTTGAGAGAACGCATATCAGTTTCCAGAAGATTCACACTGCTAACGAGGGTTTGCACTGACGTGTTCAGTAAATTTTTGCTGTTCTTTAACAACTTGTATTTCCTGACGAAACCTTGCCTGATTCATTTCCAAGCGTTTAACAACTTCGAACATTTCAACAGTTCTGGCACTGTCAGAACCTGTATATGCTACATTGGTTCTGGGGCCAGGATTACTCTCGACATCTCCAGAGAGCATTAACAGAACACTCGATACAGCAACAAGAGCAGAAACCAACCCGCAAGGCACTTTCGCTAAACATACAGCAAGTTGATGGGGCACAACACCGCAACTATAGAACGATTGGAACTACAATAACATTTAGCAGGTTGTAAGTTACCGACCTGTGCGTAGAATGCGTGTGAGAATATAGCCAAAGCGATGTCGTGCCCCGGATGCTCACCTGAGAAGTCCTGCTTATATATCCGCCCCTCGGAAGGCTTTGATTGCCAGGCAAGATCAGATGTCGCGGTCAGTCTTGGACGCTAGCACGAAATTGGCTGGGAGCGGCGCAACTCAACCAGCACATCTTCATCGATGAAGTTTGACGAAGGCCACACCAGTGGCAAGGGGCACTTAAAACTGCAACCAATCGCAATTTTTTTGTACACTCCCCTCGATGTTACACTGTGATCCAAAACGTTTCTGGCGAACCATAAACCCTCATAAGAATAGCATAATCTCACTTTGTGATGGCATGGTAAGTATTATACCGGAAAGCGAAGTCGCTAATGTCCTAAACATGACTTTCTCTGCGGCTTTTACTAATGAATCCACTGACAACATGCCCGACATTTTACCATACACTGAAACCCATATGAATACCATTATGTTTGACCCACCTGTCATTGTTAAAATAATTGATTCACCAAAACATTCTTCGTCAACCGGAACTCATGGAATCAATGCCAAGGTGCTAAAAAACACTAAGCATCATTTGTGCATCATTCTTGCCAAAATTTTCCAGCAATACCTTAATACGGGTACTAGACCGGTTGACTGGAGTGTTGGCAAAGTAATCCCAGTTTTTAAAAAAGGTTCCAAATCTTGTAGCAACAACTAACGCCCTATTTCAATCACATGCGACAGCTCCAAATTAATAGAACATGTCATTTTCTCTAGCGTAGCGAAATTTCTATTCTCCATCAACTTTTTTCGTCCTAACCAACACGGTTTCCGTAAAGGCTATTCCTGTGAGACGCAGGTCGCTTTATTCTTGCACGACATTCACTCATTCCTTGATAGTAACATACCTGTCCATGCATTTGGCTTTGATTTCGAAAAGGCGTTCGATAAAGTACCTCATGCTCGTTTACTACTCAAACTGTCACGATTAAATCTACACAAATCAGTTCTTAATTGGAATCAAGAATTTTTAAGACTTAACAGACTTAACAGTCATCAATTCGTCTATGCTAATACTTATTCATCATCCCTTTCACAAGTCTTATCCGGTGTCCCTCAGGCACGGTCCTCGGGCCACTTCTGTTTTTAATATATATTAACGACTTACACCTTCATGTGTCATCGAAAATACGCCTCTTCGCTGATGATTGTATTCTATAGCGCCCTATAACAGACTCATCCGATATTTATATCCTCCAGAACAATCTTCATCACGTAGAGGAGTGGTGTAAAACTTGGTTAATGTCTCTGCGTTAATAAAACTGTACTAATTTCATTTCACCGTCGTCGCAACTTTCCAACTCCTGAATACACCATTAACAATTGTCCTATAATTCCCGGTGACTCGTTCAAATACCTCGGTGTTCACATCTCCCATGACCTAACTTGGGCAAATCGTGTTAATCAAGTTACTAATTCTGCAAACCATGTTTTGGGATACATCCGTCGCAATCTTTTCCTTGCGCCTTCCTCTGTTAAGCTCTTAGCATACAACACACTAGTCGTTTCAAAACTAGAATATGCTAGTGCAATATATGACCCTTCCCAATAAAACCCAATTAAAACACTCGAAGCAGTCCAGAACCAAGCAGCTATAGTCATTTTGAGTGATTACTCTTACAAATCTAGCATGTAATGTCCGTTATCGGAACCTTGAGGTATAATAAATAAATAAATAAATAAATGGCTGGCGCAGCGAAGCCCCCGAAGGAAGCTTTCAGGAGGGACAGCGCCAAGACCTGTGCGTAGAACGGGTGTGAAAACATAGCCAAAGCGATATCGTACCCCGGACGCTCAGCTGAGAAGTGCTGCTTATATATCCGCCCCTCGGATTGCGTGACGCTTGGAAGTCTTTGGTTGCCAGGCGAGATCAGATGTCGTGGTCAGTCTTGGACGCTTGCACGAAATTGGCTGGGAGCGGCGAAACTCAACCAGCACAACTTCATCGATGAAGGTTGACCAAGGCCGCACCAGTGGGAAGGGAATGCCCGGCGTAGCGAAGCCCCCGAAAGAAACTTTCAGGAGGGACAGCGCCAAGACCTGTGCGTAGAACGGGTGTGAGAACATAGCCAACGGTATGTCGTGCCCCTCCTCTTCCACTTTCACTTTCTCTTTTCGCACATCCTTTAAGTGGTGTAGGTATTTACACTCATTAAGGGTGTTTATTTCATGCATCTCTTATTTTCCCCGTAAAGATCTCCAGCAGGGCGTAACCAAATGCAGCCCCTGGAACTCAGCTTTATTTACAGTAGGAAGCAACTTGCATAACAATTTGCAAATTTATTTATTTATTTAGTAATTTATTTAATAATTTATTGCGAGGGTTAAGTGCGCGTACCAAGTAGTTCCAGATATAGCGCTAGCGGGTCGTAAAGGACTTGATGTTCAAACATATGACAGCTAACAAGAGTTATTGGCATAGAGAGGTGGTGTCATGAAAAGCAGTGTTTTGCTGCTGGCTTTCTGTTTTGTATACGAAATGGCGAGAGTCGATTGCGCTTTCTAAGGAGTCCAGTCGCCAAGAGTTGCTTCATCTAAAGTGCGCACTTTTTGAAGGAGGTTACCTCCAACATAACTCAAGAGGCATAGCTCAGTGTTTAGGCTGTCTTCTTCAAGGGGCTCTGAGCCACTTTTTATCGAAGTAGAGAAATGGCCTTGAACTTAGAATAGCCCATATCAGAAATATTTCGGCGCAAGAAGTACTTCAATGCGTTGGGCAGAAGCGGAGTTATTGGCAATCAAACGGTCGCCTGCGCGGTGCTTCCGCTCCTTCTTCAGTGACTTACACTGCGAAGGCTGCGGTGGAGCGGGGCGTGCCCGCAATGCTCCGTTGACTGAACGTCACCGTGGCACACAGTTCAAATTTCGACCAGGACAACCACGCCAAACGCACTTGTCCTCGGCGAGGCGCAGTGCGCTCAGTCAACGGACTCATCGCGGCGCCCTGCGGCGGCCGCAGAATCGACGCTATACGTAGCAGACCGCAGCTACATGCAACTGCAGTTCATATGCGCAGCGTTAGCTTTGTCCACGACAAGGCTTGAGCTCACGCTCGCGCTCATATGCTCCAGTCTGGCCGTGTTACGTGGTGCGCACCGGCTGCGAATTCGGAATTGCTAGGCAGCACAGCGGGGCGCGGCATTTCAGGAGACGCCTGACGTTTGTGCACAGACGGGAATAAGATCGGCTGCGATAGAGAAAATGTGAAGGCTTTTGATCCTTTATTATCTGACTCTTTGCCCAGGTACTACGGAGAAGTTTATTTGCTCGTTTTGCATGCATTTGTCCGGACTGCATGTAAGTCGTGGACCGGCTTTGTACTGCACCAGCTTCACTGACAAATAGCCACATCCAACTCGCGCTTTTTGAAGCGCTATCAATAGCTCAATACGAAGCAAAGTCTGCGAAGGCGTCTAACCAGGAGTGGCCAGGAGTGAGAGCGCGTTGGCAAGCATGCGTGCGGTCTAGCCTTAAGTTTTGCGTGGTTCGAGGCTACTTGAATATTCAGAACTAGTCTAAATTGGCGGAACCCGATGGGTATAAGGCACCGATAAGCAAGGTGGCCAAAGTATATTTCTTACGCGGGCGGCCGCGGCCGAGTGTGAGTAGACGATAGACTGCTTCTTCCGGAAGTACGTAATTATTATCGAAATTCGACATCGGATTTTTTCTTACTTCGGCATGTTTATTAAACTGCGTCAGTAAACATACACAATAACAGTAGGATGAAAGAGAGAGAGAAAGATGCGTAGAAAGGCAGGGAGGTAGAAGTGCACTGATCTAATCACCCATCTAGAATGGTGTCAGCCAATAGCAGCCCCGTCAGGGAATCTGCTATATTACGAAGGAAAGCGTCCAGAAAAGTGTGAAGGCTCATTCACATCGGCCACTGACATTGGTCGTACGACCAAGTTGGTCGCAAATGGTCACTATTCTCAAAAAGCAATCATTTTGGGCCGGTCGCTCTCTACTCAATTTTTCAGTCACGCGGGCGCAGTCGCAAAAAATGCTGAACCCATCAGACGCGCAGGGAGAGGACGTCTGAATACGCTGATACTTATTTGCAATTGATATCCAATTGTAAGCAGATTGCGACTGGCCGGTCGGAGTCGCCGGTGTGACCATCGGTCGCCTTCAGGCGCTTTTTGGTGGCCAGTCGCAAATGGTCTCGCCACCTCCTCAAGTCCCCGGTGTGATTGAGCTTTGAGGAGCTGGCTTATCTTGAAGAGAGAGCGTTTGAGAGAAAGCTGGCTTCGCACTCCACTTTCGAGCTCCACGCGCCGCGCACGACGGCAAAATTGGACTGAGATTTTCACAGCAGCGTATGCTATCGGTGGACTGTGTTATTTCGCCAAGCCCGAGGCATGGTTCAGGGCCCCTTTAAATTGTTTGTTTAAATTGTTGTGTTTGTCTACCAACACAACACAAATCGCGGCGGACGGAGCTGGGGATCACGCGGACGCCGACTGCGATGTCAAGGAGTTTCCGGCAACGTACAGAGAGGTGCTTGGCCACTATAGGAAAGAACGAAGAAAATATCCACAACCCCACGGGCGCCTAGACAGGTCCCAGGCGGTCGACCTGAGACGGTTGCAGACGGGCACTTTCACCAACCCCTACCACCTGCACCGCCTGTGGTCCGCGATGCACCCGTCGCCCGGCGCCTGGTGCGAGCACGAAAGGGCCGATATGGCCCATGTGCTTTGGGAATGCCAACGCCATGAGGAAGAAGGACAAGGAGGAAGGGGGAAGAGAACAGCAGGACCCTCTGAAGCGGGGCGCCTCAGTGAGAGATGGCAAGCAGCCCTTCTGAGCGAGGCACCCGAAGACCAGGAGTGGGCCGTCCAGAGGGCCTGGGCCGATGCCGAGGATGTCGAAAGATTTTCCTCGGGCGATGGAGCCCTGGCAGCCTAGCCTCGGGAACCAACATCAATAACCGTTGGAAAAATAAAGTTTATTCCTATCCTATCCTATCCTATCCTATGTAATACAAACATAAACGCCGTAGTATAACTGCCGCAAAACAGCTCAATAAAGAGGAAAGTGCATAAAAGGTGTGTTGTTTTACCAATACAAAGGTGCATTTTCTCAGAAGTACTACATAGAACCGCGATTCACCGTTTCCTTACACCGTGCTAGTCTCATTACAAAAGTGAAAACTTGCGAAATAATCCCCGCAGATAAAAAAAGAATCGGGAAGCAGGTGGGGCAGAATGTCATATTGGAGATCGGGGCAGGATTAACTGTGCGACATTGGAAATCGAACTGAAGGCGTGGGGTTGAAAGGCCAGCATTTTGCGAATGAAGTTTCGAATAAAAGTCTGACAATCACAAAAACCGGTAACTGAAATGCATAACTGCAATAGAGCAAAGCGTCAAATATCTCATTTTATTCTATATTTATTTTCTAGATCACCTGCATTTTATTCCTCTTACCGGAAAGCACCAGCTGCTGCGTTGGAAGAAGAAGATAGGGGAGTCGGGCGTGCGTCATCAAATATTTGCAGGAAAACATTAAAGTATGGAGTTCGTATTCAGCGCCCACATCACGCCTTTTCTCTAGAGAGAGAGAGAGAGAGAGAGAAGTCATAAGGAAAAGGTAGGGAGGTTAACCAAGCTAAGCCCGGCAGCGAGAAAGTAGAATCGCTTTTTCCCCAGTACGGTGGGGACTGGAAGAAAAGAAGGAAGAGAGAAGTTCACACTTAGCACTGTTACCCAAACGTTATTTGCTGAGTCAGTCACAGGCAGTCATAGAGGCTGGTGCATTTGCAGAAACGCAGCAGCACCTTGTGACCTTGCACATAGCAGACGCACGAGGCCAAGGGCTCAACATCTCCTCCTCGGTGTAAGGTGTGTCTTAAGCTGCCCGAAGGACACTCCTCTCATCTTCGTATGTGGGGCAGTGACACAGAAGATGTTTGGTCGTTTCTTTGACACAACATGTGCTGCAATTGGCACTGTCCGCCATTCGCATTAGTAATGAGTAGGCGTTTGTGAAAGAAACTCCTACTCGCAGGGGGCACAGTAACGTTTCTTTCCATCGGTTAAAACCGGTTAAAAGTTGCAATCTCATATTTGGGTCCATGGCATATAGGCGCCGCTTGGTGAACTCCGGTATCCGTATGGTACCTAAGGGAATATTAGTAAATTAAGCGCATCCAGGCCCACAGTACTTTGAATACAACCTCATATGGCGGCGAGATGGCGAATGAACATACCGAGTGAGAGTGAGAAGATTTTTTTCTAATGCTCTAAGCAGTTAACTGCCAAAAATCAGGCCCTCTCCGCAACATCACGCTGGAAAGCCTGGGCAACGTAAATATTGTTAAAAAATTTTGCTGTTATTTCGGGTTAAACTAAGAATACAACGGTCAGTGCAGGCTTTCTATATAATTTACTCTGCTGCAGTTCACAAAATTTTACTGAGTAAAATGTTGTAATCTTTTGTTTTTCGTCACTTCGGAAAACTACCCATGAGCAGACCGATCAAGAAACACTGCGCGTTGTCGCTTTCTCCTAGCCAGTCACCGCTTTCCAGAGATTGCGGCGCGTTGCGTGGGAAAAGCAACTTACGGCACCATCGTTCTTTCTTTAGATGGAACTAAGTATAAAGGGAGTGGTCCGCATGCGTCGCGGCGTCGTCAACCTTACTTAGTATCAGGTAGTTCAAATAAACATACGTGTCAAATATCGCAGATTTCTGCGGATGCAAAGAGGTATTAAGATGACGTCTAGATAAAACACCGTTCACAGAAACAAAAAAAGAAGAAGGAAAGAGGAACCACGTAAGGATTCTTACCGCTTATAAAAAATATCAACAAGAGTACACCAACCTGAAGTTTGTGAAAGACATACGTACGATGTATTAGCAATTGCGATCAAACATGTTGATCATTCTATTTGAGTCTGCTGTACTAAGTACAGAAACATATCTTCAAAAAATATTTTTAGTGCTACCTTCTGCACTGCGGCAATTGTGAAAGATTGCTATTACTATGCCTCCTAACTCTAAAAAAGCTCGTCGAGCAGAGTTATTACGAATAACACAAGTGAACTTTCAAGAACGTCTTATAAATGACATGCTTCACTAGTGCGGTGACATGCTTACATGTCAACTAAACACAGAGGAACGTTGTGCGTGATGTTAGCCTTTACTATCTTTTTCTCGGCCTAAATGACATGGAGGTTCGGGGAGAAACGACTGTGCCTAATCAGCTTCAGTCGCAGTAGACATCAGGGTAAGGCGACGCTTTCGAGGCCAGCGTATCATCTAAGGAACTTTCTCGGCTAGGTTCTTTCCGGCCATTTACGGGTTGCCACCTATTGTTCTACAGCTTGGTTAATCACCACTGTATACTTCGAGGCTTGCTTGATGGTTATCGTGCTGCCTCTGATGGGACGAAAAGCAGCGCTGCCACCATGACAAGCGCATGAATCAGCGTGCTGGAAACAAGAAAGGGAGGGAGCGCGCTAATCTTCGCTCTTGTGGGGCTTCTCGAAAGGACAAGACAGATTGCTGAAAGTGGTCGCTTCTTTTATGCTGTATAAGTCCAGCGCAATCGCATGGCATTAATTGAGATGACAGCGAAAAAAGAGCGCGACGCAATTTGAACAGATATCAACAATAAAATATTATGTCAGGAGTCGAAAGGCATGAGTTGATCCTTGAAATTCGAATTGGATAAAAACGGTTACAAGATTAAAGTGCCATAATTGTATAGGGATGCCATTAAGGGCATATTCTTTACATTTTCAAATTACAGCTGGTGGTGCCCCGCCAGCAATAATCTCAGTGTACTGAGACGCAATTACATCGTTTCTTCGAGAAAACTTTCGAAGCCTAAATTATTCCCTAATCCAGGTGATTATTCTTGATTTATGACCCATTTTTGCGGAATCCATCAATGCGCTACCCAGCAGACAACAAGACATTGATTTTTTGGCCAGTTCCTACACTGCAGGAGAATACTACGAATGTTCTGATGAACATGGTGGCAGGGTGCTATTATCAGCGTGTGAGGCTTTTGTATCCGTATCTACCGTGCGCTAAATTTTCATGACACCTTTGAGTGGTAATCAAAAATGATAAGCCGCTACAGGGAGCTTCAGAACTTTGGCAAATAAAGTGGCACCTTTGTGGCACCTGCATGCAACTGCGCGCAGCTGCCACAAGCCAAATAACTGCGTCTGCGAGTCGTCTGAATGCGAGAATAGAAATTCTGACCGGCAAATTTGGCAGCATATATGGGCACCTAGAGCTTAGAATACCGGCGCCATGTGGTGCGCCAATGTGTCCTGAAGTTTATGTAAGTAACAAACTGGAAGATAAAGACGTTCCTCACCATTGCTTATAAATTTCCACTGTCGTGGCCGACGTTCGCGCCGCATCAGTTCCGATTCAGTGCGACTGTTACAACTACAGCAGCACAGCTAAACAACAACGCCGGAGCCAAGTGCTGCAGTGCCCTCGCAAAAGCAGGTTGCAATGGTGTAGCAACCGAGTCAGTAAATGGCGCATATAAGACACGCAAAATCGGCGTAAGCGAGCTTGTTTGCGACCGTTCAGCGAGGTTGTGCTTGAAGATGGTCTTCGCTGCACCTGCAGCTTCGCGCCTTTACATTTGTTGTGAAAGCGATCCATGGTAAAGAAAACAATTTTGAAAGCTGCTATACAAAGTCTATAATGAGGCCGCAACAATGTGACCAATAGCCACACTGTGTGTTACATCGGCTGCCACTGAACATCTTTCTCGTGATTGTTTTGCATATGTGTGCAACCCTGGCTCCTCACTTCGTTCACTTTCTCTAAGTGATGCGATGTATGTAAGTATGTGATGTGACAATGCAGAAAATGACGTCGATGCTCGCTTTCAATGCTCAGGAAATAGAAGAATCTGCGCTATAGGAAAAACAACACGTTAAACTGCGAAGACGTCCTGTCATTATAAGGATCCATTTCAGTAATCTCACTTTAAATAAGAGTTCCCCTTCTGTTTGAAAGACTTGATTTTTTTCTTTCCTTCGCCAAATATGATCACGCAACTATTGGAACCCTTTCCATTTCGGGGTTTTGTTTCTCTTCAGTTTGGCCAGCGAAAATAAGAGTGGTAGGGACGCTAAAGATCAACGTACGCCCATTGTCGGTTTTTTTTTTTTTGCTAGGCACAATAAGGCTGAAATGACAGAAAAGACAACGACGCATAGCTAAGATGCCCCAGAACACAAGCAAATGAGCCCTATATAAATTGTCTGATTAAAGAAAGATATTATTGTATGTAGAAAATTGCAATACGCCTATTTCGAGTCAAAAGTGAAGCCCCGACTGTTTTGCGACCCTACAATCGATATATCGCTGGAACGCCAGCAAGGAAAATCTCGTTTCAAGTTTGACAGGTGCTAAGGTTCAACTGAAACTTGCCAGGGGGAAAATAATAATAAACTGGCGCAAACTCACATTACTTGCTTGTTCTGTAAGCGAAAAGAAGTCCTGCGCAGATTATAGTACGTTAGTTTGTTTGTGTAACAGCGTTAGCTGCTCTTGTTGCGTTATAGTAGTGCAGTTAGTGGCGGTCAACGTGAGAATCGTGTGAAATAATGGTTTCTTGCGACCACAGCTACGTGAGATAGTGCGAATGTCCAGCGCAACATTCATTTACATTTAATTAAAATATGTTTGGTTCAATTAAGCGTTCCTTTTATTGAAGTCACTACGTCGCCGCTTGGAAATGTTTGTTCTTACACAATATATTCAGAATCAGAGAAACATACGAGACGAATTGAGGTAGGCGGTATTAGTGAGGCTCACGAAAGCGCACTCGCTCTTATTCTCTTGTTCCCCTTCCTCCCGTTTTCAAGCACAACTTACGGGGCACCTGGGAAGCCTATGTTTACGGCATGCGGTGGGTTTACGGACGATTCCCACGTATTACGGAATCGCCTAAGAGGTTGCCTTGCCATCCGGACGAGTAACGCCAAACTCACGTCTACACGTAAATGTGCACACCCCTTGAGAAGTGGCTGACGGATTTGTCACCCTGACCACAATGCATGATTATGGCTGAGCTTATCACAAAACTTTGGCTGGCCATGCACAAAACACAGCGGACAAACCCATAAGAGGGTTTCCGAAATAAAGAGTATACTCTTGCTTGTCATTACATTTTAAAAACGTTCGCCGAGTGTCACATGCCTGGCTACAAATCCCTCATCACTCCAGCACCGCTACCGTAATAAATCTCTATTTTTTTTTACTTCCTCTGAAGTTTCACACAGATAGCGAGTGTAATAAAGAGCCGCTCAATGTCATCCTGGCTGTAGAAGCGTTTGCCAGGTGAAGTTACTTGCAGCTAGCAACTATCTTTCTCCTCCTCCGGTCATAACTGCAGACACAGTTGTCGAAAGACACGAACGTTTTTTTAAACACGTGGCTACTGCAGTAGTACCAACAGCAACGGTGAAGATACGGACTTACCTCATTATTCTAGAACGTTACTTGGTTAACACAGAGTCTCGAATCACTAAAGTGAAGGGCAGTGCCCCCTCACGACTGTAAAGGCACCACGCCTTAGCAACATTCAGCGGAAATATATGTGTAACACACACACACACACACACATATATATATATATATATATATATATATATATATATATATATATATATATATATATATATATATATGTAGTCATATCATGAGAAGCCCACAAACACTGACACCAAGGACAACATAGGAGAAATTACTTGTGCTTAATAAATGGAATGAAGAAACGGTAAATTAATGGGAATTAAAGTGGATGAAAAAACAACTTGCCACAGGTTGGAACCGAACCCACGACCTTCGCATTTCGCGTGCGATGCCCTACCAATTGAGCTACCGCGGCGCTGTTTTCCCATGCACTTTCTTGGGTATTTATGTGTACTAGTAAACCCTGGGAGTGTTAGCCAGCGCCACCACACACAGACCTCGTGACGCCTGCGGCAACAAGGACGTTCCACGTCCACCGCCAAGGTCTGTGAGTGGTGGCGGCACGATAACAGCGAAACGAATGACGATGACAACAACGGGCACCCGGGTGACGATCATGGCTGCGGCATAGCGGTGGCATGGCAATGGCAATGGCTTGAAAACGACGATAGCTTGAATGCAGGGGTTACGATGATGTTGGCACTACAGCGACGACAGTAACGACGACGACAACGGCGGTGACAACAACGATTTCATGACCAAAACATTTCTTGGGCAACTAAGACAGTGAAGTCTTCGTAAGTGGAATGCTAAGAATGAGTGCTGGGACGAAACGAGCTGCGAACGACCATGCCTTCAGCGCTGGAGTTTTCAGCAACTGGTTATAGATATGGTAATTATATTGCTCCTCAAAAAGTTTGGAGATATTTTAACGCGAACATGCATAAGCAAAGCAATTTGCCGCCTAAGCATGCTTTCCAAAGAGCAAATCAGTTCAACAACTTTTTAAATCCGTTTTTACACAATACAACGGAACTTCACCAGATTTAAACCATCAGCCGAGGGGAACCGGCCACATACTTGGTGATATAGAGCTAACAGAATCAGGTATACTTTCACTGCTGCTTAACATCGCCATTAAAAATTCTTGCGGCCAAGATTGGATTCCAAATACTTTTCTCAAGAGATACGCAGAATAAGTCTCTAATACCTCTTACTTATATTTAAAAAAATCTATATAATCGTCTGACGGGCCAAAAGACTAGAAAATAGCAAAGATTGTCCAGATTCTCAAATTAGGTGACGCAACAAGCCCATCAAAATATATAGGCCGATCTCACTAACTTGCACATCTTGCAAAATTCTCGAACACATAATACTAAAACACATCGTAACCTTTGCGGAAGATAATAACTTGCTTAGCTACAACCAACATGGTTTCAGAAAAGGACTGTCTACTATTACGCAACTTGGATAAACTGTGCATGATCTCTATCTAACAATTGATAAACGCGGGCAGACTGACATAATATTTTTAGATCTATCAAAGGCCTTCGACCCGGGAACCCATCCTAAACTCGTGGGCAAACTACAACACATTCTCGGATCTGGCAGCATAATACACTGGATAAAAGCATATCTTGCAGGTTGACAACAGTACGTAGAAATCGAAAGTCAGCAACCTGATTGGGTAGAGGTGTCATCCGGAGTACCACGCAGTGCACCAAGCAGTGCATAAAACGTGTAGAAAGAATACAGAGGAAAGCCATCAGATTCATTTATAATAGGTACAACCGTAATGATTCTCCGACAGAACTCCTTGATAAAGCTTGCCTCCCGACTATTTGCAAGCAGGCTAAATTCTTACGCCTCAAGTTTCTATTGCACCTCCTTAACGGGGGCTGGAAATTAAACAGTGGTGCATACGTATCTTTCACTGAACAGCGAAACACTAGAACTAAACATCATAAACATTTAATTGAATACAGGTTACACAGAGACACATTCAGGTATTCTTTCTTTCCTCGGGCAATCAGAGACTGGAATTCATTGCCTAGTGATATTATAATTTGCTCACCTGATGATTTCCTTTCTATGCTGTAAAAATATGTCTATGAGTACCCATCTTGATTTATCAGTACCGCCTACAGACACCGTATTTTGTCTCTAATTGGGTTTCATGTGCTTTTTTGTTCTTTATCTTATGCTTCTGTATTTCTGTTCATCAACCTTTAAGGGCTGTCTCAGGAAGGTCACACCCTTTTATTGTATTGCTCAACTACGTCTTCTTGTAAACTACAATATTAATAAGTGTATAAGTTTGTCATTCTTATTTTGATGCAGTGTATTTTCCCATGTCATGCAACAGCCTCAAAATGGAGGCTAGCAGTATGTATGAAATAAATAAAATAAAAATAAATATCGCGACCTTAAAAGCATCAAGATGCCATTTTCATTTCTACGACCCACTCTTCGGCCGAAATAATATCTCTACTTATCTTTTATCCTGTCCATGAGAACTGTTTAAATTTTGCACTAAGCGTTGCACTAGAACGAGCGCCAAAACTATGGCTGTTACTATTTTTGCGCAGTAAGAAGAAACATATAAGCAGGCAAGTTATTGATTAAAAAAACATTTCCGAAATATAGAAAGCAGTCAGTCATTCATGCCGAAAAAAAGAAGCTTGTGGCTGGCTTTTTAATTTAGCAATACCAGATATATACGGGGTGATCATTTTTAAGTTTTTCGAGATATTTAATAATCGCCTGTTGCAGATAAGGTCATTTCTGTCCTTGAGCTCCATTATTCATAGATTGAGACAACTGAAGTTAAAACACATCATAAACTAATGAAAAAATGCACTAGTTAATTTTTAATAATTACTTTACGGCACATAGAGCAATTTACGAATTCTAGCCGGTGAGTTTGCTAGGCATATTCTCGTGGAATGAATTTCCAGAATTACTCCAGATTGTAGATATGCGTCACCAAACTCGCCGTAAAAACGCATTGTTGTTCCAGTTAGTATTTTAACACAGCGCTCTCTTATGCACTGGAGAACAAAAGCAACTGGAACACCCATGTGTTTCGTCTCACACTTTGGGAAATTATATATCGAAACTGGTGTAATCCTGGAAATTCATTTCAAGTAGATACGTCTTGCAAGCTAACAGACTACAATTCGTAAATTTAAATACGTGCCAATAATTACGAAGCTAATTAGTGAATTTTTGTTATATTAATGTCCAATTCAGCTTAAGGACAAGAATTACGCTAGCTTCCATAGTCGGTTCTTAAAAACTCCTTAAAACGTAAAAATTTACACCCCGTATATTTCCTACATTAAGGATGAAAAGTAAAGGCTAATAAGATTGACGCCACGTAACCACTGCTTCGCGGTAAAACACCTCCATCTGTACAAACAAACATATCAATAACGTTGCCCACGGCGGTATAGCGCAATTATAGTTATGGTCATCTAAAACCCAGCTGCAATATCGTGAGCTGTTGTCATTTATGCGCGAAGGCTCACTTCGCCACAGAAAATCAGTGACACATGAAAGTATTACAAAAGTACCGTAACTTCGCGACACATATAATATTTGTAGCACCACAAGAAAACAATATTGAAAAAGCACTTCATATACAGCGTTCTAGAAATGATAGGAGGAGGAACGAACTTACTCTATTTTTATGCCCATGGAAGCTTTCGTGGCAATACAGATGCACCTTTTAAAGCGAAGCTGTTAGCCTCAAGTTGGTCAAGATTTTTTGTGCCCGCGTGCGTGGTGCTAACACAAAAATGTTGGCCGATCCCGCAGACAGTGCAAGGAAGCGGGAAGCACACACTGCGCTGCTTCTCCAAGACGCATCACATGACGTCATCAGGTGACAATATCACTTGACGAAGGTGTCATCACATGATGTCATGTTTGACGTGATGACGTCATCACTTGTCGTCGTCAGTCGATATCGTCACGTGACGATGCCGTTATTCTCGTATATTAAAATTGCAATCCGAAGCTATTATGTTTGCAGCTTGTGTATGAGTCGTTCTTTACGCATATTTCTAGCGCAATTTACTTTTCAACAATCATTTAGCTCAATAATCCACATGCGCTTGTCGGAGGGCCTAGAACACTGAGGACGCATGCTGCGCATGTGACGTACGTCGCTTGTTGTGGTGGTGCTTCTGTAACGTCGTCTAACGTCGGTTGTGCTTACCTAACGTCGGCAACGGCTTCGCTGTAAATCCACGTTCAGAGGCCGTTATGGAGGCGTATTTTTGGAAGGCCTTCCTAGTTGAAATAGTAAAGACCTAACTAAAACGATCACGAGTGCGAGAACGACACAACCCAAGCGCCAAGTTGAAAATACGACGATGTGCTGTCACATAAAAAGGGCCCTGTGTTTTCGAGATGTAGTTCAGAGCAACATTCACTCGGGCTAGATGGTGCAAACTTGAACTAGGAAAGACCAGCGCCAACTAAAATAACCACGAGCGGGAGAACGACACAGGACGAGCGCTCTTAGCTGGCGCCGGTCTTTCCTAGTTCAAGTATGCACCATCTAGCCCAAATGAATGTTGCTCTGAAACATCCTAGTTCCTGTAATGTTTCGTAATACTCGGCACAAGTGGGCAACACACTTGCAATGCGCAGACTCTTCTGCAGCGTGAACCCGAGACCTGATGATGCGGGTGAGCTAGGAGAAAATGGGAAGTGAGCGGATGCAAATTGAAGTTTTGCTTGATGGGAACGAGAAGCTGTGCCACTTAATCCATCCGCCTGTGCTTAAAAATGGCGTAAGGAATTTCCGTGAATGAGATGAACAGGATCCGGAACACTTTACCTCAAGTCGTTAAATAGGACGGCCCGAAAGGTATTTCATATCAC
The DNA here is from genome assembly GCF_050947875.1 of Dermacentor variabilis. Lineage (NCBI taxonomy): Eukaryota > Metazoa > Arthropoda > Arachnida > Ixodida > Ixodidae > Dermacentor > Dermacentor variabilis. Next base: position 109,953,431 of record NC_134568.1, on the reverse strand, counting down.
GCTGTGGTGGCAGACTAAGAACCACATAGACGGCACAGTCATAGAAATAAGGAAACATTTGGTTTTACTTTCAATATGCACGTTTCTCCCTGTTAGAGGAAATTTGAATTCGTGATTTCTGATTTGAATTACATGAACTGGATCAGCCAGATGGACATTGTCTCCCGGAGCTACGGCTACATTACCCTGACTTGTTCACGTTATTTAATTAGTAGTGAAATCTGTGTCCTTCCACCTAGTTTTGAGGCGCTCCCGGTAACACGCTAGTGCTTAAAGAAAATTCCGAAGTATAGTTCTTCAGACAGAAAGCTAGCCCTTCTTGCTAAATTTTTTTTGCAGTTGAAGACTGCGTCCTTTCTGTCCTGTTGTCATTTGTCTTCTTCTCAGGCATTTCTCATTTTCTCATTATGCGCTAGAAATTTCGCTGATATCTGGAGTAGTTACTAACGTAGAGGGAATATAGGCAATTCCGTATAAAAATCGGCAGTTTGTATATAGAGGTCAGGTTCGTTATTTACTAAGTCGGCAAGATTGTTCCATAAACAAGAATTGACTTCGCTAAAAGTAGTAGTATGTTTCAAGTGCACGGACACTAAATTATTTTTCAAAATGATATAATTGAATCACGCGTAGGTGCACAGAACACTACATACGTCATGAAATTAGTAACCGCAAGACAGCAGCATCGCAGTATGGTGTGAGGGCCACGTATCCCTTATTATCGCAAGCATCTCAAGGACATCAGTTAATATGGCTAGCACATAAATCTTTCGCAAAAATCTAGAAAATGTGGAATATTGAAAATTGTGTTTACCGATCTCTTTCCGGTTATATCTCAAGGAAAATAAGCTCGTGGCTCTTAAATCAACGTCATAATATAAATGATACGTCATAACAACAACGCCATAAGATTGCCCCCCTGCCCACTAAGCAGAAAACTGAAGACATGTTTGACCGGGTGGCTGAGTTCACTGACTAAACATCAACATTGATTAGAGGTTTCTATATAGGGCGACGAAGTGCTTAGTATAAAATCTGTACCGGAGAGAAGGAGTTAGCAAATAAAGCAAATCATACATATGTTTACTCAACTTGCTGCGAAGAAAGCAGCAACAATACCAAAACTTTCAAATGAAGTTGCTGGAGTTAATTGCAACTTTGGAGTTCTGAAACTTCGGAACAGGTTTTATTAATGGGCTAAAACACGCCATGAGCAGCTCTTGATCGCATACTTTGAAATAGGTGGAGCTGTTGAAGGACTCCTTTGCGTGCTGTAAAGTAAACGCCGTGGGTGAACATAACTACAGCCGCTTTCGTACGAAAACGGCCCACGCACTAACTAGATTGAACTGCTAAGGTGGGATACAGAACGAGCCCCTAAGTGCGTTATGTTATGATCAATGACCTGATACTACGAGTATTCCGAGAAGTTAACGGAGCTGCTATCAGTGAGGAAACAAACGTGTTCTTTGCCCGACGAGAAAACATTTTCATTAATTGCACAGCGATGTTTTACGTGTTCTCGCGTCGTTACATTTACTAACACTACATTTATCCGAATCTCAAGTATTTCACAGAACTGTTCCATTGCTGTGAACATATGCAAATGTCACTTCCGTAGTGTTGAATGGCAAGGCTTGGTTAGATCCGTAATTACACAGTATGTTAGTTGCTCTTGTAGCTTGGGTGGAACACCAATTCGAACATACGTGCAGCAAGATCGAGTACGAATTGTTGAGCCAGTTTACCAAGAGCAACTATACTTCAAATCTGCACGCGGGCGGGAGCTGCGGCTGTTTACCAAATTAACAAGCATAAGTTTGCCCACGTTGCTTTTTGATATTCGTACATATTATGACGCTACATATTGGAAACGAATGTTCAAATGTATTAATTTAGTTTATTAGAATAGTTGACATTCCTATTTAACTCGTAAGTTTGCACAACAAGGAGCTCACAGATGCGAAATAAGCTACGGAAGTGACTTATTAATATACAAGTTGCCAGTTATTCTAATAGAGCTTTTGCGAAGAAATGGCACTCATAACAGAGTGAATCTTGCGTCTCAGTGGCGATATTTGCAAAGCTTTTCGGTCGTAAGTGCTCTTTGTCAATGGCCGGCCGCCTTTGCTAATACTAATATGTCCTGCATCAGGTCTGGAATTCGCTATTATGAACAATTCTAGCGTAAGAAGTTTTTGTGCATACGAGCGCAGGTTTTTAGTTGTCAAATGCATTTTGCCCTATCGTACCATGCAATAAGGGGAATGTTTGCCTGCTAGGTTTACTAGAAGTTGGCACACATATTGGTCTAACAAACTTCTGTCACACGTTGCTGTTCTATGCATTTTGACCATATTGCTGTTTCCATTTTACATCGTGTATGTTGTGAGTATTAGTTGTGGTAGCATGAGATAGCCACTAACACACTAACGGTTTAGAATAACTTGCAATTACGCTGAGGTTTCACGATAGAGGCTTAATGAACAGTGCACTGTCATAATCGAGCTATGCTGATGCGCATAGAAGTTTTGCTCTGTCAAGACTGCTCTCATCAGCAGCCCTAGAGGACACTCATATCCAGATCGTGGCCAAGAAAGAGGCTAAATTTGAGAGCAGGATGATCCGAAACAAATAAGCCAGTTCATAGCAAGTAAGGAAGCAAGGAAGGACGGAAGGAAGGAAGGAAGGAAGGAAGGAAGGAAGGAAGGAAGGAATAGGACGGAAAGGCAGGGAGGTTAGCCAGTTGTCAGACTGACTGGCTACCCTGTGCTGGGGAAAGGGGGTAAGAGGAATAAAAGATAATAGAAAAGAGATATTACAAAAAAAAGAAAAGAAGAGCAAAAAGGAAAGGGGAATACGACATTGCTTAAAGTCTGCGTCTAAAACCACTGCTCCGCAAGAAGCACAACAAGGCTTTCAAAGCCTTCTGTGCTGAGGGCGTTCTCGGCCAGTGTCCTAGGACGGAAAACATCGGCATAAACGCTAGCGGCTCTAAAGCTATAGGCAGACGAACAGCAACTGCTAAACTGGTTTACATACAAGACAAGCCTTCTACGCCTACATGGATGGCTTAGGTTGAAGCCGTCATGCAACTCGGTGAAGTTGGTACTGGTCAGGGCCAATGTTGGCATACAGCAAGTTTAAACAGAGCGAACTGACGACGACAAAGAACACTTACACACAGGGCCTAAGCTGTAACAGCACTGGCCCTGTGTCGGAACTGCTGCCATGAACCGCACAGGAGGAGATTCACGGCCAAGAAAGAGGAAGTATAGCGCAGGGACTAGACAGGACCAGCAAGGCGGGGCTGCAGACCTGCGTCAGCTCGTTGAAGAAAGTGGCAGTGGAAGAAGAAAGTCTTCTTTGTCGTGATTACCAAGAGGTCGATGGGCTACTGTTAGACATTCGAATAAGAAACGAATAAACCCTTCGTAGGAGGTGCGCCTAGCCACAGCTCTCCTAGTAAAACTGATTTGCAACGAGAGAACCTGCTTGACATAATTAGCAGCGAAGGGCAAAGTGAGTGCAAGCTTGAGTTGGTAACTATTTGGTTGCATTCCACAAGAAAGCGAATTTGGGGTGGGAAATCGGCGGCAGCATAGAAGCGCAGTGATTTTTGTGAGTGAAGCACACAGTTTGGTTAGCAAATGACGTGTGATTTCCTGTCCAACCTCGGCACCCTGATGGCACATTTGTTTATCGCAGAAATGGCCACGCACGCACCATTAGGTGCAATTACCGAGAATGCTTTATCACAGGGTCACTCAAAACTCCAAAGCATGCAGCGCCCCGGTATTTGAATCGACAAAGTGTTAAGCACCAATGTTTCCTTTCTCTTACGATGTCTTGTCACTGGCGATTAAACCACTACAGAGTTTAGATTTCAAATCACATATAATAAGGAGAATATGGCATGCTAGTAGTCATACTGCTAGAACATATACCGACTGTTGCTTATGGGCCAAAAGAAAGCTTAATCTCTCCACATTAAATTCATTTCTATACAATTTCTGCTTGACCTATCTAACAACCATGTTTCACAATGCGTAGCCAATGCCTTGTGGTAAGGCTATCACTTAGCGAAAGTTTGTGCTTACTGTCTGCACCACGAATTCAGGTGTTTTGACTTGCCTGCAATAATGAGCAACGACGTGTGCATATATGCTAACCTTGGAAAACCTTACAATCCGAGCACACGCATTCATCCCTCAAATCTGCCTTCCGTATGCTCTCCTGTCGTATGTGCTTTGCCAAGTGCATTCATTATTCTGCCAGCCTCCGCCACGCTTTGTTCCCTCAGCCACCTTACAAAATGCCCCTACAAGTTTAAACTGCCTTGCTGCAGCTGGACCCTGCATATAAGTGCATTTAGCGCCTATTACTAGTGCTTCAGGACATTGTGCTACGGATGGGAACGCAGTGCTCGAGCGTCCTGCAGGCATTGCGAGCACGCCATCAATATTTCACATCACCGTTGTGGACACAAGCGTCGACTACAAGCATGCCCACACCCATGCACTTTTAAAGCTGCGCGAGAGTAGCAACGCGCACTGACACGCAAATGGCACATCAGACACAACCACCTGGGCTCAGAATGTTGACAAAGGCAAGGAATACAGCAGGCCGGAGGAAAAAAAAGAATGAACGGGGCTGGACCTAGGAGCCATCGCAGCACGTCCTGTAGCTTTGACGAGTAGCGCACCGGTCTCAAAGGTGATCGAACCGCAGCAGCGCGGAAGTCACGCCATGACGGGAATGCACGCGAAGGCGCGTGCTATAACGACCACGATATGAGAATTACTTCCTGATCGTTTCCGACGGATCTCGTTTCCATACAAGAATATATTACGATTTGTTCTGTTTGATGCCACGAAACAAAGTTCACAATATTGAAACGCGATTTTAAAAGAGCGTTCACGTAGTGGTGTTTCAACTGAGCATATTGACACCCATACAAGAAATAAAGGAGTGCTTTTTTTTATTATGTACACCCGTTGTCGCACTCTTGAAGCACACCACATGCGAGGTGTTAATATGAACTATATAAGAAGGGTGTTCTTGCACCCATTGCGGTGTTCGATAAGCTTTGTACATGTCCCTGCAACCACAAGGGTGTTAAAGACATGCTTCACCTCTTACGAACTTATTTTCAGCGATGCCTGAAGCCCTCATATACTATCTTCGACTGATACAAGACTTCTAATGAAATAAAGCAGGTTATAATAGAAACAACGTTTTTTAGGAATAACTAATTTCCATGATAGCGAACAATTACATTCCAGAATGTTTTTGCGTGCCAGTATATTTAGTGGATTGCACGGCAATTTCTTTCTGCTAACCACACTAAAGCTTTCACGCGGCTTTGCCGCTTGAATATTAGTATCAATCGCAGTGATACTCTCCTGGTATCAACGAGTCATCTTATTGTCATCCATCACTGAGAACCTGGGGGGCATTTCTGGTCACTTATGACCAACTCTAGCTATACTGAAATATTTACTGTTTGAATGCCTTGTAAGGGTGACAGTCTCGATCATTAGTGGGCTCATATAACAATTTAAGAGTGCCTGTCTGGTGACAAGTATAATTTACACGTGTAAAGGTGCTAATATTTTTACTGTGTGCTTGCGAATCTAGTGCTGAAATGTCTGCTTTTCAAAATTCATCGCAAGGGCACGAGATGATGATTGCCATAAATGAAGCAATGACCCGTTCAGAGAAAAAGTAAACAAGGTTCTCGTCCTATTCCCTATAGCGGGTATACTACATGCGAGGTGAAATGAAGATGAGAAATTAGAATAATGAGCTACGCAAATGAGAGGCTTAAAAATGCCGAAGATTTGAGCTAGGAGATTGAAAATTGCACCACGAATGAATGGAGCTGCGTTGAACCGATGCTGGAAACTTTAGCTGCGATATGTCGAGGTGACTTTCTTTCTAGTATTCTTTTACTATGTATAGCGTTACGTCTGAAAGCGACAAGCACCAACCAATCTTGAAGGGTACTTTAATCGTGCATTAAAGAATTTGATATCCAAGAAGATGCAGCAATTATAAGCTTGCTGTAATTACAAACAACAGTTTGTTACAGGGTATTGACACTGTAATTTATAATTTCATACCATTTCGTTTTCTTCTTTTCGTTGATTTCATTAGCTAAGGTTTTGGGATAGCCGTCCGTATATATGGCCAACATTTCATTATTTGACAAAGGAAAAGAAAGGTGAACGCCATACGGCTTCCGAGAAGCTTAACTCTGGGTTATGCAGTGAGTTTCTTTACAGGGAAGCTGTATGTAGCTACCCTGCGACGGGGGTCGTTGCCCGTTCGTCTAAGCGTATCGTCGACAAGAAAAAAAAATTTCGTCTGCAGTTTCTCGCGAATGCGCTGTAGCTCTCAATCTAATGCAGGTATCTTGGAAAAAATCATACTGAAATTGGCCGCTAAGACGACTCTATCATTACGCCGAGTTTCATTTACCTGCCGTAATTAGTTCACAGGGAAATTGTAAACGTTACACAATTCCCGTCTGCTTTCAATACATGGCCGTCTACGGAGACAATATGGTTACAGAAAACGGCCGTAACTCTTGTTTTGCCAAAATTTCCCCGAAACAAATTGCATGACGATTAGGCGGTAAGACGACTCTAGTATTAGGCCGAGTTTCATCTACTTTCCATAGTTACGTTGTTCACAGTGAAGTTGTAAATATTGCGAAATTCCCGTCTGCTGTCAATACCTGCGCTTCTGGAGGAGGGAAACGGACAGACAGCCCCATGTTTGTTCACTAGAATAAAACTCTAGTCCTTCCAAGTTTCATTCAGTTAATTAACTAGAAAGTAGGCTTTGTCGCAAATTACAAACAAACGTGTTTTGTTTCGTGCGCTCCTTTGACGGCGCCCCGGTCAACGCATATCGTCGCTAGCCTCGTGGCTCGGTTTAACAGCCACCTGCGTCCTATACACACTGTTACCACCAGTGGGCGTTGCGTGTTGTAGTTACGTCAGAGTCGCCTAGGCGACCATATAATAATAATAATAATAATAATAATAATAATAATAATAATAATAATAATAATAATAATAATAATAATACCTATATATACATAGATCCCTCGATTGAGGTTAAGCACACCGCAGCTTTGCTGCTTGTCCTTCACAGAGTGGAAGGGCTGATTAATCTTTTTTTCAGCTGCACCAAATTTTTCGAAGATTGCCTACGGCAGATAGCACAATCATAACGTTTGATCTAAATTACTCGATGAGGCTGCCTTTACTTCTACGAGAAAACGTAGTTGCGCTAATTAACTTTTAATCAATTACTTCACGCCACATCGGAAAGTTTTGTGCCACTTGCTATGTTCATTTTGTGTGAATGCTCACCTCCCTTTCCTTTTACTAGCCCTTTCTGGGGACATTGAGCTTAACCCCGGTCCTGTTAATGACATCCCCACTCCGGTATCCCTTGAATCCATTGCTAGCGCCCTATTCCGTTTAGAAGCCTCTCAGAACACCGTTCTGTCTGAGCTCGCTCTAATTCGTGCTACACAGGCCACCATTCAAAACCAGGTCGGCCGTCTATCCACCCGTGTCGACGCCCTTGAGAAAATTGTAGACGTTGATAAATCAAATCACTCGATACCTGCATCTAGTGACAATACTGAAATAATTAAACTCACTTCCCAAATAAACGACCTCGTACAGAAATGCGATGACTCTGAAAACCGCCTTCGCCGGGACAACCTACTTTTTTTCGGTGTTGAGGACGCGCATGATGAAACTTGGGAGCAATCAGAGTCTCGCGTTATTTCACTGTGTGCAGATAAACTTCTAATTTCCATAACCAAAAATGACATAGAACGCGCACACAGGCTTGGCCGTTTCCAGGCCGGTAAACACCGACCAATTATAGTAAAACTTGCGCGGTACAAAGATAAGTGTAGTATTCTGTCTGCCGGGCCAAAGCTTAAAGGTACGGCAATTTCTATCCGGGAAGATTTTTCATCGCGCGTCCGGCTTGCAAGGAAAAAGTTGTACGCCTATGCGAAACAAAACAACGCCTCCACTTTCAAGATACGCTTCGATAAACTTCAGATGAATGATAGACAGTTTTTATATGATGTGCAATCAGACTCAGTTTTACAAGTTAAATCCTAGCCATCACTTCAGGCTTGACCAGCACTCTCCTTTCCCTCCCAGCCGCTACTAAATCCTCTTGAAACATCACGCAATCGCATACTTTCTGTTATACTGGCTAATGTTCGCAGTTACATGTCAAAAAAAGATACCGTTGAAGCCCTTCTCGAGGATAATAACACAGACATGGCCATTTTCACTGAGTCTTGGTTAACCCCTGACATAGATAGCACTGAGCTACTACATGCAGATTCCCCCTACACTGTTTACAGACGCGATAGGAGGGAACGAAGGGTTGGTGGCGTTCTTGTCTTCACGAAAAACAGCATTCCTTGTTACCAGCTCCCTAACAGTTGTACTCACGAAATTCTTTGTGTGCACATATCCATGCCCACATGCACGTGCATTCTCATATCATGTTATCGCCCACCCGATTGTGACCCTTCCTTTATCGACGAACTTAAGACTGTCATTTTAGATGCATCCTCTCAATTCCCGCGTGCTAACTATATTATTTGTGGTGATTTTAACTTTCCGGATATAAACTGGGACACTCTAACAGCATCATCCCGCCAGTCAAAAGATTTCCTTGATTTAGCCTTAAACTTCAACCTTACACAAAGAGTAAATTTACCTACACGTGGCTCAAACACCCTTGACCTGGTCCTCACTTCCCAACCCGAATAAATTCAGTCTATAGCATGTGTCAATGGGCTGAGTGATCACAGTATTGTACTTTTCAATTTAGAAATCCCAGTTCCAGTCAAACAGCGTTCAATAAAACTAATTCGAGACTACAAAAAAGCTGACTTTTCCATAATTAACAGTGAACTGAACATTTTTTTTGAATACCTCAAAGCAACTGCCTTCAGAAGGTCTGTTGATACAAACTGGCTGTTGTACAAGCATAAGCTACTCAGCTTAATCAATAAGCACGTACCCCTTGTGTGTATTCGTGGTATCATGGGAAAGCCTTGGTACACAAACCAACTAAAAAACTAGCACAGAAGAAAAAGCACCTTTTCAGAGTGGCAAAAAATGTGGTTCCGCCCCTAAATGGAAGAAGTATTTCACCTGCCTGCGCGAGTACAACAGCCTTCTGAAGCTTTCTAAGAAAAAAATTTTATCACCAGGATCTTCTCAATATCATCCGTGTAAACCCGAAAACATTTTGGAAAATACTCGCACCAAGTAGAAATCAGTCGCATAACATTACCATAACTAATCCTAATGGGTCCCATGTTCCAGTTGAAAAGCGTTCTGACGTCTTCAATTCATACTTCTCTCCCGTCTTCACTTATGAATCTTCCACCAACATTCCTGTTTTACCAAGATTTTGCGGCACTGAAATGCCTCCCATTGATGTAACTGCTGAAGGAATCGCAAGCCAAATCAATAAACTTGACATATCTAGCTCCCCCGGACCTGACAACATACCGGTGAAGAAACTAAAAGGCACTAACGTCATTTCTAGCCAGATATTACAAATCATTTTTACCCAGTCTATAAGCGAGGGTACTATTCCCAAAGACTGTAAACTAAGCAAAGTAACCCCCGTTTTTAAATCTGGTAAGCGCTCCGACCCATCCAACTATCGCCCGATCTCACTTACATGTATTGCCTGTAAACTTTTAGAACACGTCATTTATTCCCAAATAGCTTCCCACCTCGACAGAAATTCTTTTTTCTTTAGCAAACAACATCGCTTTCGTCCAGGCTTATCATGCGAAACACAACTTTTTGCATTCACCACAGATCTCCACCTAAACTTAGATTCTTCATTTCAGACTGACGTAATTTACTTAGATTTTTCAAAGGCTTTCGACCGCGTCCCTCATCACCGACTAGTGTCCAAACTTTCATGCCTTCACCTCGACCCACTAATCCTATCATGGATCATTTGCTTCCTGACAGATCGCCTTCAGTTCACCTGTGTTGGCGGTCGCTGTTCAGATACTACCAAAGTAACATCCGGTGTACCACAGGGATCCGTCCTCGGCCCACTCCTTTTTCTAATATACATTAACGACCTCCCTACAGACATATCATCCACAATACGTCTATTCGTCGATGACTGTGTTATTTACCGTCGTGTCACTACTAACACTGACCAATCCATTCTGCAAAATAACCTAAATTCTATTGACAAGTGGTGCTCACGCTGGATGATGGAACTAAATGTCTCCAAATGCAAGTTAATGCATGTATCACGTAAACGCTCTACATCCAAATTTCTATACTCTTTGGGCTCTGTGAATTTATCCGAGGTCGACAGTTACCGCTACCTTGGCGTTATCATCACTAACAAACTAAATTGGTCGAACCACATCCAACAAATAACTGCCGATGCTTCAAGATCCCTTAACTATATTAAAAGATCCCTATCCTTGTCTCCTCCATCGATTCGTAAACTAGCATATGTAATTTTCATCCGTACCAAATTAGAATACGCGTCTACAATTTGGAATCCACATCAAAAGTACTTGACTGACACTTTAGAAGCTACTCAAAATCGTGCCTCCCGCTTTATCTTATCGAATTATGACAACACTATCCGCGTTACTAACTTAAAGTTATCCATTGGTCTACCCCTTTTATCATCAAGATGCATAATTTCGCAACTCTGCCTATTCCATAAATTGTACTATAACTTTCCTGACCTTCGTTCCTCACTTTTATTTCCACCCATTCGCTCATCACATCGTCTATTCAATTCTTTATGTATCCGACGCCTTCATGGTTCTACAAACGCTTTTAACAAATCCTTCCTTCCCTCTGCAATAGAACAATGGAACTCGCTCCCGGAATCCATTGCTGTAGAGCGAAACCCTTCGAAATTTCTAGAGTTACTAACCACCCATATTTGCAGCTAATTATGCAAAAACCTGTTCTTTTCAGTGTCTTTTCAGTTGTTGCCTTTTTTTGCTTTGTACATGACTATTCATTCGATGTTTGTATTATTGTTTTGCCTCCCCCTTATGTAATACCCCACATGGGGCCCTTAAGGGAATAATAAATGATGATGAATGATGATGAAATTAAGAAGCTGTAGATGTTTTGTGAACTGACTGCCAGATAGGTTAGTGAATAAAATACACTAAGAAGTGCAAAATAAGAATGTCTGGGCATAAACAACCAACGCCTTTTGCTTCCGTGGGCTGGACAGATGTGCTAGAACACCACTATGTACGAATAAGTAATAAGAATAAACTTCGTGCTGCAGTGAATGGATTCTACGCGCCTATGCGCGCATAAGGTGTTCATGCAACGACACTCTTATTGTTATTGTTATCACCATCAACACTGAAGTGAATTTGTCTCGCCAAATGCATGCGAAGCTTCAAATATGTCTATGCACATCGCCAAATATCACGCAGAAAGAAAAAGATTTGCAAACAATACAATGAGAGGGTTGAAAACTAAAGTTGTCTTTAGATTGCTTATAACTTGACTTTCGTGTTCTGCAAACAGCTAGAGATCCGCAATTACTGGAAATTTTGAGCGGGAGAAAAAAAAAACGTTTTCTTTCCGGATTTCATTTTTTTCAGGAAACTTCGAAAATTCAGAGAAAAATTGAAACGTAACTGCAAATAGGTTATGTTTATTTTTCTGTAAAATATACTTATCCTTGAATACTTGTGTTAATTGCCCAGATAACGCGAGGATCATGGAATGAACACCTTGTTCTCTTCTAGGAAAGATTCATAATCGGATAACTGACAAAAAGGTCACTTAGTGTCCGAGTCACTTCCGCTGGACACGTTCACATTAGAATCAGTCGCGACTGCTTCCACATTCAAATTTGATTGTACGTCGACGAGCTATCGAACACGTTTACTTGTGCGCCTGTTGCGAAGCTTGTGATGAACATTTCCAAACAAAGACCAGTTTCGTTCACAACTAGAGATGACGATCGAAAGTATTTGCGGCAGCCTAGAAGCTGTACGCGTCTGATGCTGATTAATGCAAAAGTCTTGGCGCCAGCTTGACGGTTCCACATGCTCTGCGGTGTCCAAGACGCCAGTCCTTGACCAAAACTCCGAAGGCGTCCTGTATTCCGCTACATCTGAAAGCTAGGCTACGTTTTCAAAAAGAAACTGAAAGCATTGAACGAATACGCTTGAAAACTGTGCTGCCCTTTTCTTGTCGTCGTTGTCGTCGCTTCTATAATGGAATACTGCAGAGCAGAGAATGGCAAGTATTCCTGCATGTGGACATTTTAATATTTTTCCCCCTTTTGCAGTGCTAAAAATCAGAAAAGAAACATTTCCCCTCCACTCTTTCCGGGTTTGTTCCACCGGCGTTTACCTCTCTACAAAAAGCACATCGCCAAAGGGCCTGCAAAAATTTCAAGACACTTATTTTTTTAATGCATACTAATAAAATATAGGCTGTTTGTAGATATATTATTTACTTTAGCTTTCCTTTTCATATTATAAATTTCACTACACGTGATAGCGAAGCCTAGTCTCCCAGATAAATTAAAAGATAGCGGTAATGTGATCCATGGGCCAGTCGCGATGAAGATCCATCTGGAGTAGGTGACGGCGACGGATGGTTTGCATGTCCACAGAAGGTGGTGCAGGTCTTCGTCATGCACTCACACAGGGCAGATATAAGTCGGTACATTTAAACATGTCCACAGCAAGAAACACAGGAGCACGGTGTGGATTAATGATTTTTAGCTCGCGTACGTTTTGCGACAAGACGAATTCGCTGTCTAGATGTCAGCACTGAACTTAAGTTTTCACTGTATCGCTGATTAAATTCACCGACACATTGAGCACGATTGTCTACACCGTCGCTTACGTGATGTCGGGGATTTGTAATGTTGCGGTCCTAGGAGCGGCAAAGTAGCGGTGCCCCGCGTGGAGGCAAAAGAGGAAAATCCAACCCAAGTGTCCAGAATTTGGCCGTACAACCCAGCAAAAATTCACGCACGCTTGAGCCTAGCCCTACGTTGCTATTACGGCAGTATTACAATAATTGTGTGGCGATGTACGTGGTCACGATACGTGTTCCATCCTTAATCTGTAGAGTTACTGTGAAATAATTTTTATAATAATTTCATTTATTAACAAAACGTTATTACTAAAGCATTATAATGGCCAGTAGATCATGCAAAAAGGAAAAAAAAGGTACGTTGGCATTTGGAAGGTCGTCTTTGCTAGCTGAGCCATTAGTGCAAAATAGATTTTATATACTCTTTAATATAAAGTGGATATACTTTCTTTGTCCACGCTGCCGCTTACAGCATAAAGGCCGCAGCATGGTCGACGGCGATTCGGTGAGCTTTGAAAAGTGTTCACTGAATGTAGCTGTCTTGAGAACTTAAATAAGCGAGAAGGAGACAATCTGGTAAGTGGGCGATATCTTCAGTCGCCTCCCACGCACTTCTCGGTCGCGTAGCACACGTGCACTCGGGTCATTCGCTCTCACGAGTCAAGCGATACTTGAAACGACAGCGTGTTCGGGAACTTAGAGCAAATTTATCTTACTGGACTCAGTCGATTGGCGCGATAATGTTGTTTTCTGGTAACGCGTGGAAATAGGAGCAGCCGTCAGTCGCTAGTTCGGGAGTAAAGTGTCGCTCCACTTGTCTTGTCCACTAGAAGAGGGACGGCGGCTATCCGCGAGGGAGAAGAGGCCGTCTATGTAGGCGGCAGTTGGAGGGCGTCGGCGAACACAAGGGGGTCCGGAGAACGATGCGCCTGAGCAACGCTGAAAAACAGGAACGACGACAACAAAAAGCTCTCTCAAATCGTACTTTATTTGCGCGGGTAAAGGAAGCGGGCGCATGCCTCAAGCCTTTTCCGCTGACAGGGACCGAAGGGTCGGCTCTGCATTGGAGCGGCCGTTACTCAAGGCGACATGGCACATTCCACAAAGCCCCGAGCGCACTGGCCGGCCGCCGTCGTGTGTTCTCCCTTTCTCGGCCAAGGGAGGACGGGAGTGCTTGGGGGAGAAAAGTGGGAAGATGCGCAGGCAAATTGCGTAAGCAGACAGGCGGCTGGGTGAGCACTCCGAGTGAAAATATGCACTCTGATGCGCGTAACAACAGACAGAAAGGTTTAGAGCGACAGGTCTTGAGAGAGAGGTGGCTAGAGCCCACGCAGTTATACCGAAGCCAACCGGCTGGGTCGGCGCGAAGAGGAAGGGAAGCGAACACTGACGAAAAGTGAATTGTGAGGAAGCGGAACTGAAAGCCAGAGAGCGCGAGACAATGGCTCGAGTGAAGCGCAAATGGCGCTGTCTCCACCGGGCCGAGAATGCGAGAACAAAGGGCTGCGCCACTAAAGGACGGCGCTTTGATCTAGAAAGAGTAGGCCCCGCTGCACTCCGTCGTTTTGTATCAACCGCTTCTTTCCACGTGAATTTCCTTATGCTGTTCACTAGAAAACAGCAAAAGAGACGATACCTATAACCTCCGACACAGCGGCTGCACTCTGCTGTGCTACTCTAGGTCCCCCAATATTGCAACGGCGGTGAATAAGTAGACGGCCTTCGGACTGGGACATTCCCAAAGAGGCTTTAAGTAAACCCAACTCGGGATTCTAAGATCAGCCACAAGCGGACACGGCCAGGAACAGGTCCATGGTCTTCCGGTGCTCCCGCGTAGAGTAGCGCTATGTCTGAGAAAGTTACCAGTTGCATTTCTATTCGCACAAAGCGCGAAGGAAGCATTGAAAAGAAAAAAGAGAGAAACACGAAAACTATCAACCAGAGGTTAACAATATTATCACGCTCAACTTTCTTGAAGCTGGCAAAGGGCGCGTACAAATATTCACAAGTGCAGGCAAGCCCGCGAGCACGCGCGCAGTTTGCCATGCGCAGATAAAATTATGTGTCCCACCTACGTGTCCCAGTTTCGGTCATTGAGCAGACTTCATACTTTTAAAAGTAGTGAAACAACGTATGACTCGGTGGGACGCACACCCGCAACCTGGGATTTTCGAAACAAGTGTCTTAATTGGTTTTCTAAGCTCAATTGAGACAGAAATTTTTCATAAGAATGATGATCGAAAAGCGGAAAAGTTGCAGATTTCCAAAAATAACTAGCAAAGATAAATTGCGCCAAACTCACGCTTGGTATCACAGACGATACATAAGACATAGGTCGGGCAAGCGGGGGAGCTGTGGCCAAGTTAAACTTCCTCTCGAACTCGTTGACAATGGGGAAAGAAAGTTTCTGTCCATCTGGCTAGCGCAACCACAACGAGCACATTCGGAATGGAGTCGATAGGTCTTGTGTGGTATTACTATTCCTTAATGCGAGACCATTACTTGGCTCATTGTGCAAACCCACCGTCATGAGAAAGACGCGTGGCAGCTGTGGCAGAAAAACGGCGCAGAAATTACATCTCCATCTAACTGAAGAAAGGAGTGGTCACGGGGAGGATTCGATCCTCAGTGGTGGTTAGCGGGCCAACCACTGCGCCACCCTTGCAACGTGCAACAGTAATGAATATCTTTGAGCTTGTACACGTGGTTGAGCCCTGCCTGACGGGCGATTCATTCGAAGGCTGAGCGAGCGGCTGCGGAGCGACCACGGCGAGTTGCAGCCGTCCTCGACTGCCTTTCGCATTGTCGGGGGCCCACAGACTTCACCGCCGGAGCCCATTGTTGACGACGAATAGGACTCAACGCCCTTCAGGTAGCCGTCGAACGACCAATACGACATCCCTCCAAGGTATCCGGTGGAGTTCGCCTACGAACCCCATGAAGAAATGTAGTGTCAACATCATGGCACCGTTCAGAAAAGTACTGTCATCACTCGGCAAACTATTGTGATCGTGCTGAAAAGGGGTGCCATCGAGAAAGAAGACCCAACGCAATGTGCGTGAAACTCTACCGTAATCAGAACTCCGCAAAATAAAACTCAGCTGGGAGATGGCAATGTGGCCGGTTTGTCCTCTTGCGTTGTTGCATCCTCATAAGCAGCAACGTTACACTCGGAAACATATACGCAGCAGCACTAAACTGAGCAACATTTCGCCGTCACCATTAAACTCAGCGACATAACCCGTCTACACACTCAGCGACAAGTAATGACCTCGTATTACACATCATAATAAACGCTTAGATGCCCCCCTAGCTTCTTCTTGTTTTTCTGCGAGAAATATGTATCGGATTATGCACGAAGTGACGGGCATGTACATTTTTGTTGTTCGCAGTAGTATCACCATCATCATCAGCAGCAGCAACCTATTTTGTGTCCGCTGCAGGACGAAAGCCTCTCCCTGCCATCTCCAATTACCCTTGTCCTGCGACAACCGATTCCAACTAGCGTCCGCGAATTTCCCAATTTCATCGCTCCACCTAGTCTTCTGCCGTCCTCTACTGCGTTTCCTTTCTCTTGGTACCCATTCTGTAACCATAGTGGTCCAACGGTTATCTAACCTGCGCATTACATGACCTGCCGAGCTCCATTTCTTTCTCTATAATGCCAATTAGAATATCCGCTATACCCGTCTGCTCTCTGATCCAAACCGCTCTCTTGCGATCTCCTAACGTTGTGCGTTACATTCTTCGTTCCAACGCTCTTTGCGTGCTCCTTAACTAGGTCTCAAGCTTCTTTGTCAATCTCCTAGTCGCTGCCCCACATGTCAGCACCGGTAAAATGTACTGATTGCATAGCTTCCTTTTCAATGATAATGGTAAGCTTCCAGTCAGGAGCTGACAATGTCTGCCTTATGCGATTCAACCGATTTTTATTTTTCTGTGAATTTCCTTATCATGATCAGGGTTCCCTGTGATTAGTTGACCTAGCTAAACGTACTCCTTCACAGGCTATGGAGGCTGACTGACGATCTTGAACTCTTGTTTTCTTGCCCAATCTATTCCTCATTATCTTTGTGTTCTGCATATCAATCTTTAACCCCACCCTTACACTCTCTATGTTAAGGTCCTCAGTCATTTGTTGTAACTCGTCTGCAGTGTTGATGAATAGAACAATGTCATCGGCAAACCGAAGGTTGCTGAGATATTCGCCGTCGAAAATGGGCTGTGTTCTGTGATTCAAAACCGGCATTACAGTGTACACAGTCAGTTGTCCGACACGGATGCCATGACCAATTGACATACGAGATCGCGAAACTTTACCATCATGTCCAACGAAAAGGTCACGAAGTCGTCTTTCAATGGGTACCTGGCCATTGTGGAATCAGTGGCAATGATTCCGCCGATAACGCTGCTCGCACAGCACATCAAAAAGAGCACAGCGTTCCAATTCCGCTTTCCAGGGCAGATGCCGCAAGGCAGCTTCAACACCTGGCGAGTTCCACTCACACTGACCGAGTGGAACTCGCCAAACTTACGACTTACACGACTGCATCGACTAAACCCCTCCCTGCAACTCCGACCTCCACTCGGACTTCCTCGACGTGAAGCTACGCTTCTCTGTCGCCTTTGGTTAGGAGTTGCCTTAACAAAGGCATACTCTACATTAATTGGAGTGACTGACAGTGCAGCATGCGAGGTCAGTGGCACCGAAGAAAACATCGACCGCCTGCTGCGCCACTGTCCACGATACACCCCAGAGAGACAAGAACTTGCCAAAGCTTTCCAAAAACTGGACACTCGGCCGCTTTCTGTGCAGGTGCTACTGGAACATCGCCCCCATCGCCCGTCGGCCCAAAAAGCGGGGAAGGCGCTTTTGTGCTTCTTAAGGACGACGGGCTGGTGCGACCATCTGTGACTATTAATGCAATTTCTGTAAGACCACACGCGTCAGCGAACTCACCGCAATTTCCTTCTTTCCTTCCCTCCTCTCTCTCCCTGTTATCTTCGTGTTCCCCCTTTGCCATTCCTTCGGTGTAGGGTAGCCAACCGGACGTTATTCTAGTTAATCTCCCTGCCTTCTACTTATTTCTTTTCCTCCTCCTCCGCCGTCGATCCTTACTCCTAAGCCTTCCCAGTTTAATAGATTGAATACTTCTTCCAAGCACGCAGTGAATATCATTGTATAGATTGTGTCTCCGTCTCTGACCCTTTCTTATAGGCATGTTCCTACTTTTCTTGTGAAGAATTAGGGTAGATGTTGAATCTCTGTAGATATTTTCCAAGATATTTACGCAAGCAGTTTTTACTTCTTAATTACGTAATGCCTCTATGACAGCTGGTATCTCTACTGAATCAAATGCTTTTCCGTATTCTATGAAAGCCATATACGGAGGCTTATTGTACTCTGCGGATTTCCTGATTACCTGATTAATGATATGGCTGTGATGAATTGTAGAGTATCCCTTCCTGTAACCTGCCTGTTTCCTTTTTGACTAAAGTCCAGTGTTGCCCTTATTCTATTGGAGATAATTTTATATGATACTGGTAGTAAGCTAATGGGCCTATAATTTTTCAATTATTTAACGTCTCTCTTTCTGTGGATTAGTATAATATTTGAATTCTTCCAGTTTTCAAGGACCTTTGCATCGATAGACATTTCGTATATAGAGCCTCCAGTTTTCGAAGCATTATGTCTCCTCCATCTCTGATTAAATCGATTGTTATTATATCTTCTCCTGTCGCTATTTCTCGTCTATCTCCTCCTGTCGCTATTGGGGCATCCCCGCACGGCCCCAATGCGCTCAAACGAGACGAAGGGGAGACGCGGGCGAGTGGCGCGCCACCTGTCGGGGCAGCGCCGTGCATTGCGAGGAGGGGGTCTTCTGTGTTTGCCGCAAGGTGGCTGTGCGTGTGCGCCAAGCGCAGGAGAAATGTAGCGGAAACGTACTTCGCTACTCGTTGACCTGGGACTTCTGTAATTTACATGCTCATAATTACTGATTACACCGCACTATAACTTTCTACGGCACGTTTCTAAGGCAATGCCGCATTCACTAGAGGTGCTTTTGTTCCGCTTTGAAGCATCGAACTTATGGCTGAGTGATAGCGCCTACGTCTCACACTCCGGAGACCCTGGTTCGATTCCTACCCAGTCCATCTTGCAAGTTGTCTTTATTTATAAATTGCCTTCCGCCATTTTTCGCTCACGGCCAACGCCGCCGACGCCGACTACACCGGCTTTCCTGCGACGCGAGCTCCTTAACGCTGTCGCGTTAATACAGCGCACACGAAGCTATCAGCATTCGGCACACTGTGGCTCCATCGCAGATTGCTTTAAGATAGGGTTCACGCGGCCGCACGCCGCAGCGCCGTACGCAGCAGCCCCCCCCCCTCAGGTGCCTTGCCGGCGACGAGAAGACGGCGCGCTTCCTCGCCGCTATCCACCCTTGCGCACGCGAGATTGAGCCGCCTGTCTAAAGGAGCTACCACCGACTTCTATTGCGCACTCCTTAATGATGCCCATAAGATTGTCGCCCATTGCTTCAACACTCCTGAGTTAAAACCGAATAGCTGTTCTGTAGCTTGATCTGGAATTCGTCTATTTTCCCTCTTACCGCTTACTCATTGATCGCCTTCTTATGTACCAGTTTCTTCCATTCCCTCCTCAGGTCTAGGCTAATTTGAGTTCTTACCATCCTATGGTCACTTCAGCGCACCTTGCTGAGCATGTCCACATCTTGTATGATGCCAGGGTGAACGCAGAGTATGAAGTCTATTTCATTTCTAGTATCGCCGTTCGGGCTGCTTCACGTCCACTTCCGGCTATCCCGCTTCCAGAAGAAGGTATTCATCATTCGCATATTATTCCGTTCCGCAAACTCTACTAATAACTCTCCCCTGCTATTCCTAGTGCCTATGCCATATTCCCCCATTGCCTTGTCTCCAGCCTGCTTCTTGCCTGCCTTGGCATTGAAGTCGCCCATCAGTATAGTGTATTTTGTTTTCACCCTACCCATCGCCTATTCCACGTCTCCATAGACGCTTTCGACTTCCTGGTCATCATGACTGCATGTAGGAGCGTAGACCTGTACAACCTTCATTTTCTACCTCTTATTAAGTTTCACAAGATCTGCCAGCCTCTCGGTAATGCTATAGAATTCCTGTATGTTACCAGCCATATTTTTATTAACCATGAATCTGACTCCTAGTTCTCGTCTCTCCACTAAGCCCCGGTAGCACAGGACGTGCCCGCTCTTTAGCACTGCATATGCTTCTTTTGTCCTCCTAACCTCACTGAGCCCTATTATATCCCATTTACTGCCCTGTAATTCCTCCAATAGCACCGCTAGACTCGCCTCACTAGATAACGTTCTAGCGCTAAACGTTGCCAGGTTCATATTCCAATGGCGGCCTGTCCGTAGCCAGGGATCCCTAGCACCCTCTGCTGCGTCGCAGGTCTGACCGCCGCCGTGGTCAGTTGCTTCGCAGCTGCTGGGGACTGAGGACCGGGGTTTGATTGTTGTGTTTATATAGGAGGTTGTGGCCAAGTACTACACCAGGGTGGGCAATCCTGCTCTGGTGAGTGAGTGCGTTAACGGTTATGGTCACCGGGATCAGGCCCTACTCCAGGCCTAATTATGCAACTTTATCAACACGCGGACTTTTTTTTATCCGGTGGAAAATTGCGCGGCACCGGGATTCGAACCACTGACCTCTTGCACGCCAGGCGGGTGTTCTACCACTGCACGCAATCCTACTCACCTTGAAAGCAAACAAAAAAAAGTGTTCCTATAAACGAGGAGGGCGTTTCATTGGCCGGTTCAAACAGCGCTGTGTGTCACCGCCAGCCCGCTTTCAGCGAAGGGCGCCCATGGCCGCGTTCTCTGGAGTGTAAAAGTTTTGTTTGATTTGCTCGAGTAAGTTTACAGCTTGGGGCAACCAGCGCATGAGCTGTGGATTATGTGTTCTGCTTAAACGAGTTGTGAAGGAAGAAAGAGCGTGTCCTTCGAACGGGGCACTTGCCGTAGTACTTTTATCCACATAAAAACATTAATGCTCTTATGGGCTGGTACTGTGTATGCATTTCAAAGGAAATGTTCAATAACTTGAAAAATAATAAATATAAGTAAGAATACCAAATTGTGCTTTGCCGTAAAAATCATAAAGGTGGTGCGCTTCGCTTGATAGGCTTCATGCAAGGTTATAGGAAAGACAACCCACCAATAATCAAAAATTTTTTCTATCTACTTTTGCAAACCGTGAGAGACGCTTATAACACCCGCCACCCGGAGCGATGGCTTGTGCTTCATACACGTACAGATTATGGACGACAAATTATCCGTCACGGCCCTTTCTCAGCTTCCTGACGACATTTCATCCAGAAAACTTCTACGTTAATGAAAGCACTCCCTCTGCTTTGCGTAACAATTACATGCTCAACTGATAAATAGAGCCTTCCTACGTTACCTTCTCCTTCCCCAGGTAAAGATGATCTTGGCCACATTTGTTAAATTGTGTTCTGATGTTTCCTGTGCATGATCTCTGCTCAATATCCATTTTTGCAATCTCCTGTTAAGATACTTGGTTCACACTTTTCTTTAACTGCTGCAGATGGCTCGATATATGTAGCCTTTCAATCTTTATCGCCTGCTGCCATCTCATTCGTCTTGGCCATTAGGACTAATGAAGTCGCTGTTTCTGACGGCCGTTATCCTAACGGCACAGAATTATGCACACTGTTTTGAAAAATAAGGTTTATGATTTAGTGATTGATTGATCGAGTGGTGTTCACTGTGGAGATCGAGCAACTGCTGGACGAGCGCAATTTTGAACTAGCTGATGTAGCAACGCGAGGAAGTTAAGGGCGCAGAAAGTAAACTAAAGGAATTTTACACATAGTGAAAATGCCCACTTTCGAACGTGGAAGGGGCAGCAGACCTTACTTTTTTCCTAATTCTGCCGTTTTATGTGCCCAAACCGCAATGTAATTATGAGACGTCCTAGTGGAGTTAATTTTGACCACCTGGGGTTCTTTAACGTGTACCCACCGCATGGTACGTGGGCGTTTTTGCACGGTGCCCCTATTGGACTGGGACCGCCGCGGCAGGAATCGAACCCGTGATCTCGAGCTTAGCAGCAGAACGCCAAATTCACTGGGCTACCGCGGTGGATGCAGCAGACCTTTTTGAGAGCACTTGAATGGAATAAGATTCGAAACTAGACTTATGGGCAGATAGCTGCTGACTTCCCTCGAATTATCACCCATAAGCACTGTGTGGTTCTAAATATGACAATGTTATGTTTTTATTTCATTTACTGCTAGTATTCTGATAACGAAAATCCTATTTTGATGCGCCTTGATTACAAGCCACATGCTCTTGCTTCTTTTCTTTCGGGTGCGCCTAACTGCGAGGGCTACGCAAATATTCTTAACGCGCACGTGCGCTGCAGTCTTCCAAAGCATGTGTCAAAAATCACAATTTTACCGAAAAAGTAAAACCGCAACCTACTCTCGAGGTCCTTTTCCGTGGCTGCCTACATGATGGCGTTATATATATATATATATATATATGTATGTATGTATGTATGAGAAACGGCTTCAACTGAATGACGTCGTCAGTTGCCTCCATGCCTTCACAAAGTGCGCACTTTTCTACTCGGCCTTCACGGCGCCAAACTTGAAATGTCGCATGCTGGCTTGTCGCTTGCTGGCCACTCTTAGGATATTCTGTGCCATTGGTATACATGACAGCGCGACAGACGAAACGCAGAGAAAAGCAAACCACAGGATGAGCGCTAGTCCTATTCTCTTTTCTGTGTTTTGTCTGTCGCGATGTCGTATGCCAATGGAGCCATACCAGATAGCACAGCTTTCCAACTTGCTGAATATTATTTGGTTTGCTCCTTTCATTGGGACGCACGTCGACGTAAAAACACTGCGTCATGAAACGCGTTTCCGCGGCATCTTAGCTGCTGCTCCGTACGAAGTTCACGCCTGTTACGGGCCGGAAGTGCAACAACTTAAAGGGACACTAAAGGTTAATATTAAGTCAACGTGGACTGTTGAAATACCATCCCAGAAACCTCGAAACGCTTGTTTCATGCGAAGAAGAGACTTATTTTAATAGAAAATGCGTTATGAAGCGTCCGCGTACCTCTAGCGCAATTCAAATCGCCCGCCCTCCGATCGAGGAGTGGTGACGCCGTGCTCTCATAGTGACGTTGCGCCATTCGGCGAGTAAAATGGCGCCCCCAGACGGCGCTACAGCTTTTCTGCGCAAAACGGAAACGCGCGGCCAGAAACAGAGCCAAGACAGAGGCGACAGCAGCGCGAAAGCGGAATCATGGTGGCTAGCGGAAGGGAAAGCGCACGACAATAAGCTGGTTCTTTATTTTATGACGCCAACTTTGATGCCCGTTGCAATGGACGACCCTGACAACGACGCATTGGCTCGCGATGCTGGGTCGACTTCAGCGATTTAAGCACTGATGAACGTGACCTGCTGCTGAGGGCTCACGCTGCCGGCGTCGTTGCGTACTACTACGAGGGCAACGGTATGTCATGGCTGTACGTATTCGCATATTTGTAGCTTTTCCTTCGTGAAAACCAAATTCCACGCTCACCGCCCCGTCTTCGACCTGTAGCTGTTCTTGCGCTTCAAGAGAATGCAGGCAAGACCGACAGAACAGCGCTACGGGAAAGCATTGCTTTGAGAGGCACTCCACACGACTTCAGTAGGTCGGCGTTGCACTCGTGATCCTCTGGACGAAAGTGCAGCGAGCACACTATGTGATTTTTCGGCTCTTTGCCAACGCGCTGGGGCAGAGGTACGGCACTTAACCGCTTCGAACGGAGAGGTTCACTCGTCGGCACACAGTGATAGGTAACGTGGGATTCGCCGCTGTAACTGCCCTTGGCCAAGTTCCGCGGACCATTCGAGCATCCCACTACATCACATGGACGTGGAATTCTGTCTACTTATTCCAAATGCAAGTTTAGCGAGCCAGCAGAACCAGTGCAGCACGACGCGATAACGAAATAACTGAAACTCCAAAGCGCGCGCAGCGCAGAGTCGAGTGAAACGAAACCTTTCGACCACCCGTACTGCTGAAGGGCAACGTCAAAATGTTATTTTTTTCTTAGAATCGAACAGAATTAGACAAGTAGCATTTTCTTCCGTCTTATAACCTAATGAAATCATCTTTTTAATACGAGTAGTTGAGTACTAGTGACATAAATTATGGTGAGGAGTGCCTTCGTCATCGGGCTAGTACCGGAATGTCGTTGGGAGGCTCACATCGTGTCATGCATTTACCTCAATTTCTCGTTTACTAAAGCTCTGTTCGCGATTGTATTGACGCCTTAGACCTTCTAGAGCATTGATTTATCACTTTAACTTGACTTTATAGTAACCTTTAGTGGTCCCTTTAAGTGCGAACTAAGTGAAGTATGCGGCAGGCAAAAACATCGAAGGATAGCTGACGCTGTACGTTCTGAGCTCGTTAGCTGTTTTGGGTCAAGTGACGACTGTCGCAGCGACGATCACTCGGCAAACGAGACAATACAGCGATGGGGGAAATTTCCACTTGTGCGAGTTAGCGACTCAACTTCTCCGCACTCTTCGTCGCACGGCGCGGTAAGTTTATCTCGCAGACGAGGCACGTGGCTTTCCTTCGTGGGACACAGGAGGAGACGCTTTCGTGTTGTCTAACGCCGAACATGTGTTTTGGAACAGCTCTGGAGATTACGGGACGAGTCCGTATGTAGCAACTGCGCACAGTGCCGAGTGGTCCCTTGAGAGCGACCTGCGCATGTGGGCAGTCCCTAGTAAAGTACCAGCTTCCCACCTGACTTCTTTCCTCTAGGTGCTGAAGCTTTTCCACTGCGAGCTACTAGCGTATGCGATAACATTACTGGAGACCTTGAAGGAAACTGAGCCGGTGTCGATCTGTAATGGAGTTTACTATTACTATTTTTCCCTCCAATGAGGCTTTCAACATCAACTGAAATGTCTACCTGTTGCCTAAAAAGTACTGCACCCATCGCTGTGGTAACCCCCAATTTTTTTTTTTTTGCCATTGCTTTGGTGCTTGCACGGCCTTCTTCTGTTTCTACCGGCCTTAGTGAACGTCTTTAACTGGAACGCCTCTTGTGTGTGTGTACCTGCGTGTGTGTGTTTTTTTTTTTACGTTTTCCCCTCTGTCCTCTTTCTAACCCCTATCTCCCATCCCCAGTGTAGGGTAGCAAGCCGGAGACTGATATCTGATTACCCTCCCTGCCTTTCCTCTTTATCTTTCTTTCTCTCTCTCTTTTGCCATTGCTTTCAGCCAGGAAGGCAACCTTACAATGTGCCTGTACAGTTCTGTCAAGTAAGGCGACCAAATTTGGAGAAGCTGTGCAATAAATATTTCCACTATTATGTGTGTTGTTCCCTCTGAGTTATGTCTCGTAGGCATAAGAACTTCCTACCATGGGACTTGGAAGCCTCTTGTTATCCCCACTATTGAATAAAGCTGCTGCTGCTCTTTAATACTATTTTGCATATTTCAACATATTACATGCAGTTCAGAACCCGCCATGGTTTTTAGTGGTTATGGTGTTCTGTCGCTCAGCGCGAGGTCAGAAGATCAAATCCTGGCCACGGCGTCCACATTTAGACGGGGGTGGAGTGCAAGAACACCCAGGTACTTCGTTAAAAGACTCTAGTTAGTCAAAATAAATCCGGAGTCCGCCACTACGGCAGGCCTCATAATCAGGTAGTAGTTCTGTAAGATCAAGCTCCCAATTTTTTTAAAAATTTATATGCTATAAAGAAAGCATAATGTGGCGTATTAATTGCATACAAAACGTGGAGAAGTTGATTTGAACTATGATGTACATAGAGCTCGTAAAAAGAGCGCTGTTCACAGTTTTTACATATATTACTACAGTCGTAACCAATGACCGGCAACAAGTAGGTCTGCACATAAAACACCGGCTGTTTAGGTAAGGCTGGCTTTGTTACCATTTCAGAAAACTTGAATCTTTATCATAGCCTTAGCTGAGTTGATTAACATGTGGGACATTGTTACACTTCTTTGGTGCACCACGTAAATTTTAGCACCGTAAAGTGGAAGCGATACTTTATTTCGCCCTCTGCCAGTGGCGGCAGTGGCTGATGGCAAGACCAGAATGCACGAAAAATGAGCGTGAAAAATCTTTTCCGCAAGCAATAACAGACCACACCAAAGCCTGGACATGAACGCGCCTGAATGGTTTGGTTTACATGGCACGTTATTGGTTAAATTGGTTTACATGGCACGTTATTCGAAAGTTGCCCGGATATTGTAGGGAATTTCAAATAGCATTGCGAAAATGTTATATCAACGTCGTTTTTGAATGTCGCGGGAATGCTTGCAAAAGCGCACATTAGCCACGTTTAGGCAATGTTAGGAGGTAACGCTGCCTCATTAGTATGGCAACAGTGCGTGCTACTAGGGGTCTTAACAATTTAACCACGCAACTTTGGATAGCGTACTGGTTTTCTTTCCTTTATATAGACTCAATACTTTTCTATAGATATATCTGGGATCTCCCTGTCCAGCCGCGGACCGGCAGCCAGCTTCATTATTTTAAAGGTTACAGCCAACAACGCGAACCACGGCCACACCTCAGGAGAGATATCGATGCGGAGTTGGTGGGGCGGGGGCCGGGGGGAGGGGGGTGGAGGTGAGGTTGCTCAGTCAACTGCACACCGGGCCCCACAAGGAGGCAATAACTGGCGGCTCTGAGTGCTCACGCGTGGATTTTTCGCTGACCTTTTCGTAAAAGAAATGGTGGAGGAGCGCCTTTCAATGTCGGCTTCTCTGAAGCGCGAGCGATTTTTCGCTGACACGCGAGACGTTTCTTTCGCTCATGAATAACGGGGCAAACATGGCGTCGTGCTGAGCGAGGTTGTAGCCCGGAGCAATCAGTCCACCCTCCTAGAGAAATTTTTTCTGTGTCATTATTTTAAAAAAAGGAATAACAGCAAAGTGCATTATTCATCTGAAGATATTCTGTGTCTAAATAATAAACGTCGAATATTCGTCCGAGTTTCGTTAACGACTGCTTACTCGCAGTGTGCTTCATTTTTTTGTTTAAATATCGCGATGTCCGTGTTTTTGTCTCTACTCCCACTGTTGTTGCTCACTATTTCATGACTAAAGGTTCCGTGGTAAGACTGAACCGATATTAGTCATCACTGTAAACTTCCTGTGCTTATGTCTACGGAGACGTATATGCTTGTGGGCCGATGTTGACATGAACGGCTCGGCGCGCCCGTCCATTCCCTCTTGCTGTGGAGTCAAATTTGCCGCGTCCCGCGGACGCTCCGACTTACGGCATTGCGGCAGTCGCGACATTTTCATTACAAGGACGTTTTTTTAAAATTTGCGGAGATGAAAAGAAGCGTTTTTCAGAAGTCCACGACCTACGAAGCAGTTGAAGCTCAGCGAAAACCTAATAAAGCAGAAAAATTGGGTTGGCTGTATCAGGAACGCAGCCGCAGAGGTGTACATGAAGCGCCTTGTGCGGACTGCAGACGGTGTGTGGGCACTATGGTACGGATACAGAAATGACGTATACCAAATGCACAAGTCATAGTTATTCGCGCATTAGAAACCTTGTATGCCTAACTTATGTTACAGCTAGTGGGCGTCTTAACGGTCGGATTATGCAATCATGCTCGCTCCCTATTTATAGTGGGCCCATTTGTTTTGCAGGGGGTGTTTGGGCACTACGGGTGCAAATGCATGCAATGTCGCACATACATAAATTGCATCTTTGCAACATCTTAGCATGAGGTCACGGGTTTGATTAGCAGCCACGACGGCCACGTTCCGGTGGGAGCGCAGAATGGAAAAACGTCCGTATGCTGTGCTTCGGGTGCACATTAACGCATCCCAAGTGGTCAAAATCATTCCGGAGCCCTTCATTGCGACGTCCCTCATAGCCCACTGCGCAGCATTTGGTCATTTAACAACACTATTTATTACATACAATGTCAATTAATTAATTAATTAATGTCTGGTGTTTCACGCACCCAAACTTATTTGTTATGTCGTGACACGCCGTGGTGGAGGACTCCGGATCAGTTTTGACTACATGAGGTTCTTTGACGTACAACTAAATCTAAGTACACGAGCGTTGTTGTATTTCCACGGCGTCCGCATTTCGATGGCGGCGAAATGCGAAAAACACCCGTGTGCTTAGATTTAGGTGCACGTTAAAGAACCCCAGGTGGTCGAACTTTTCGGAGCCCTCCATTACGGCGTGCCTCATAATCAGAAAGTGCTTTTGGCACGTAAAACCCCATAATTTATTTGTCTTAAATTTTAATGTTTGGGTGGTGTGGGCTTCTATGAAAGCTTCGCTACCAGGTAGACTTACCTTGGATCGAACCCGCGACCACATGCTTAACAGCGCAACACCCTATAGCCGCAAAGCTACTGCGGCGGTATGCAACGCCACTTGAAGTGGGCGACTATGTACGTGCACGTTTGGGCGCGTTTCATCTTGTATTTTTCGACAAAGTGATTAAAGGTCGAAAGCTTTTAACAGCCACAAACAAGGTGACGTTCTAGAAGAGTAGCTGTTGTCCATGGTCGCAATGGCTTCCGAGATAAATTATTTAGCCTGGGTGGCACATTTCACTTAAAGTACATTATGTTCTCACGAAACATAGTTACGCGAGAGGAATAAGGTAAATAGATAATGTGTAACACGTAAGTCGGCAAGTACGCAGAAGGATTGCGATGGTGATCGAAACGAGATATGCGTGAACAATGCATGACTATGAAAGGAAATGAAGAAGAATGCTTTGTCAGGATGGAATACTGTCACTAGATGTCGTATGCTTAATGCAGTGACCCAAATACCTGAATGCTCATTCATCTGTACTTCGGCTTTAATATTATATCATTGCATAACAACAGAGCCAGAGACTTCTTGCTTCAGTTTTTTGTAATACAGGCTTCTTTCAGCAAAATAATTTGTTTGTCTAGAACAGCCTATTTGTATCACGACCAAAGAAGCTCAGCCCTACTCTTGGAATAGCGGCAAAATGTGGATGCCCTCTAGCGTTCGGAGATCTATGCGCAGTTCAGAGAGTTTTTTTTTCCACTAAGACTCGTAGAGAAACTATGGCGTTCTTCTTCAAAATGGTGCACATCTCAAAGTTCTACGAGTTAAAGTAATGCAGTTTGCTTGTTTGTCATCTTGCCAGAGTAGATGCGGGAAATATTGCTTATTTAAATTACTCGCCTATGATAGCTTTCCTACTTGGTTTCCTGGCGCTCTCAATAGCGATCTCCCTGCGAAAGCCATAGCGGCATGAATAATTTCGAGTCATAACCTTCTTTTATGTGCAACCAGTCGCTCGACGCATAAGAAAATTGCTTTGTATGGCAAACGTACGAGGTACCTCGACCCTTGGCCTGATTCCCCTCAGAATATGCGAACATGCATACGGAAGGAAATGGCTGCATTGGTCTAGTGGAATGCGTAATACAGCATGAGCCGGCTAGCCGTTCGCGTATACTTACCGGCTGCTTATTTCGCAGAGTTTTTACTGGCTTCCTTGCACTTCTATGGCCTCATGATTTCGCAACTGCTATTTTTTCTTTCATTCTGGCTGCTTTCGACGCACGTCATCATATGTGCCCTTTTTGAATATAAGGTCCAGCGTATTCTAGCGAAATGTTGCTGAAATGACCCTTCGAAAAACAGAAGAAGCAACAATACAGAAGAGAAGAACATGGTGTAGTGTGCTGGAGCACCTCAACAATGTTTTCTTTTCATTTCTCCGTTTACGTTGCAGAAAAAAGCACTATCAAACAAAGAATGCAGCTAACTTGGATGTCTCGGCGCATATTTTATGCCCCTGAAGGCAAGAAATGTCTGCGAGCATTACGTCCATGTTTCCTACCGTTGATCACTCACTGCTCAACAGCGTGCCCCTTGTTCCATACAATATCTCGTGATATGAGAGCGTGGGTGGGGAGCATCCAAAGCATCCAAGCCCCTGTTAGAAGCTATCGACGAATCAAAATGTCTCCGTTTTTGGAGTGGAAGTGCGTATAAAAGCTAACATGCCCCTAGACATTTGCCAGCATTCACGTGCATTAATTTATTGAAGCGTTTCGCAGCGGTATTGTCGGCAGGGATATACATATAACATGCGTAAATTGAGCAATCAGCTTTGACATTATCCCTTCATGCATCCGAACCCATTTTTATGCGTTGTCTCGGTCTATCGGCGTCTATTTGGCCTACGCAGTTTTAGATCTCCATGAAACTTGCTTTGACTACATTGCATTCGTGATGGTATATAAACGAAAGCAGTGACTGAAAGTGCTCGCGCGCATGCGTTTATCCTTTATTTACTGGTTACAAGTGTCATCGACCATAGATGCAACGCTTGTGGACGCTATGGCCATAGCATAATATGTGTAAACAGTTAACGACTCAAAACTAACAAAGAGAAAACAAAATTAATTATTTCAAAAAGAAAATGAAGTTAGCATAAGAAATAGAAAGGAAATATGTCATTCTGACCTTGAGTCTTTGGAAGTTAACAGCTTGCCGCACCAGCCAGCCTATACGTACGTATGTCGCCTGAATTACTTGAAATTAGAACATGGCTTGTTATCGGGCCACGGAATGGCGGTCCCTAATGTGTCATGCTCTGCACTCTTAGGCAAAAGCGCACCCTTCGAGGTGTATATCTGCCACACAACAATAATCCGCATCTGCCTTGCTTGCGTTTCCATTCTTGAAAACGCCGCGCCCGCTACTTTCCTGTCGGGAGTGCTTTGTCATGCTGATAACGCGCATGCTGTTCGTTACTGGGAAGTACCGGGCTCGCCGCGTTAAAGAAAGGAAATGCGGACAAGACAGATGACGTTTATCGTTGTGCGGCAAAAGGGTGTGATTTTGCTTAAGAGTGTGTCTGCTCATAATGCCACGTGTCAGTGGACGATATGCAAAATTCCGCAAGCAGGCTTTCCTACACAGCTAACTTGCACAAACCAAGGTGACCGCTGTTACAGCTAGCATGACTGTTTAACCTGAGACACGCGTTTTCAAAGCTTGGATGGATCGATAGGAAGAATGCGGCACGAATGGTGTCAGCAGTCCGCATGTCGACACCCTAATTATGATTCCAATCCGAGGTCCGCCCTCATGGTGAAGTCAAGCTAGGTGTGTGCAGAAACGCACTTGTAGAATTTCGCATATCTCTTATTGGTTTACTTTTGTCGGTCGCTTTTACCACTGAACCACTGCCGTTAGGCCATCGGCTAAGCACGAGGTCGCGGGATCGAATACCGGCCACGGCGGCAGCATTTCGATAGGGCGAAACGCGAAAACGCCCGTGTATACTTAGTTTTAGGTGCACGTTAATGATCCCCAACTGGTCCAAATTTATGGAGTCCCCCATTAAGCGTGCCTCAAAATCAGGTCGTGGTTTTGGCACGTAAAATCCCATAATTTAATTTTGTTTTATGCCATCGCTCGCTGCAAGACGGCCTTTGCGTTATCCGAAATTTCAGGAGCGTTGTCAACAATTCGATAACGATGCAGTCATCTTTTATCAGATAGCACGTGCGACATGAATAGTGCTGTACAAAGATCAAGACGTTTGTCTAGAATGCGCGAGAAGCCTTTTCCGGACTGCAAAGGCTACATTTGCTATAATACGTGTGCGAAACCGACTAGATGTGAGCATGCGTGGCGACATTTATGTGTGGTCCTTTCTCGAGCTGCTGGTCGCCTCACGCTAGGCGAATTGCTTCGGCCGTCAGTCGCGCCTTCCGCATAAGAGTCCTGACCGCCGCACAACCTAGAATCTATGCGAGCACCGGTTATTGTGATGTGTAATGTATCGCGATTAATTTAGATCATGGAGGAGTGTAGGGTGACACATACTTGAATAACGGACGGACTCGCGACACCAGTACGGCCGACGACCGTGCTCGCCGCATACGCCATTAGACTGTCGCTTTGTTTTCCGGGTATATATTTGCCCAATAAAGAATTATATTCTTTATTCACTTTTCACTGTAGTATTTCGCTTCCTTCGCGACCGCCTACGCAGTCGCAATATAAAAAAATTAAATTATCGGGTTTTACGTGCCAAAACCACTTTCTGATTATGAGGCACGCCATAGTGGAGGACTCCGGAAGTTTTGAACACCTGGGGTTCATTAAGGTGCACCTAAATCTAAGTACACGGGTGTTATCGCATTTCGCCCCCATCGAAATGCGGCCGCCGTGGCCGGGATTCGATCCCGCGACCTCGTGCTCAGCAGTCGCAATATAAGAAAGAAATGAAGAAAATCCGTTGAATAAACTTGGTTTAATGGCCAATAAACCAGTTAGCTCTCCGTTTCGAGCCTGTTGCGTTTGATGAGATAGCGGTTGGTAAGCCCGTAAAACGTATTATATTACATGTGCATGGCGTAGTTTTAATGCGACCGATAGGTGAAAACTGCACCCTCTTTATGGCTCAGGCGATTTCGGACTCCAGTGCCACCCTGTCGTAGCAGATAAGCGGCAGCTGCTGTTACTGCTACACCAGTTCTGACAACTTTTACTCGAACAACAGTTGAGAGTGCAAAAGTGGGTGTGCTGCGTCCGTCCTGTTCTTTACGCCGTTACCGTCAGACCATCCCCTCACCGCGACACCTCATCACCCTCAACTTCGCACTCACCATGGCAAAAAATACCTCTTTAATTATGCCGATCCAACGCACATCTTGGAATCTATGTAAAACGGAACTTTTGTCAAGCTGTTAATCAAATTGTATAAATTTGTCCATTTCAGTCCTGCATCTGTGTGGTCTCACGCACCCGGGCTGCGAAATTTGGCATACGCGACCATCATCTCGAAGATCTAGTTCCCGCTGGCACGTTGAAGCATGGGTGCAATTAAGGCAAAAAAATTAGGACAGCACCAGGATGGTGTTCTGGGGGACAAGGTTCGATCCCACCGTCAGGCACGCAATTCAATTTTTTTTAACTGTGAGCCATTCGGCAACACAACAGCAGCACGTAGAAAACCACGATCAGGACCTGCCGTGGTTGCTCAGTGGCTGTGGTGTTGGGCTGCTCAGCAAGAGGTCGGGGGATTGAATCCCGGCCACGGCGGCCGCATTTCGATGGGGGCGAAAATACCCGTGTGCTTAGATTAAGGTGCGCGTTAAAGAACGCCAGGTGGTCGAAATTTCCGGAGTCATTCACTACGGCGTGCCTCATAATCAGAAAGTGGTTTTGGCACGTAAAACCGCAAAATTTAGAACCACGATCAGGAGGGTTCCGTTTAAAAAAAATTTGACGCCCGCTGCAGCCACTCGGAATAGGATTCACGTACCTGCGATAGTATGCAGATTATAACTGGACGCACCTGCATCCACTGACTTATAGCGCACTTTTTTTCCCTTATTGTATGGAAATAATGACACAATTGTAGGGCAAATGTTACCGAAATCAGGGTATCCCACAAAATAGTAACACGGACTAGAACAGCCATATGAAAATGAAAATACCGACGTATACACATGTCTAGTAGTGCAACCACTCAGGAATAGGTTGAAACGGTGTATTATATAAGGTGTCCCCAGCTATCTTAAGCCTGAGCTTAAAGACATGCGAATTCAATGAAGCTAGACAGAACTAAGGTTATAACGTTGTTTGCCGTCGCTTCGACATGCTGAAATAATTTTTTCGTTGCGCCTAATGAGATAATTAGTCTTGGTTAATAACCAATTCCTCAAATATTAAAATGAGATAAAAAGTGTAAATGAGAAAATTTCAGAGCGTCATGAAAAACTCCCGATACAGTTTTCTGTTGATCAATACATGCTACATAAAAGTGTTTTTCCAAGCGTGAAAAAGTCCGCAAATGCGCGCGACGTTGCCGCGCACGCGCCGTGATTGCT
The DNA here is from genome assembly GCF_050947875.1 of Dermacentor variabilis. NCBI lineage: Eukaryota > Metazoa > Arthropoda > Arachnida > Ixodida > Ixodidae > Dermacentor > Dermacentor variabilis. The sequence goes on along the minus strand of NC_134568.1, from coordinate 109,919,553 downwards.
TAGTGGCTATGGTGTTGGGCTGCTAAGCACGAAGTCGCGGGATCGAGTCCCGGCCATGGCGGCCGCATTCCAGTGGGGGCGAAATGCGAAAAAACCCGTGTACTTAGATTTAGGTGCACGTTAAAGAACCCCAGGTGGTCGAAATTTCCTGAGTCCCCCACAACGGCGTGCCTCATAAAGAGGTTCTGGCACGAAAAACGCGATAATTAAAAAAAAAAAACAGTTGCCGCGCGACTGATCGCTCGTTGCATTTTGCGTGTATTCGCTAGCTTCTTTCACTCTCGGAAAAACACGTAGCCCGTATTGACAACCGAAAGCCATTTTGCTAGTTTTTCATATCGTTCTACAAGTTTCTCATTGACACTTACCATCTAATTATAATATCGATAAGTTGTTTAATTAATTAAGACTGATTATCTAATTAGGTAGAATAAAAAAATTTGAGTATCTCCAAGCGGCGGCAAACAATATTACCTTGGTTCTATCCAGCTATTCGCATATTTTTAAGCTCTTGTTAAAGTTAGCTGGGACACCTTGCATAATGCGCCTCACTTGAGCAGCGTCTTCGCGGAACACGGACCTTGTCAACCGAAGTGGCTAAACATTTTCTTAAATCGTGTGACACCGCCATAATGATTGCGACCCCGGTAACATAAGTCATAACACGAAATTTATGTTCTTTGTTAATGCAAGGAGCCGAGCGCCAAAAGACGCGATTGGCCACTTTTTGTTGATCATTCTTTGTAAAATGGGAAGAAAAAGACGCCGTAGTTGCTAAGCTACCGTGTGAGGTGAAAAACCATAGACGATAAGGAATGCGCGCGATCGGCGTAATAAAAATAGCCACGAATATACAGTATATTAACTTTGTCTCGCACAGACCTATGAAAGTAGGTAGACATTACGGAGAAAACGTTGTGATTACTACTGGCAACAAGCTATGAAAGATCTGCAGCATGCAGACAGTCTATTTCCGCCATCAGAGAATAAATGAGTGCGAACAGTCTTCGACCTGTGTAATACATTCTAAGCTTTCGTTGCGCTTTTGTCAAGTGTAAATGTGCTCCCAATGTTCAACGCAGTGAAGTTCTATATATACGGAAAAAAATTAAATATTGAGCTTTACGTGCCAAACCCCGATCTGATTGAGGTACTCCGTAGTGGGGTACTCCAGAAATTTGGACCTCCTGGGCTTATTTAACGTGCAATTAAATCTTAGTACACAGGTGTTTGCGCATTTCGCCCCCCATCGAAATGCGGCCGCCGTGGCCCGGATAAGTTCTATTCGGACACCTGAATGAAGTGTGTCTATTGTCGAGTCGTCTCATATCTGATTTTGATAGCACTTGTGTAAACCAACCTGCGATTACCCTTTATGCAGAAAAAATTGTGATGCCCGATTCCATAACCATTCGTGCGTGTCCATGACTGACCCTTTGGCGCTGCCACCCTCAAAGCATGCTCCATTAGTTTGTTTGTTCTTTCGTCCTTTTACGCTCCTTCGCAACCTTCTAATTTATAGTGAGCGTATGAGTTGTCTCCTTCGTTCCCCTTGGGTCCATTTTTCTACCCATAACTTTTCAAAACGTGAATCCCCACGATCTTTTCCAGCTTAGGGTAGTTACAAGGAATCTCAATTTCTTTTTCGCACGTTCGGTGCGCTGAAATCTCGTAATGTTGGTATAGTACATTGCAGGTATAAGGTTCTCTTTCTTTTTCTTGGTCCCGCTTCCTTTTGCGTTGTGTAGATTTCGTGTACGCTATTGTACATACAGGTGGACGAATCGAATCATCGTGCGGCCCGCACGCTGGCGATGCTAGGGTGCCGGCTTGCGACAGTGGCGGCTAAAGGCAACCGCGACAAATGGCCCGCAGTACTTGGGCGAGGGAAACAGCGAGGTATACGGAGAAAAGGGGCAGAGGGATTCGCGCGTTTCCACGAACCACGAGGAGCTCACCTCTACACCACAAGCCTTCAAATATTCACGGGCACCTATTCGGGGCGACTCTCGAGCTGCTCCCGAAGGACCAGCCCTTGGGAAGCGCAAGCCGAGCAGGTGCGGCTGACGGGTTCTTTCTCGGGCTGATGCTACCCTAAGTGAGCGCGTTCTTTCAGCTAGACTACAGTTCTTCGCTCTTCATACCTTCGTAGAAAAACAAAAACAAAAAAGAACAAGCTAGCAACCATTCGTTTCTTCGATTAAACTTTGAGTGTTTTTCTTTTTTACTGAACTTAACTTATCAATTGGGAAGCGAAATCAACTCGTTTGCTCTTTTCCGCTTTTTTTCGCATCTCCTGACGACAGCTTGCTCAGGAAATTGCTCCTCGCCTGACTGGTGTCATTCTACGAGGATTTGACTACAGCGCCGATGAAGGAGCAAACGCAGCAAGCCAGGACAAGCCGGTAGTAAAGAGCATTGCAACTCTAGAATACGCTATTGATTCGCAGGAGCGCCTGTCATAATACGGTGGCGAAGCCGCAGGAGCGCACCAGGAAGGAACTAAGCGGCCCGCAGACACGTGTTAAGCCTGTCTTCGCCTCATTTTCGTCTCAACGATGTCCGTAGGCGATACACGCGGTTGCTTCGCTATGATCTGCTCCGGTGTGAATTCGTCTGGCCAATTATTCTCCAGGAAAACAGGCCCGAGCAATAATACCGTCACACAAACAGCATTTTGCGAAGCGAAGGGCAGAAAACCAATGCTGCAGCATAATGCGTTTGCACTTTCTTGTTCAGAGGTTCAGGGGTACGTTAACATCCACAACGTCCGATACTGAGTAGGCACATATACAATGTGTCGTTTTTCAAGCAAACGCAAAAGATCGCAATCATATCAGAGAGTCACACATAGCTGTGACAGCTTGTCTTCGTCTGTGTATAACCGGGGACCAATAACCTCTTCCACAGATAAAGGACGCCTATACAAGCAGTTCAAGCGGCATCGCAGCGTCACTCGCGGGTGCTCGTATCGCGGACACTCCATGATCAGATGTTCCATAGACGTATCCGGGGTGTCACAGCAAATACAAGCGTGTGCCAACGTCTCTTGAATCAATGTAACAATTAACGTGTGTGGGCCACCTCGAGGAGTAGTCTGTCTATGAGCGGGTCAAAAGTGCAAGCCATGTGTTGGTATGTACTGAAGAGCAAAAATTATGCGGATCCTACCCACTGTGGGAATCGATGTCAGCGATGCTTTCTGTTTTGTTTGCTTTGATTAATGATAATATAGCAGTGACACTGAGGGCGACTCTTTAATTTCTTCAGCGTTTAATGCAATACGAGAATGTTGAGTTGGTGTTAAGCGTTACGTTGCATGCACCACTGCTGTTGTTGTGCGTAGCACACCGAACACAGAGCGAGACTTGCTTGCTTGAGACATTATCGTGCGCCATTATTCATACTCTCCTGGAAGGTTAGCATTGTCATTGACTCACACGGCACATTATATTGTCACGTGGTAGTGACGTTAAAGAACACAGTAGCAATACTGTCAAAGACAAAAGTAACTTTTATTGGGCGAACCTGCGCCCGCAAAAACAGGCTACACTTAAAGCACAACGATAGCGGCGAACGCAGTAGGCAAGCGTCAAAAATCTGATCAGCGAGTCAAGCGCGTCGTCTTTTACAGATCAGTCGTCGAATGTTCCAGAGTAATCGCTGGGACCCGCGTGCCTTCCACAAAGTTCTACGCTATTCGCGTCGCGCACGCATGCAATCAGATCACACAAGGTTCGGCGACAACAGACAGCGGATAGAAGCATCGATAACATACTAGAAACTTCCGATACATGTAGACGCGAACTGCGCCGAGCGATAACATTTCTTACAGGGAAAAAGCGCTCACCAGTAAAAGATAAACGAGTTCACGTGTCGATTCCCCCCTCTCAAAAGGCATCGTCCCGATGCTACAAACCTAACGGGAGGTGAAACAAAAAAGGACACTTGTTAAACAAAATAACAAAACAACAAAGAAACAAAGTCCAAGGTGACACAGTCCAAAAGAAGTCCAAAGTTCAGCTATGCGACGTGCCCAACGTTCATTAGCGCTGGTGGAACGGCTTAAGTCGCACAACATGAACTACTTCAGGTCGTGAGCGGCTGCGCTGTGATAGCGAAATGCCGTCTGGCACGACCTCAAAGTCGAGTGCGCCAATGCGTGGGATTATCTTGTATGGTCCGAAATGGTGGCGCAAAAGCTTCTCGCTCAGTCCTCGTCGGCGTATAGGGGTCCAAACCCAAACACGGTCGCTGGATTGGTACTCGACGTAGCGTCGTTGAAGGTTGTAGTGTTGGCTGTCGGTCATCTGCTGGTTCTTTATCCGCAGGCGGGCGAGCTGTCGGGCTTTTTCGGCGCCCTGGAGATAGGTGGCGGCGTCAAGATTCTCTTGGTCACAGACGTGCCGCAGCATGGCGTCGAGAGTAGTCGTCGGATTCCTGCCGTAAACCAGCTTGAACGGCGTGATCTGTGTTGTTTCTTGCACCGCCGTGTTGTAAGCGAAGGTTACGTACGACAGGACGGCATCCCAGGTCTTATGTTCGACGTTGACGTACATTGCTAGCATGTCGAAGAGGGTCTTGTTCAGGCGCTCCGTGAGCTAGACCATTCGTCTGCGGGTGGTAGGCAGTTGTCCTCCTGTGGCTTTTCTGGCTGTATTACAAGCCGTTCCACTGTCAGTGATGAGGGCTTCTGGGGCACCACGCCGCAGCAGGATGTTCTCGACGAAAAATTTCGCCACTTCGGCGGCGCTGCCTTTCGGTAGAGCTTTAGTTTCTGCGAAGCCGGTGAGAGAGTCCGTCGCCACGACGATCCACTTATTTCCGGATGCTGACGCCGGAAACGGTCCTCACAAATCGATCCCGATCTGCTGAAATGGTCGGCAAGGAGGTTCGATCGGCTGCAGTAATCCTGCTGGCCTTGTCGGTGGTGTCTTGCGTCGCTGACAGTCTCGGCATGTCTTGACGTAACGGGCGACGTCGGCGGTCAGACGCGGCCAGTAATACATTTCCTGTATCCTCGACAGCATCCGGGAGAGTCCGAGGTGCCCAGCGGTTGGATCGTCATGTAGTGCGTCGAGTACTTCTGGACGCAGCGCTGACGCAACAACAGGAAGGTAGCTGGCGCGGACTGGCGAGAAGTTCATCTTCACGAGCAGGTTGTTTTGTAGCGTGAACGAAGACAATCCGCGCTTAAATGCTTTAGGGACAACGTCGGTGTTCCCTTCAAAATACTCGACGAGGCCTTTTAGCTCCGGGTCTGCTCGTTGCTGTTTAGTGAAGGCTTCCGCGCTTATTATTCCGAGGAAGGCGTCGTCGTCCTCGTCGTCTTGCGGCGGGGAATCGATGGGAGCGCGTGATAGGCAGTCGGCGTCAGACTGTTTTCGTCTGGACTTGTAAATTACCCTGACGTTATATTCTTGTAGTCTGAGGCTCCACCACGCCAGCCGTCCTGAAGGTTCCTTTAAGTTAGTTAGCCAACACAACGCGTGATGGTCGCTGACGACTTTGAATGGCCTGCCATATATATGCAAGGGCGAAATTTTGCTGCAGCCCATATGATGGCGAGGCATTCCTTATCAGTCGTAGAATAATTGCTTCCGCTTTTGACAGCGACCGGCTACCATAAGATATCACCCGTTCAAGTCCGTCTTTCCTCTGGAATAGGACGGCACCGAGGCCTAGGCTACTGGCGTCAGTGTGGATTTCGGTATCGGCGTCTTCGTCGAAGTGTGCAAGTACTGGCGGTGACTGTACGTGTCGTTTGAGTTATTGAAATGCGTCGGCCTGTGGCATTTCCCACTTGAACTCGGCATCACATTTGGTTATATGTGTTAGCGGCTCAGTGATGCGGGAAAAGACCTTGACAAAGCGCCTGTAGTAGGCGCACATGCCAAGGAATCTACGCTCTGCTTTCTTGTCAGTGGGCTGCGCGAGCTTTGCGATGGCAGCTGTCTTCTGTGGGTCGGCGCGTACTCCAGATTTGCTGATAACGTGGCCTAGAAACCGAAGCTCATCGTAAGCGAAGCGGCACTTTTCCGGCTTCAGAGTAAGCCCTGATGACTTGATGGCCTCTAATACTGTCGCAAGCCACCTAAGGTGATGGTCGAAATTTCCGGCGAAGACACGACGTCATCAAGTAAACAAGACACGTCTGCCACTTCAATCCTGCTAACACCGTGTCCATGACGCGCTGAAACGTTGCAGGCGCCGAGCATAGTCCGAATGGCATGACCTTGAACTCGTAGAGGCCGTCTGGCGTGAGGAAGGCGGTCTTTTCGCGATCTCTCTCATCGACTTCTATTTGCCAGTAGCCAGACATGAGGTCCATCGACGAGAAGTATTTAGCGTTGCAGAGCCGATCCAATGCGTCGTCTATCCGTGGAAGGGGGATACGTCCTTCTTCGTAATCTTGTTCAGTTGACGATAATCGATGCAGAAACGTAGGGTTCCGTCCTTTTTCTTCACCGCTACAGGAGATGCCCACGGACTTTTCGACGACTGGATGATGTCGTCACGCAGCATTTCGTCAACTTAATGCCTAATAGCTTCGCGTTCTCACGTCGCAACTCGGTAATGGCTCTGGCGGAGTGGTCGAGCGCACTCTCCGGCTATTATGCGATGCTTTGCAACTGGTGTTTGTCGAATCCTCGATGACATCGAAAAGCAGTCTTTGTATCATCGGAGAAGACTTCTGAGCTGTTGCTGCTTACCCATGGTGAGACCTGGATTTACGTCGAAGTCTGGTTCGGGAACTATGGTCGTCGGGGTAGATTCGGCAGAATACGAGAGGACAAACGCATTGCTGGTTTCCAGAAGTTCCTCGATGTACGCGATCGTCGTGCCCTTGTTGATGTGCTTGAACTCCTGGCTGAAGTTTGTCAGCAACACTTTCATTTTTCCTCTGTGCAGTCGAGCGATCCCTCTTGCGACGCAAATTTCATGGTCTAGCAGTAGGCGTTGCTCACCCTCGATGACGCCTTCTACGGCGGCAGGTGTTTTGGTGTCGACGGAAATGAAATGCTGGAGCGGGGCGGGATGCTGACATGACTTTCGAGCACGCTCAAGGCATGGTGGCTACGAGAGCTCTCGGGTGGTATCGCTTGCTCTTCCGACAGGGTTATCGAATTCGACTTCAGGACGATGACTGCGCAGTGTTGGTTTAGGACGTCCATGCCGACAATGACGTCGCGTGAACATTGTTGGAGGATAACGAAGGTGGCAGGGTAAGTCTGGTCATGAACGGTAATTCTTGCTGTGCAGATTCCAGTCGGCGTGATGCGATGTCCTCTAGTGGTCCGAATTTGAGGGCCTTGCCATGCAGTCTTAACTTTCTTCAACTGGGCGGCGATGGGTCCACTCATGACGGAGTAATCGGCTCCTGTGTCTACTAAGGCCGTGACTGCGTGGCTGTCGAGAAGCACGTCAAGATCGGTGGTTCTTTGTCTTGCGTTACAGTTAGGTCTTGGCGTCGGATCACGGCTGCGTCGCGTTGACCTGTGGCTGGTACGTGGCGTCGTCAGGTTTCCTTTCGTCGGCGTATTCTTTGCTTCCGGACTTCGTCAGGATGACGGCGTGTCGTTGTTGTGTCGTCGATGTAGTCTTTTCGGCGTCTTCGTCGGCAGTTGAGGATCTTCGTCAGTTTGACGAACAGCAACCGTACCTCCATCGGTTGCTGCTTTTAGTTTTCCGGATATGGGCACGCAGAGCGGCCCCGGGCTGGGCCAGTGTATGGTCGGCGCTGAGGCGACAGGCAGCGGCCTGGTGATGGCGAACGGGACCGTCGTCCAGGGCTCCACTCAGTGGTGGCGAGGTAGTCGGCGATATCGCGAGGTCGTTTGCCAATCTGTGGTCGCGGCGCGTTAACGGTGAACCCTCGGTGTCCGATCTCCCGGTATGGGCACCGACGGTAGATGTGCCCGGCTTCACCGCAGTGAAACAAAGCGGACGATGGTCGGGGGCCCGCCAAAGTCAGTCTTCCTTGGAATGCTGCGTGGGGTGCCGGGTGTGCGTGCTGCCGGCGGGGGTGGTGGTGGATGACGGAACTGTGTCGTCACTGGGCCCTGCCGTGGGCGCGGAGGGGGAACGTGACGGCGGGTTACAGCGGCGCATGTCATCGCTTGCGGCTGAGACTGCGGCGATTCAGGGCCTACTCCGAGTTGTTGGAGCTCCTCACGGACGGCATCGGCAATTGAAGCCACTTGAGGCTGTGATGAAGGGAATAGCTTCTGTAGCTCCTCCCGCATGACCGCTCGGATGGTCTCCCGCAGATCGTCGGTGGCAAGTGACTGAATTCCGGCGTAGTTTGTCGAGTACGTGTGGCGGTTGGATTGCCGGTTCCGCATTTGCAGTGTCTTCTCGATGCTGGTGGCCTCGCGAAGAAACTCGTCGACGGTCTTCGGTGAGCTCCGTACCATTCTGGCGAAAAGTTACTCCTTTACACCACGCATCAGTAGGTGGACTTTCTTCTCCTCGGACATTTCCGGGATGGCGTGGCGGAATAGGCGGCTCATTTCTTCTGTAAAAATCGCGGCAGCTGCACTCGGGTTTCTAGTACTGCTTGGGCTCGTTCTCGGCGTACGACGCTTGTGAATGTTTGCAGGAAGCCGCTTCGGAACAGGTCCCGCGTTGTTAAGGTGGCTTCTCCGCTTCCGAACCACGTCCTGGCGGCGTCTTCCAATGCAAAAAAGACATGTCGAAGTTTGTCGTTGCTGTTCCGGCTGTTAAATGCAGCGACCCTCTCGTACGTCTTAAGCCAGGTTTCCAGGTCCTCGAATGTTGAACCGCGGAAAGTCGGAAAGTCGGAACCGCGGAACGTCTTCTACCGAGCACCTCCACCAGATGTCACGTGGTAGTGACGTTAAAGAACACAGTAGGGATACTGTGAAAGACAAAACTAAAATTTATTGGGCAAACCTGTGCCCACAAAAACAGGCTACCCTTAAAGCACAACGATAGCGGCGAAAATCTGATCAACGAGTCAAGCGCGTCGGGTTTAATCGATCACCCGCCGTGTTTGCTTAGTGGCTATGGTGTTGGGCTGCTAAGCACGAGGTCGCGGGATCGAATCCCGACCATGGCGGCCGCATTTCGATGGTGGCGAAAACACCCGTGGTACTTAGATTTAGGTGCACGTTAAAGAACCCCAGGTGGTCCAAATTTCTGAGTCCCCCACTACGGCGTGCTTCAGAATCAGAAAGTGGTTTTGGGACGTAAAACCCCATAATTTTTTTTATAGATCAGTTGTCGAATGTTCCAGAGTACTCGCTGGGATCAGCGTACCTTCCACAAAGTTCTGCGCCATTCGCGTTGCGCATGCCTGCAATAAGATTACACAAGTTTCGGCGACAACAGACATCGGATAGAAGCATCGATAACATTCCAGAAACTTCCGATGCAAGTAGACGCGCCCTGCGCTGAGCGATAACATTTCTTAGACGGTAAAAGCGCTCGCCCGTAAAAGATAAACGAATTTACGTGTCAATATCATGGCAGAAGTCTTAAACTTTGATATAATTATGTGGCTATACGTGCTAAAAGCACAATCGAATTATGAGGCATGCTTAAGTTGCGGACTCCGTATTATATCTCCCGCCTCCTGAGATTTCTTTAACGTATACCTAACTCCCCCGACCACGAGCAACGCCATAGCCACAAAGCTACCGCGGCGGGCACAGAAGTCGCTACGGTTCCGTGCGTATGCACGCCCTGCGTCAATTGTCCGCTTGCCAAATTTGGATGGTGTTTATTTTTCAGAAATAGCAGAAATGTACCATAACACACCTGGAACGTAAACTTATCCAGTTTGTTCGCAATCGCTGTCGTGCCTATAGTAGCGTTTTGTTACCTTCTTACGTCGCTTTTTCCCTCTCTTGCGATACCCCAATGTACGAGAGTGATGAGTGAAGAGCGGTAAAACTGTTATTCACTCGTTTCGTGACTGCATCGGTTGTACCCATTACCTGCTGCCTTTCTACCATACTATGTACCTCCCTTCTAGCACGGCCTATTGCACGTTAGTACAAAGGTAAGCGCTGTAGTTTCTGCAAGCTTTCTGCAATGCAACGACTCTCCAATGCGGCGTGAAAGAAAGCGACATCAGCAGCAGCTACAACAGCAGCAGTGGAAAAGTAGAAGGAACAGGCAAAGAAAGGTTCCATTTCCAACAGGCTAATCCTGAATAAAAGAGACTTTTCCTGATCGTGAAACCACGTGGGCTTACTAAGTTTTTGTCGCAGCATAGATAACGAACGCTTGGAATTTTATACTCAATATAGGCCAAGGTACAAAAATTACCTGTCGAGAGAGAGAGAGAGAGAGAAGGGAAGAAGGAAAGGCAGGGAGGTAAACCAGGCTGAGTCCAGTTTGCTACCCTACACGTAGGGAGGGGAATGGGGAGTGAAAGAGAGAGAGAGAAAAAACATGAGTCAATACCGCACTATTCACATGCACTAAGTTAGGTATAGCATGTCTATAGTCAGGCACTCAAGTCTGTTGCCATCAGGTAGTGAAGACGCGCTCGAACTGCTTTCTGGGCTAATGAACTGTGAGGCCACGCTCCCAAGATCTTCGCCTCTGTAAATGGCCTGTCATCCAGTCTATTCAAGGCACACTGGACAGTCTGGACAGTTGGTTCTCAAAGCGATAACAGCGGCACAGAAGATGACTGATGGTCTCCTAACACTTGCACTCAGCGCACATTGGCGAGTCCGCCATTCCAATACGATAGCTGCAGGAGTTGGTGAATGCTACTCCTACCCACAGCCGACACAGCAGTTTTGCGTCACGTCGTGAAAGTTTTGCTGGTAATTTAAGTTTCAGTGATGGGTCGAGGCTGTATAAACGACACTTAGAGTTCTGTGGTGTATGCCAGTAACTTAACGTGATGGTACGAGCGAGACTGCGAAGCTCTCTTGCAGCGTCGAATCTCGATAAAGGTATACGGAGTGTCGGTGCGCCAGCCTGGGCACGTCGGGCAGCGTCATAGGCGAGGTGATTACCAACTATACCACAATTTACCGGCAGCCACTGAAACATTATATCATGTCCTCGTTCAGAAGCACAATGGCAAGTTTCGTTGATTTTAGACACCCGCTGTTCATAATTGCCACGTCTTAAACCTCACAAGCTCTGGAGGTCTGCTTTCGAATCACAAGATATTGCCCGTGTGTTCGACGGTTCCTTTTCAATGTATTCGACAGCAGCGTGAAGAGCGGCTAGTTCGGAACCCGTAGATGTCGTTACGTGTGAAGTCTTAAACTTAATGACGACCGATTGAGATGGTATAACAATGGCGCCCGTCGAATTTTCCGAGACGGAACTGTCCGTGAACACATGGATTCGGTCAGCGTGTGAACAATGCAAAAGTTTCAATGTGATCTGCTTGAGAGCCGCGGTAGTCAGGCTAGCTTTCTTCACTATTCCTGGAACAGTAAGGTACACTAGAGGCGTTTTCAAGCACCACAGAGGGGATGGCGTTCTTGTTGTGGGTGGGTGCCTCAATGACAAAGAGTGCCGGTTAGCCGAAACTGATCTGGAGAACACTGCATTGGGTCTTTTCTCAGGCAAGCGAGCGCGATTGTAGCCAGGGACTCTGGATATATGGTGAACATGCGCCCGGAGTGAGTCGATAGCTATATAGGTCATTATTGGGTGGTCTAGCTCTCGCGGTGACAATCGTTGCTACGGTTGAAGAACTTCGAAGTAGCCCCAGACATGTTTAAAGGGCTTGGCCTTGAATGCTCTGTAGGACATGGATGTTAGCTTTGTTAGAACTGGACAGCACTGGTGTGCTATATCGTAAGTATCGTAGGAAGAGCGTCCTGTATAGTTGAAGCATAGATGCCAGAGATGTGCCCCACGTTTTACCGGTAAGAAACCTTAGTATATGGGCGATAGAAGTGAGCCTCTTCTTCAGGTATGTGATATGGGGGCTCTATGAAAGGTCTCTGTCGCTAACCAGTCGGCGACAAGGCTGTACCATGTATTGATCCGTTATTTTGCTGTCGACAGACTGTCCGGTTGCGCACGCACTCGAAGCTACCGATCCGGTTATCAGGGAACACGCATTGACGCGTGTTGGCTGCCTGATTGACCGAGTTTTGCATCAAGATACCACAGGACCAACATCGGCTTCGTTCCCTGTCGCCCACCGTCGCTCCCATTGCCTTGGCCACCTGATCTCGGCAGCCCAATCAAGTCTGACTACCGACTACAAAAGGACTGCTCTCGCTGACTCCCGCGTAGTCGGCGGCAAGGCTGTACCATGTATTGATCCGTTATTTTGCTGTCGACAGGTGAGTTCAAACGACCGCCTGCCCGCGTTTCCTTTTTGTATTTTGCTCTCTGCCGCCAACTGCACCACAATGCCTGATTGTACCACTTGTGCTGAGTCATTGCCGCGAGACGATACGTTTCTGACGTGCTCGGTTTGCACTGAAGCAGTTTTCACCTGGGTAAAAACTGCTCGATGGTTGCTGAATCCACTTTTTCAAAAATGTCGGCAGCAAAACGGGGGTCTTGGGTATGCCCAGCATGCAAGACTCAACCCGTCAAGCAACCGGCAATGGGTAAAATCGCATGATGGAGCACTAGAACAACTTTTGACTGTAAACAATAAACTGGACCGGCTGACGACTACTCGAAATGTTGGCTAGTCGAGTGGAAGAACTACTGACCTTCAAAGCTATCGGAGTAAAGACTGCTCAAACTGTTCTGCAGATACAGGGGTTGCTCGATTCCCTTGCTGTGAAATATGAATCGGTGTCGCCCACTGTGACTGCGAGCCAGATAGCAGTCGGCGAGCTTGGCACGCAAGTAGATACTCTCCTCTAAGATTGTTGCTCAGGCTGAGCTGCTTGAGAAGGTTGGCTCTGAACTTAGCGAATTACAGCAATACAGCCGACGCTGCAATTTTGAGATTCATGGCCTGCAATATAACCCCAACGAAGATTTGCCTTCCTTCTTGTCAGGACTGGCGGCGAAGCTAAACATTTCTCAATTCAAACCGACTGATGTTTCTGCCGTTCACCGACTTCCCGCACGCAGCAATACCATTCCTGTAATCCTTGCGCAGATGCACACTGTCTCGGCCAAACAGAAATGGCTCGCTGCACGAGGAATCCTACGTTAACTTGCTCATGATAGTTCATTTCCGCGGCTTTTACTTCAACGATAATCTTTCGCGTGCCCAGCGGGAGCTATATCGGCTGGCAAGGCAGGAAGGCAAAGAAAAAAAATTAAATTCGTTTGGACCAAAAACGGCAAGATACTGGCTAAGAAGGATGAAGATGCATCTATTCTGTATAACAATAAGGCATCTGATCTCGAGAGTATTGCATGAACAAAGATGCCTTCAAGACACGTACTAATCTGAACGAGGTTTGTAGTTTCCAAATTCTAACGGTTGCGCCTTCCGTGCTGTTCACGTCAACATTCGCAAACACTGGGACCATTTTTAGGCCTTAATTACCCCTTTGAGCTCTTCATTCGATGCGATCGTGCTTACCGAGATTAACATTCCGTCCGCCTGCATCAATGAGTATCGGATAATTGGATACGAAGTTTTTTCATAAACTAGGCCAATTAAGAGTGGAGGAGGCGTGGCAGTTTTCATTCCAGACACATGGGCGACAACTGAGCTGACTTTCTCGTTTTCCCAAGCTGAAATTGTGGCAGTGCGTCTTTGCGCACCTTCCTTGTCACTAATTTGGCTTGCGGTTTATAGCCCAACATGTTGCAACGGTCGTATATTCCTGGATGAACTGGATGTCGCCCTGGCCTCGATGTCATCAATGGACCATGTTTGCCTAATTGGATTGTCAACAGATACGCTACACCCTTCAGCGACGACAGTTAGTAATTATTTGGACGTCATTTCCGAATGGGGCTTGCAAAACACGATCTGTGAACCTGCGCGCGAAGAATTCCTTGCTGGTCATCTTGTCACATCTTGCATAGATCATATAAATATACGTGCACATAACTTGAGTGCCAAATCTGCCGTTATTACAGCGAAACTTGCTGATCATTACATGGTCTGCTGCTCTCTAACAGATGACACTACTCACTTGCTCGCTCCAAACGAAGTCAAACAAATCGCAATTGTTGACCCCTTGGCCTTCGACAATGAATCCTGACTGGTATAACTTTTTGATGACTGTTCCTCCAGGCGACGCCTATGACAACTTTGTAACACTGTTCACCGATTTCCGGCTTGCAGCTACATGGGTCTGTAAAATTACGCAACGTAACTTGGACCAAAAGTGGATGTCGACAGAAATACTCGCGTCAATAAAAGCAAAGGACTTGTTATGGGTTCACCAAAGAGAAGTCCTAATTGTACTGCTTTGCGGCTTCGGTTCAGAGAGCTTCGAAATAAGGTCAATGCTATGATACGTCTAGCAAAACGTAATAACCAACGAGCAAAATTCACGGACGCTCGTTGTGACAGTAGGAAAACATGGGCCCTAATTAACAATCTTAGAGGTGGTGATGTAAACGCTAATCGCCATGTTGATCTGATGTCTAGTTTTTCTTGAAATGGTACTGCCACCGCTAATGATATTAACTCATTTTTTTTTTCAAAAGTGTCTGGTGTAGCGAGACCTCATCCAGATATTTGAACATTGCAAACTAGTATTTAAGAATGCGCCTTTCTTCCCATGTTTTCGGAACATAATCTGAAATCAATCCTTTTCAGTCTAAAACTAAATAAGTCTCCAGGAATTGATGGTATTTCAATATTAGAGCTGCGCAGAACTTTCGAGCAATAAAAGCTGTGCTACTACTCATTTTAAACAATATTATTACCACTGGTATTATTCCCGATAATCTGAAAAATGCGCTGGTCATTCGTTTTTCTTAAAGGTGGCGCACCCAACAATATGGAAAACTACCGGCCTATTTCAATCCTTTCATGCACTGGGCAGATATTGGAAAAACATCTGCTCAAGACCATGAGCGGTATTTTAAACAATTATGGCGTGTTATCTCCTAGCCAGTATGGCTTTGTGGTGAATCAGGGTACGCAGTTGCTGCTTGAAGATTTTTCCGATACACTAAACTCTGCGTTTGAACACAATCAGATTGCTTGTGCAATGTTTCTCGACGGCCGGAAAGCGTTTGACAGCGTCTGCCATAGTATACTACTAAGCAAACTTTCTTTGCTAAGCTTTCGGGGAGCGTTTTTGCGGCTTCTGAAAAACTTCTTATCTCACAGGCACCAACTTGTGTCTATTGGAAAATTTCGTAGCAACCTGACCGAAATTAAAGCTGGCACTCCCCCACGGTTCAATTTTAAGTCCGTTATTATATAATTTATACTTTAACGATTTCTCTAATGTTGTGAACATCAAATTATATCAGTATGCTGATGACACTGTCCTTGTTTCACACGCTCGAAGTTACACTGACGCCATCTCTTCTTTACAAATGGCAATAACAAAAGTGATGGACTGCTTTCGGATTAATGTAGTCCATATCAATGCGTCCAAAACTCAACTAATCTGTTTCCACAATCCTGTCAAGCAAGTTACCCTATCGTCCCCATTATATTTGCACACATCACATTACAATCCCTGTTCGTGTGACCCTGTGCAATACGCTTGTTCAATTAAATACCTTGGTGTTTTTTTAGAGCGCAGCTCTTTGGCGTCCGTTCCTGGGTTTCGCGTCGTCGTCGGCGTTGTCGTCGGCCTCGTAACCAGCTCCGCCCCCCTTTCATCCCCCCAGCGCTAGGAGCGACCGACTGATACCGCTGGATGCCGCTGACGCCGCTAGAGAGTCAAGATAACGTGACTGCATAGAACACCGTCGCCGCCATGCAGAAAGAGGAGGAAAGGGTCCCCCCCCCCTGTTCTTGTGTGGCGGATAGGGTGCTCTTCAGTTGCCGACGCGCCGGTTATTTCACTTAGGCCCCGGCACGTCGACGAATACGTGACCACCTTCCCACGGCTAGACCTGGTTCTTAGCGCTGCGGAAGCGAGGGTATCATATTGTTTGTGTCGGCATCGGCGGCGTTGTCCCTGAAACCAACTCCGCAGCTGGGGTTGACTCACTATCGGCGTCAGCGGCATCAGTCAGTCGCTGCTATCTCTTCCCTCCTCCCTTTATCGTGTTGTCCGCTTGCTGCGCGCGCTTCTGCCCCCATCGTTTGCCGCTGGGTGTACACGCCGCCGCCCTCCCCCCTCTTCCTGCGAGTCTCCGGTTGTCAAAGCGCCGGCTCGAACTTAATTCCTTTCTTCGCTCCTCCTCCAATGCAACCCCTGTGCGGTGGCAATCAGAGAGCCAGATCGGTGGCGGCGGATCTGTATATGTGCACCGCCCGAGCCGAAATTGCCGCTGCCGTTCGCCCTGTGCGGTGGCAATCAGAGAGCCAGATCGGTGGCGGCGGATCTGTATATGTGCACCGCCCGAGCCGAAATTGCCGGTGCCGTTCGCCACTGCGAAATTATCTGCCAGTTCTTTCTGAGCCATGAGCGAGACGACCGATGGAAGTCCTCCGTCTGCTGCTGCTGCTGCTGCTGCTGCTAAACGAGCTGCCAGAGCAGAGGCCCAGCGCCATCGCCGTCAGAATCCAGAGGTGCGTGCCGCCGAAGCAGAAGCTTACCGTCGCCGCCGTCGAGATGATCCAGGAGTACGGGAAATATAAAAAAAAAATTCTGTGATAGCGCATACATGTGTTGCTCGATTTCTTTGCCTCAATCTATCGAAAAGGTGAAACAGCTTATTTGCTGCGCTCAAATTTCGCATTAGGAAGTATCGTAATCGTCGGTAATTTTTTAGTGATTTATCCTGGAACTCTCATTTCGCATAAATTTGTCAAAACTTCGCGCAGTGTCTTGTGTTTTGTATAATATTAAATTTTACATGCCATTGTCTGTCCGAAAGCTTGTAGTATATGCCTTATGCTACAGTGTAATCCAGTATGGGATATCTATATATGGTCATGGCGCTCAACATTTGGTAAACCGGGTCGACTCCGTCCTTCGTGGCATTCTGAAGCGTGTTGCTTATGACGTACCCCCCCCCCCCCCCCCAAATCTGATGTGTTCAAAACTTTGTCTCTACCTGTTTTCAATTCTTTGCTGCTAGAAACTGTTGTCTTAACGTATTTTTGGATAAGCCAGTATACAATTCCTTATGTGCCTGCTCGTTGCCTGAGACCAAAGAATCTGTATGTTACACCCCGCTGTAAGACGAGATATGGTCGAACTCTGCGGAATTCTCGTAGTAGATGTGTCCTCACAGGCACTAAGCATCCGCCGCTTTGCTTTCTGCCTCAGGACAGTGACGTAGTCCTCGTCGGAGCTGTCGGAGCTCTCGGTCGTGTCTATCAGTGTAGCCTCGCTGTCGCTCGAGAGGCAGTTCCGCTTCCTTGAGGCTACCGACGCGGGCGCCGCAAAATCAGGTGGGAGTGCGGGTGGCTTCACTTCCATTCCCGTCGAGCAGGGAACAGTCTTCGCCGAAAGAAAGCTAGAATTACCAGAAAATCCTGGTGACGGAGAGCAAACATTCAGCAAAAGCCTATCTGTCGCAGTCACCAAAAATGCCTGCCACCCCATTTTCTTCAATTTCAGAGGCCGGTCACGTCCCGTTATTGTGCTCCTTTATATTCAGTATAAGGTGCTGGTGCTGAGGAATTGCTAAAACTTAAACTCACGAGCTTTCGTGTTTCAGAAGACTTCTTACCACAGGTTCGCAATATTCGCAGAAAACTCTGGGAAGCGTTCTGCTATCATAGGAATAGTGGCTCATCTGTCCAAATTCGATTTGATCATGTATTTATTACAGGGTACGATACGATTGGGATAGCACATCCAATACTCTCGTCAGATCATCTGCTACGGATGTGGAACATCCTTTCTGCCACAGGATGTTCCACATCCGCCGCCAATGTTTATAGCTTGTGGCGCTGGCTAGTTCTAGTAGTAAAACATAAATACCAAAGAAAGAGGATGGGGAAACGGCACCGCGGTAGCTCAATTGGTTAGAGCATCACGCGCGTAATGCGAAGACATGGGATGGCTCCCAACCTGCGGCAAGTCGTTTTTTCATCCACTTTCATTGCCATTTATTCATGATTTCTTTAATTCAATTAGTAAGTACGAGTAATTTCCCCAATGTTGTCCTTGGTGTCATTGTTTGTTGGCTTCTTATATGATTAATAAAAATCGGGCCCCTCAGTTAACCCCTTGCTTATCGTCCCTATATATATATATATATATATATATATATATATATATATATATATATATATATATATATATAGGTGCAACGTTGGCGTGGAGGTAGAACACCCGCCTCGCGTGCAAGAGGTCCGTGGTTCGTATCCCGGAGGCGCAATTTTCCACCGGATTAAAAAAAATCCGCGTGTTGATAAAATTGCATAAACAGGCCTGGAGTGTGGCCTGATCCCGGTGACCCGAACCGGTAACGCACTCCCTCACCAGAGCAGGATTGGCCACCCTGGTGCAGTACTTGGCCACAACTTCCTATATGAACACAACAATCAAACCCCGGCCCTCAGTCCCCAGCAGCTGCGAAGCAACTGACCACGGCGGTGGTCAGACCTGCGACGCAGCAGAGGGTGCCAAGCATCACTGGCTCCAGACAGGTCGCCATTGGAATATGAACCTGGCAACGTTTAACGCTAGAACGTTATCTAGTGAGGCGAGTCTAGCAGTGTTATTGGAGGAATTAGAGGGTACTAAACGGGATATAATAGGGCTCAGTGAGGTTAGGAGGACAAAAGAAGCATATACAGTGCTAAAAAGCGGGCATGTACTGTGTTACCGGGGCTTAGCGGAGAGACGAGAACTAGGAGTCGGATTCCTGATTAATAAGAATATTGCTGGTAACATACAGGAATTCTATAGCATTAACTACAGGGTGGCAGGTCTTGTTGCGAAATTTAATAAGAGGTACAAAATGAAGGTTGTGCAGGTCTACGCCCCTACATCCAGTCATGACGACCAGGAAGTCGAAAGCTTCTATGAAGACGTGGAATTGGCGATGGTTAGAGTGAAAACAAAATACACTATACTGATGGGCGACTTCAATGCCAAGGTAGGCAAGAAGCAGGCTGGACACAAGGCAGTGGGGGAATATGTCATAGGCACTAGGAATGGAAGGGGGGAGTTATTAGTAGTTTTCGGAACAGAATAATATGCGGATCATGAATACCTTCTTCCGCAAGTGGGATAGCCGAAAGTGGACGTGGAGGAGCCCGAACGGCAAGACTATAAATGAAATAGACCCATACTCTGCGCTATTCCTGGCATCATACAAGATGTGGACGTGCTTAGCAAAGTGCGCTGCAGTTACCATAGGATGGTAAGAACTCGAATTAGCCTAGACTTGGAGAGGGAACGGAAGAAACTGGTACATAAGAAGCCGATGAATGAGTTAGAGGTGAGAGGGAAAATAGAGGAATTCCAGATCAAGCTACACAACAGGTATTCTACTTTAACTCAGGAAGAGGACCTTAGTGTTGAAGCAATCAACGACAATCTTGTGGGCATCATTAGGGATTTCGCAATAGAAGTCGGTGGTAACTCCGTTAGACAGGATGCCAGTAAGCTATCGCAGGAGACGAAAGATTTGATCATGAAACGCCAATGTATGAAAGCCTCTAACCCTACAGCTAGAATAGAGCTGGCAGAACTTTCGAAGTTAATCAACAAGCGTAAGACAGCTGACGTAAGGAAGTATAATATGGATAGAATTGAACATGTTCTCAGGAACGGAGGAAGGCTAAAAGCAGTGAAGAAGAAACTAGGAATTGGCAAGAATCAGATGTATGCGTTAAGAGACAAAGCCGGCAATATCATTACTAATATGGATAAGATAGTTCAAGTGGCTGAGGAGTTCTATAGAGATTTATACAGTACCGGTGGCACCCACGACGATAATTGAAGAGAGAACCGTCTAGAGGAATTCGAAATCCCACAGGTAACGCCGGAAGAAGAAAAGCAAGCCTTGGGAGCTATGCAAAGTGGAAAGGCTGCTGGGGAAGATGAGGTAACAGCAGATTTGTTGAAGTATGGTGGGCAGTTTGCTCTAGAGAAACTGGCCACCCTGTATACGTAATGCGTCATGACTTCGAGCGCAACGGAATCTTGGAAGAACGCTAACATAATCCTAATCCATAAGAAAGGGGGCGCCAAAGACTTGAAAAATTATAGACCGATCAGCTTACTGCCCGTTGCCTACAAAGTATTTACTAAGGTAATCGCAAATAGAATCAGGAACACCTTAGACTTCTGTCAACCAAAGGACCAGGCAGGATTCCGTAAAGGCTACTCAACGATAGACCATATTCACGCTATCAATAGGGTGATAGAGAAATGTGCGGAATATAACCAACCCTTATATATAGCTTTTATTGATTACGAAAACGCGTTTGATTCAGTCTAAACCTCAACAGTCATGGAGGCATTACGGAATCAGGGTGTAGATGAGCCATATGTGAAAATACTGGAAGATATTTGTAGCGGCTCCACAGCCACCGTAGTGCTCTATAAAGAAAGCAACAAAATCCCAATAAAGAAAGGCGTCAGACAGGGAGATACGATCTCTCCAATGCTATTCACAGCATGTTTACAGGTGGTATTCAAAGACCTGCAGTGGAAAGAATTGGGGATAAAAGGTAATGGAGAATACCTTAGTAACTTGCGATTCGCTGATGATATTGCCTTGCTTAGTAACTCAGGGGACCAATTGCAATGCATGGTCACTGACCTGGAGAGGCAAAGCCGAAGGGTGGGTCTAAAAGTTAATTTGCAAAAAACTAAAGTAATGTGTAACAGTCTCGGAAGAGAACAGCAGTTTACCATAGGTAGTGAGGCACTGGAAGTGGTAAGGGAATACATCTACTTAGGGCAGGTAGTGACCGCGGATCCGGATCGTGAGACTGAAATAATCAGAAAAATAAAAATTGGCTGGGGTGGGTTTGGCAGGCATTCTCAGGTCAAGAACACCGGGTTGCAATTATACCTCAAGAGAAAAGTGTATAACAAATGTGTCTTACCAGTACTCACCTACAGGGCAGAAACCTGGAGGCTTACGAAAAGGGTTCTACTTAAGTTGAGGACGACGCAACGAGCTATGGAAAGAAGAATGATGAGTGTAACGTTAAGGGATAAGAAAAGCGCAGATTGGGTGAGGGAACAAACGCGAGTTAATGATATCTTGCTTGAAATCAAGAAAAAGAAATGGGCATGGGCAGGGCATGTAATGAGGAGGGAAGATAACCGATGGTCATTAAGGGTTACGGACTGGATTCCAAGGGAAGGGAAGCGTAGCAGGGGGCGGCAGAAAGTTACGTGGGCGGATGAGTTTAAGAAGTTTGCAGGGACGACATGGCCACAATTAGTACATGACCGGGGTTGTTGATGTATGTATGTATTAATAATAATATTTGGGGTTTTACGTGCCAAAACCACTTTCTGATTATGAGGCACGTCGTAGTGGAGGACTCCGGAAACTTTGACCACCTGGGGTTCTTTAACGTGCACCTAAATCTAAGCACACGGGTGTTTTCGCATTTCGCCCCCATCGAAATGCGGCCGCCGTGGCCGGGATTCGATCCCGCGACCTCGTGCTCAGCAGCCCAACACCATAGCCACTGAGCAACCGCGGCGGGTAAATGTATAATAATATTTGGGATTTTACGTGCCAAAACCACTTTCTGATTATGAGGCACGCCGTAGTGGAGGACTCCGGAAATTTTGACCACCTGGGGTTCTTTAACGTGCACCTAAATCTAAGCACACGGGTGTTTTCGCATTTCGCCCCCATCGAAATGCGGCCGCCGTGGCCGGGATTCGATCCCGCGACCTCGTGCTCAGCAGCCCAACACCATAGCCACTGAGCAACCACGGCGAGTTCGGGTAAATGTATGCATGTATGTATGCATGTATGTATGTATGTATGCATGTATGTATGTATGTATGTATGTAGAGAGAGAGAGAGAGTGAAAGCAGGCTAGAAGGGAGTGACAGGGTGTCGAAAAAAATGAGAAGCTAAGGTTGTTTTCAGTTCAGAAATGTCATACTAGTTTCTGATGGAAGCCTGCCGTTCTTCGTCGTTCATAAGAGGCTAGCTTCTAAGAAGACCTGATCCTGGAAGATACTTGTAGTCTATTAATCATGAAGTCTTCCTGCAGCTCGCGAAATCAACATAGACCCAATATAAATTTGTCCGCACCTAATCCCCGGCTGAATTTACATTCTTCGGCATGAGATTAAGTTCCGCGTCTTACGATAAGGAAGGCAGCGGCCGATTCAGCATGACACGAGGGCGTGGAGAAAACAAAATAACTATGAAGGCCTTCTAATTAGAAGGATTGCCCCGGAACTTAATGCCCATATAATTAATACTTATGGCCCGGGCGATATTGCACGAAAAGCCAGAAAGTGTGGATATGAGCTTTTCGCTCATTTCGTTTTATCACTAAACGTAGCTCTTTTGTCTTTGTTTCGGAAGATTCAATTTTTTTGGTATCGCATAGAAAGCCAGTTTAATGGACCAGAATTGTTTTCCGTAACAGGAAACTCTAGAGCAATATTATGTTGTCGCTCGTGCAGAATCATTAAGAAAAAGCAACACACACACGCTCGGCCAGTAGCAAAAATAGTCGTGCGGCTCTTTTTTATGCTTCGATTTTAGCGGCACCCGAAAATAAGGAGTTCATGCTCTATATATATCTTGGCTCAGACGGCTTTGGCTTGATGCATAATGCGTCATCCGCCACCGTGGGTGCTAGCTGGGCTGGCTAACATGCCCAGATCTAGAGGTAGATAAATTTTGAGTCAAATGAATGGATATATTACTATAGTTCAGTAGTTACACATCCAGGGTATTGAGCCTACGCTGCGAGTTCAGCTTGAAGCAGTGACCATGTTCATTTTGTTTTTTTTAATTGTTTATATTTCGAAGAAAATTAAAGACAAGTCGCAAATTAAATCTTGAAATAATAATTTGAGTGTATGTTAATTTTTGAACACTTTCATTGGCTATGGATTGTTGGTTGATGCTACGTGGTTTGGGTTACATTACTAAACAAGTCGCAGTTTCGCCCGAAAGGCGAACTATCAATTGCTATAATGCATAAACAGCTGTATACGAACTAAGAATAGTAAGTTTTATTGGCCGTTAACTTTTCAAACATTCACTTACTTGATTAATGTGGCGAATTGAGCGGGTTCATACACATTTGAAAAGGCGACAGCGCTAAAAATAAAGACACAGGCGGAGGCAGAACGGCAAGGACTAGCACTGACCTTCCAACAAGAAGATTGTGAATAGTTTACGAAAATATACGTGCTGACCGAGCCAGGGGTTATAATTTGCGTATCCGTAAATATTCTTCTTTGTCTGCAAGGGTGATGGAGGCCATGCTGATACATCCCTCCTTAAGTCTAGAGAACCGTTAAGATTCTGCGATTTCCCGTGTCAGACGCGTTTTACTCCTCGTGATAACAGCAGTGTTGTCCAGGTTGGACGAACAGTGCTTGCAAGTCAGACAATGACATGCCAGTAAACCTTCAAAGTCTTTTCCTTCTCGCGCATTTTTTACGTTGTTTTCATCCTCTCTTAACCTATCGTTAACCCATCTCCCAGTTTGGCCAACGTACACTTTTGCGCACCTTAAAGGAAAGTCATAGGCCACACCTTCTGCGCATTCTCCAAAAGATCACCTGTGCTTCGTGTCGCAGTCACGCTGCTGGGTTGCCGCTGGGTCGGTGAACCTGCAAAGCTTGGACAACTTGCGTGGGGACAGAGAAAACGGCTTGCACGTCGTATCGCTGGGCCACCTTTTTCAGATTGTGCGATAGTGTGTGAATGTAAGGTATTTGAGCTACCTTTTGCCTACGCTGTGCGCGAGGTTCGCACGTTTGCAGCTTTGTGCGCATCTTTTTGAGAACGCCCTCTGCGACCGAAACGAGGAGGTGCTGAGGATACCCGGCGCTCAGCAGTCTTTCGCTCTAATGATTGAACGCATCTGATATTAAACCGAAAGACTGCTGAGCTCCGGGTATCCTCAGCAGAGGTCGCAGAGGGACTTCTCAAAAAGATGCGCAAAAAGCCGCAAATGTGCGAACCTCGCGCACAGCGTAGGCAGAAGGTAGCTCAAATACCTTACATTCACACACTATCGCACAATCTGAAAAAGGTGGCCCAGCGTTACGACGTGCAAGTCGTTTTCTGTCCCCCCCGCAAGTTGTCAAAGCTTTGCAGGTTCACCGACCCGGCGGCAACCCAGCAGCGTGACGGCGGCACAAAACACAGGTGATCTTTTGGAGAATGCGCAAAAGGTGTGGCCTATCATCATCATCACCATCATCATCATCATCATCATCATCATCAGCCTAGTTACGCCCACTGCAGGGCAAAGGCCTCTCCCATACTTCTCCAACTACCCCGGTCATGTACTAATTGTGGCCATGTTGTCCCTGCAAACGTCTTAATTTCATCCGCCCACCTAACTTTCTGCCGCCCCCTGCTACGCTTCCCTTCCCTTGGAATCTAGTCCATAGCCCTTAATGACCATCGGTTATCTTCCCTCCTCATTACATGTCCTGCCCATGCCCATTTCTTTTTCTTGATTTCAACTAAGATGTCGTTTACCCGCGTTTGTTGCCTCACCCAATCTGCTCTTTTCTTATCCCTTAACGTTACACCCATCACTCTTCTTTCCATAGCTCGTTGCGTCGTCCTCAATTTCAGCAGAACCCTTTTCGTAAGCCTCCAGGTTTCCGCCCCATATGTGAGTACTGGTAACACACAGCTGTTATACACTTTCCTTTTGAGGGATAGTGGCAATCTGCTGTTCATGATTTGAGAATGCCTGCTAAACGCACCCCAGCCCATTCCAATTCTTCTGGTTATTTCAGTCTCATGATCCGGATCCGTGGTCACTACCTGCCCTAAGTAGATGTATTCCCTTACCACTTCCAGTGCTTCGCTACCTATCGTAAACTGCTGTTCTCTTCCGAGACTGTTAAACAATACTTTAGTTTTCTGCAGATTAATTTTCAGACCCACCCTTCTGCTTTGCCTCTCCAGGTCAGTGAGCATGCATTGCAATTGGTCTCCTGAGTTACTAAGCAAGGCAATATCATCAGCGAATCGCAAGTTGCTAAGGTATTCTCCATCAACTTTTATCCCCAATTCTTCCCACTCCAGGCCACTGAATACCTCCTGTAAACATGCTGTGAATAGCATTGGAGATATCGTATCTCCCTGTCTGACGCCTTTCTTTATAGGGATTTTGTTGCTTTCTTTGTGGAGGACTACGGTGGCTGTGGAGCCGCTATAGATATCTTCCAGTATCTTTACATATGGCTCATCTACACCCTGATTCCGTAATGCCTCCATGACTGCTGAGGTTTCGACTGAATCAAACGCTTTCTCGTAATCAATGAAAGCTATTTATAAGGGTTGGTTATATTCTGCGCATTTCTCTATCACTGGATTGACAGTGTGAATATGGTCTATTGTTGAGTAGCCTTTACGCAATCCTGCCTGGTCCTTTGGTTGACAGAAGTCTAAGGTGTTCCTGATTCTATTTGCGATTACCTTAGTAAATACTTTGTAGGCAACGGACAATAAGCTGATCGGTCTATAATTTTTCAAGTCTTTGGCGTCCCCTTTCTTATGGATTAGGATTATGTTAGCGTTCTTCCAAGATTCCGGTACGCTCGAGGTTATGAGGCATTGCGTATACAGGGTGGCCAGTTTCTCTAGAACAGTCTGACCACCATCCTTCAACAAATCTGCTGTTACCTGATCCTCCCCAGCTGCCTTCCCCCTTTGCATGACTTTCCTTTAAAGGGAAGCTGAAACACTTTTCGAAAAAAATGAGTTGTTTGCGTCGTTCTACAGATTGGAGCCCACTGAACACGAATATCTGGTCCAAAAAGGGCGGAAACAAACGCGAGCGGCTGTTTTTTCAAGAAAACGCGCACCAGCGCCTCGGGGCATTGCGTGAACGCCGCTGTTGCCCGTGATTGGTCGGGGCCGCTGTGACGTCATTCGCGGCAGTCGCCGGTCGGCGCCGCGTTTCAGAGCGTAGCACGCTGTTCTGTTCTGGCTTCACAGCTGAGTTGTAAGCATAATGGAACGTTCTCGCTGTCTCGGAGAGCTTGTATTTGCGCCGTACATGTTCGAACCGACAGCCGATACAGAGAACGATGGCGGTAACGGAGGCAACGACGATGTTGAGTGTGCCAACAGCGAGAGCGATGTGTGCACCTGCTCGCGCGATGGAAATCTTTGCTAGTACATATGCCTTTTCATGTAGCTGCACGTTCCAATGACGGGAGAAAGAACGCGCTAAGGTGTCACTGGGAACTTGCTGCTGGAAGAATGCCGAAGCACTAACATCTAGTTAGATTGTAAACACGGGTGCAGTTCCGCGATGTCATGCACCTTGCCGCTGCTTGTCTAAAGTTCCGTGGTTTTTTGCGTGTTTATAGACGATCGCGAACATAAGTGCCGCGTTTCGCTACTTCAAACTTTTCAACATTATCTGCCTGTGTCACACTGGCTGCTTCAAACTCTTCGATGGTGATGGTAGTGGAACAGGTTCATCAGGGGCTCGGTTCTCAAGGTGCTCTGCTAGAACCTGAAAGAGTGCAAGGCATGGATGTCATGAATTTCAGCATATCATGCATATCAGCAAACATGACAACCGTTGGATTACTTACAGTAATTGAAATACTTTTTCAGTAATTTATGTGGTGGATTATTTGTCTAGTGATTTAGTAATGTGAAGTATTTGGTGTCCGTAATTGCATGGCTAAAGCAATTTATTAATTGCGTTAAATATGCACCAGTAAGCTGTGTACGGCGCCAGAACGTTGGTAGTGTCGTGAGGTGTCGAGGAGGCACATGGGGGGAGGGCATGAAATATAGGCAAGGGCATGTTACCTTGAAGAGAGTTTGGCGTCCCTTTATACTTTGCTTTTTGCTTCTTGTTTGCATGAAAACTTTTTGGAAGCAATCGTAAAGTAATACCATTAATTTTTGAAAGCGGTAATTAGTAATTCAACTCAATTCGCGTAATAAGAAGGTGATGAGTAATGTATTATATTTACTTTCACATAATAAATTTGCCCTGCGTGATGCATAGCTAGTTGAAGGCAAGAAAATATTTTTTGTCCAGCAGCGATGCCTGTATTGGGCTAGACCACGTCGAACGCTGACAAGTTCAATACCTCACAACGTTACTTCATTATTTGAGCCCGTTCGCCTTGCCACGGGCGCGGCTGTGCCGACGCTCGTTTTTGCGGCGTTTCGCTGCTCGTAGCAAGCTGCCAGTGCGAAATCTACGGAACGAAGTTTTTACACGCCGAGTTCAACTACTGTAACGCGAGCATGAAAATATTACCGTAACGCCTCATGTCTTGCGATTTGAACACGAATGCTGAACAGTTAAACCTGCGGGCACCGCGTGGTAGGACGAATAGTAAATATCACGTAATGCACAAGCGTACCTCCGGTCAGGTATTTCACCGTATCAAAACAGCACCGAACAAACAGCCTTAGTACAGTGTTCCGTGACAAAGCTGAGTGGCAAAACAGGATGAAAATGGCAAGCACTTTGCACGCATGTGCATATTCCCGGCTGTGCCTCCACCTCGCTTGTCATAGGCCGCTGTAAGGCCGGTTGTTCGACACTTAGGTGATCATCTGTTAAAAAATTGCCCATGTGCAAATAAAAACCCTTACCTCACGCTTTCTCCTCTTGGCAAAGGCCGCTCTTGGAGGTGGCAAGGTGTTTGTCTTGTGGGAGAATATAGACGAAACAACGCCGGGCTTCAGTCGCGCCGATTTAATTGGAATACCGATTGCCCGCATCGTTGTCAAGCTCCGATGATAACCACTGTCGCGGAATTGCTCCGAGCACAGCACAGTTGATTTCGTCGGCACGAAATCATCTCACCTCACCGCACGGACCCACTGCGCTGCAATTTTCTTGTCCTTCGGGAACATGTGAAACGCCACATCGTCTCGGCCGCCTGTGTTCGCACAGCCGAATGTGCACAGAACGAGGGCAGGTTAGGCGCCTTTGGCTGTAGGCACTCACGCTGCACAGAAAGGAAGCACAGTTCACGAAAATCGCAAAAGAAAACAAACGTCAGCGGCGGCATATCTCTCGTAGCGTCGTTTAGTAGAGCGCAGGACGGGAAAAAACATGCCAGCACATGCCGGCACGCTGGTCCGGCAGCCGTTCCCCGCGAGTGACGTCACTCTCGCCGGTTCTCTCCTCTGGCAACCACTTCACCCGGCGCTCCGGGAAGCGACGGGGGCGTGTCCGCGGGGGCGATTTAGAAAGCTATTCCTGCCCCTTATATTAACAAAACAAAGAGAAAAATTCAGAACCGTAAATGAATAGGTCTGTTCTTCCCAACCCCAGTAATTCATGGAAATTGAAAACCGCTTCAGCTTCCCTTTAAGGTGCGCGAATGTGTACGTTGGCCAAACTGGGAGATGGGTCAACGATAGGTTAAGAGAGGACGAAAACAACGTAAAAAATGCGCGAGAAGGAAAAGGCTTTGAAGGTTTACTGGCAAGTCATTGTCTGACTTGCAAGGACTGTTCGTCCAACATTGACAACACTCCCGTTATCAAGAGGCGTAAAACGCGTCTGACACGGGAAATCGCAGAATCTTAACGGATCTCTAAACATGAGGAGGGATGTATCAGCACGGCCTCCATCACCCTTGCAAACAAAGAACAAGAATATTTACGGATGCGCAGATGATGACCCCTGGTTCGGTCAGCACGTATATTTTCATGAATCACTCAAAATCATGTTGTTTGAAGTTCAGATCTTGTCCTTGTCGTCATCTCACCGTCCGTGTCTTTCTTTGTAGCGCTGCTGGCTTTTCAAATTCGCTTACGATTTAAATTAACAAGCATGATGTCAGTGCGCACAAGCAAACCCGAGAAAACCACACTTGGTTACCGTGGACCCTCGCGGTTGAGACGCAGGCGTGAGGAAGCGCAGCAGCAGCAGCAGCAGCGAGCGAAGTGACCTTCGTGTTGTGTATCACTTCAACGCAAATTTTGTGGCGAGAGCGCCGTACGCACGCACAAATGCGTGAGCCACCGTCACACGTTGACTAAGCCCCCGATGGAGATTGCTTTCAAGATAAAGCGCGCGTGACCGTGCAATGCGCAGTTGCTGGCGAAATACAACGCCGGCCCCCTCCCTCCCCCCGGGGCCTTTCGAGTGACAGAAAACAGCGCAATTCCTCCCCGCTTCCCTTTCTTGCGTGCGCGTGATCGAGCCGGGATCGTCGGCTCCCCTCGCGCGCTTTCAATCGCCCCTGCATCATGCGGCGCGCGGCGATGGTGCTATCGCCTTTGTATTTTATACGGAAGATCACGGTGACGCCGACGCCAACGCTGACGGCAAAATGTGCCTGGAATGTCTATATAACTGCTATTGCAATTAAGATGTACATATGCATAGGCAAAGAGACAAAAAGCAACAGCGCGCGCATGCGATCTCATAGATGAGATGAATACATATATATAGAAAAGTATCAGTCATAGCTCTCGTAGTATGGCCTTCTGAGCCGTTTCCTTTTTTTTCTTTGAAAGAAGTCCTATTAGGGTTATTATAATTACACGAACGTATTTCGCCCTCGCCAGCAGCAGTACTTGAGATAGCTATTCCGGCGGCTAGCTTCCCACGCTATGCGTGCCGCCCTCGCACCTGTTTAAGCTTTTTCCTAGACGCTAGAGCTATACAATGTCCACGCAACCTTGAGCGATCGGAAAGCGCGTTTTCCATTCTTGGCCGGCGGAGAGGGGAGACTTCGTTCCGGCCGCGAAGCTCTCTACATCTCAGTAAGGTGCCTGGTGGTGGTCTCGTGCTGACGATGCCCTCTCGGTGAGCGCATATTTCCCCCCTCATCTTTTAAGAGATTCAATACAAACAAGCATTTGTCTCGCAAACCGGATTCATTTCAAGGGAATTTTCCACCTCTCAATAATTTCTCTCGTCGTATTCGAGTGCTGATTGCCGTGTTATAGATTGTTAACGAAACTTCCCCTCAAGTCTAAATATTTTAAGGCAGTTTTCCTAGTCTCAAAAGCCGCTCGAGTTCACGCTGCTCCTCTGGCGGCCATTTTTCCAAGAAATTATGCCTTCCAACCACTCAGAATCGCGGACAATATCAGTAACTTTCCACGTAAGTATGAGGCTCGGAGCAGGAGCTATGGCGCTTGAAAGTAACCGTTGGCTTGACGAACCAACCGACTGACCTACCTTTCCGGGCAACATTGAAGGATCACGAGTTCAAATCACAAGTTATGTTCCTTTCCCCCCCCCCCCTTTTTTTTCTTTTTTTTAAATGTATTTTCCTTCATTTTATCACTGTACGGAAACCCTCCTAAAAAAATTATATATCCTCAATTATGTGTGGCCACACATGTGCAGGTCATAAATACCAGGTTCTCTAGCTGAGTGCCATCCATGCGGTATAACCGAGCTCAGATTGGTCCAGCTTGACTGATCAAATAGGGCACCACTGTAGGTTAAATGAGGCTTACAACTCCTGCGGGACCCGCCGTGGTTGCTCAGTGGTTATTGTGTTAGACTGCTGAGCACGAGGTCGCGGGATCGGACCCCGGCCACGGCGGCCGCATTTCGACGGGGGCGAAATGCGAAAACACCCGTGTACTTAGAATTAGGTGCACGTTAAAGAACCCCAGGTGGTCGAAATTTTCGGAGTCCTCCACTACGGCGTGCATAATCAGAAAGTGGTTTTGTCAAGCAAAACCCCATAATTCAATTTTTAATTTAACTCCTGCGGGGACGGTAGAGTATCCGTCTCCAGTGCAAGAGGACCGTGGTTCAAATCCCGGTGCCGCGCAATTCTCCACCGGAAAATACAAAAAAAAAACGTGTGTTGAGAAAATTGCACAAACAGGCCTGGAGTGCGGCCTGATCCCGGTGACCAGAACCGGTAATGAACTCTCTCACCAGAGCAGGATTGGCCACCCTGGTGCAGTACTTGGCCACAACCTCCTATATGAATACAACAATCAAACCCCGGCCCTCAGTCCCCAGCAGCCGCGAAGCAACTGACCACGGCGGCGGTCAGACCTGCGAAGCAGCAGAGGGTGCTAAGAATGCCTGGCTCCGTACAGGTCGCCATTGGAATATGAACCTGGCAACGTTTAACGCTAGAACGTTATCTAGTGAGGCGAGTCTAGCAGTGTTATTGGAGGAATTAGAGGGTACTAAACGGGATATAATAGGGCTCAGTGAGGTTAGGAGGACAAAAGAAGCATATACAGTGCTAAAAAGCGGGCATGTACTGTGTTACCGGGGCTTAGCGGAGAGACGAGAACTAGGAGTCGGATTCCTGATTAATAAGGAAATAGCTGGTAACATACAGGAATTCTATAGCATTAACGAAAGGGTGGCAGGTCTTGTTGTGAAACTTAATAAGAGGTACAAATTGAAGGTGGTACAAGTCTATGCCCCTACATGCAGTCATGATGACCAGGAAGTCGAAAGCTTTTATGAAGACGTGGAATCGGCGATGGGTAAAGTCAAAACAAAATACACTATACTGATGGGCGACTTGAATGCCAGGGTAAGCAAGAAGCAGGCTGGAGACAAGTCAGTGGGGGAATATGGCATAGGCTCTAGGAATAGCAGAGGAGAATTATTAGTAGAGTTTGCAGAACAGAATAATATGCGGATAATGAACACCATTTTCCGCAAGCGGGTTAGTCGAAAGTGGACGTGGAGGAGCCCGAATGGTTCGACTAGAAATGAAATCGACTTCATACTCTGCGCGAACGCTGGCATCATACAAGATGTAGACGTGCTCGGCAAGGTACGCTGCAGTGACCATAGGATGGTAAGAACTCGAATTAGCCTAGACTTGAGGAGGGCACGGAAGAAACTGGTACACAAGAAGCCAATCAATGAGTTAGCGGTAAGAGGGAAACTACAGGAATTCCGGATCAAGCTACAGAACAGGTATTCGGCTTTAACTCAGGAAGAGGACCTTAGTGTTGAAGCAATGAACGACTATCTCATGGGCATCATTAAGGAGTGCGAAATAGAAGTCGGTGGTAACGCCGTTAGACAGGAAACCAGTAAGCTATCGCAGGAGACGAAAGATCTTATCGATAATAATAATATTTGGGGTTTTACGTGCCAAAACCACTTTCTGATTATGAGGCACGCCGTAGTGGAGGACTCCAGAAATTTTGACCACCTGGGGTTCTTTAACGTGCACCTAAATCTAAGCACACGGGTGTTTTCGCATTTCGCCCCCATCGAAATGCGGCCGCCGTGGCCGGGATTCGATGCCGCGACCTCGCGCTCAGCAGCCCAACACCATAGCCACTGAGCAACCACGGCGGGTTGGATCTTATCAAGAAACGCCAATGTATGAAAGCCTCTAACCCTACAGCTAGAATAGAACTGGCAGAACTTTCTAAGTTAATCAACAAGCGTAAGACAGCGGACATCAGGAACTATAATATGGATAGAATTGAACAGGCTCTCAGGAATGGAGGAAGCCTAAAAACAGTGAAGAAGAAACTAGGAATAGGCAAGAATCAGATGTGTGCGTTAAGAGACAAAGCCGGCAATATCGTTACTAATATGGATGAGATAGTTCAAGTGGCTGAGGAGTTCTATAGAGATTTATACAGTACCAGTGGCACCCACGACGATAGTGGAAGAGAGAATAGCCTAGAGGAATTCGAAATACCACAGGTAACGCCAGAAGAAGTAAAGAAAGCCTTAGGAGCTATGCAAAGGGGGAAGGCAGCTGGGGAGGATCAGGTAACAGCAGATTTATTGAACGAGGGTGGTAAGATTGTTCTAGAGAAACTTGCCACCCTGTATACGCAATGCCTCATAACCTCGAGCGTACCGGAATCTTGGAAGAACGCTAACATAATCCTAATCCATAAGAAAGGGGACGCCAAAGACTTGAAAAATTATAGACCGATCAGCTTACTGTCCGTTGCCTACAAAGTATTTACTAAGGTAATCGCAAATAGAATCAGGAACACGTTAGACTTCTGTCAACCAAAGGACCAGGCAGGATTCCGTAAAGGCTACTCAACAATAGACCATATTCACACTATCAATCAGGTGATAGAGAAATGTGCTGAATATAACCAACCCTCATATATATCTTTCATTGAATACGAAAAAGCGTTCGATTCAGTCAAAACCTCAGCAGTCATGGAGGCATTACGGAATCCGGGTGTAGACGAGCCATATGTAAAAGTACTGAAAGATATCTATAGCGGCTCCACAGCCACCGTAGTCCTCCATAAAGAAAGCAACAAAATCAAAATAAAGAAAGGCGTCAGGCAGGGAGATACGATCTCTCCAATGCTATTCACAGCGTGTGTACAGGAGGTATTCAGAGGCCTGGAGTGGGAAGAATTGGGGATAAAAGTTGATGGAGAATACATTAGCAACTTCCGATTCGCTGATGATATTGCCTTGCTTAGTAACTCAGGAGACCAATTGCAATGCATGCTCACTGACCTGGAAAGGCAAAGCAGAAGGGTGGGTCTGAAACTTAATCTGCAGAAAACTAAAGTATTGTTTAACAGTCTCGGAAGAGAACAGCAGTTTACGATAGGTAGCGAAGCACTGGAAGTGGTAAGGGAATACATCTACTTAGGGCAGGTAGTGACCACGGATCCGGATCATGAGACTGAAATAACCAGAAGAATTGGAATGGGCTGGGGTGCGTTTGGCAGGCATTCTCAAATAATGAACAGCAGGTTGCCACTGTCCCTCAAAAGGAAAGTGTATAACAGCTGTGTGTTACCAGTACTCACATATGTGGCAGAAACCTGGAGGCTTACGAAAAGGGTTCTGCTGAAATTGAGGACGACGCAACGAGCTATGGAAAGAAGAATGATGGGTGTGACGTTAAGGGATAAGAAAGGAGCAGATTGGGTGAGGCAACAAACGCGGGTAAACGACATCTTAGTTGAAATCAAGAAAAAGAAATGGGCATGGGCCGGACATGTAATGAGGAGGGAAGATAACGGATGGTCACTAAGGGTTACGGACTGGATTCCAAGGGAAGGGATGCGTAGCAGGGGGCGGCAGAAAGTTAGGTGGGCGGATGACATTAAGACGTTTGCAGGGACAACATGGCCACAATTAATACATGGCCGGGGTAGTAGGAGAAGTATGGGAGAGGCCTTTGCCCTGCAGTGGGCGTAAGTAGGCTGATGATGATGATGATGATGATGATGATGATGATGATGATGATGATGATGATGATGCATAGGCACATGCATAGGCACGTATGCAGTATATCTCTTACGCGCAAGAGTGTTTCGCAGATAGCTGTGATGACGGCGGATGGAGATAAGATTTTACGAACATTTTTTGCCGGCGGGCGAGCCTTCGTCCAATCTTCTTTATTTGGATGACCTTTGGTAAAGTAGTAAAGTAGAAACATTATTAAGTAAAGCTCGCTTCTTCAACGTATGTCATCCCATTTTCGGGGTTGATATAATTCCCCAGAATCATTCGCATCTCCTTTTCCCCCATGGTGAGCGTCGCGCGCACTGACACGCATGAACTCACTCGCCAAAGACACGAAAGCACTTAAGAAAACACACCATGGCTTTGTTCTTGTACAATTGCCTCTTCTGCAGAGCTTATTCTGCTCCATCGGGCCGAGAGATTAGAGGAGTCTAACAATGTGCCCGCGTTTGCGTTCTCTGCTTGCTCTGGCGTGCTCCCGGATATCGCTCGGTGTTTTGACTGGCTTAGGGCCGTCCATTTCAGTAATGCCGTACCACCGTGTTCGTTATCCTCGTAGTTGTCCGTTACTGTTTCCGTTATCCATTTATGAAGGAAGAATGCTTGTGGGCCGTTGGTGCGCTTAAGCCCCAGTAGGCGTTATTGTTAGACTATAGTATATAGGCTTCTAACAACCTAATTTGTTTTGTGCTATTCTGAACAGATTAAAAGACAGTATGAGATAAAGATATTAAGATATTGTTGACTATCCTGCCTGCTTTTTTCGTAGTTGCAAGAAATTGTTTTGTTATTGACTCGAGGTTCGTTTAATTCCTTCCAATTGTTAGTGGTCTGGCAACGTTATCGCTGCACTTGGCCGCTTTTACAAGTAAGTTTCAATGCACGCGCTTGAAATGACTCAACTTTCGCTGAGTGAACGTATTTGGTGCACTACCCGTCAAGTAGGAAATGACGTTTCGATCAACAAATAGCGGCACGTCCTTTCAAACGCGGGTGCAAGACGGCATCTTAGGCTACAATGGTCCTGTAGACATTGAGAAATAGCCAGAAAGTGTTATTGTTAACAATTTAATAACGGCAAGTGACACTATTAAAGATCGAACGGGGGAGCAGCACGCGGCTGTGATAAAATGATGAAAAAATTGTTATGTCCTTATGTCCTTCAGAATGAGCGTGTACAATAATCGAAATACTCTTGAAGTACTGAAGGCTACTATAACTGAGTGTAAAATCAATAATGCCGAAGTCGCGGAAATGAAGGTACACTCGTTCTGCTTTCTCGCCCTTTTATTATAAGCAGCGTGATTCCTTGCGTCTCTCGCACAGGCGCAAAGTGCAGGCTCCGTGGTGCCTTTCAAGGAACGGAGCAAAAAGGACTGGAGAGCCGCAAGGTTAAAGAGGCACTAAAGCCAAATATTAAGTCAAGATAACGTTACAGATTAGGGCTCGAGAACGTCGAAAGCGTCAATATTATCCTGAACAGAGTTTCGTTATTCTAGAAATTGGGGTAAATGCGGGACACGATTAGAGACCCCCGGGACATTCAAGTACTAGTCCGACGACTAAGGCACTCCTGTTTATAATTCTGTCACTAGTAGACAAGCACTCGTAATAAAAAAGATAATTGTATTGGATTAAAAAACGAAGGGCAATGCTGCTTGTTTAGTTCTTTTTGACTTTTAGAAAAAAGGAGCTCATTGATGTTACCCTCGACAACGACGTGGGCGGTTGCAAGGTTTCGTTTTCTCCACTCTGCGGAGCCCTTGCTTTCGCGTTTAAGTAGTTTTGTTATAGCGTAGTGCTGCGCTGGTTCTTCTGGCTCGCTAAACTCACACAAACTGCAAGTAGCAGAGAATTCGACGTCCATGTGGAGTCGCGGGATTCCCGAATGGTCCACGCCTCTTGACTAAGAGCAACTGCAGCGGCGAGTTCAACGCAGCCTTTACTCGGTTTCTCCATGGCCGTGCGTTTGCGTTTTGCGCAAAAAGCCCGCAGCGCCGTCTGTCGGGCGCCATATGATTCACCAACGGCAGTAAAGGGTGGTGATGACGTACGCAGTGTCTCCACTCCCCGATCGGGGCGGGTTACTTGAATTTCGCTAAAGGTATGCGGACCCTTCAGACGCGATTTTCTTGTAAACTAAGCCACTCCTTTGCACGAAACAAGCGCTGCGAGGTTTCCGGAATGGCATTTGAACAGTCCAAGTCGACTTTGTTTTTGCCTTCAATGTCCCTTGAAGGAGTGCGCGAACACTTAGTATAGAGCACGTATCACACGCACCACCACACGATAAATTGCCACATACATAAACGCACACGAATACGCACACCGCCTCACATACGTGCACGCACGTACACACACAAACATGCGCACATACACACACACGCTCACACTCACATACGCACACCCACACACACGCGCACATATATATAATATATACACACGCTCCTATACGCCCACACGCACACACGAGCACACAACACACATACACATGCGCACGCACAAACACGCACGCACACACGCACATGCACACACAGACGCGCACGCACGCACGCGCGCACACACACGCGTGCTCCCGCGCACAAACACGCGCACACATCTACACAAACGCACATACACACGCATGCACCCCCGCCCGCACACACACACACACTCACACACACATTCACACACACATTCACACAAAAAGTCGATCGTCTGCGGGGCGGAAAACAACAAGCCGATACCCAGATTACGCTTGCTGCAAATACTAGAACATGTCGCACACAATAAAGGAAAAATTTAATTATTATCCGAAAGCTACTGCTTTAGAACTTTATTAACGTGTCGATTGCTGCTGATACTTATGCCGGTGTGCTTTGAATATTAGAATTACGGCACAATTCAGGAACTTGATGAATGGTGCACGGCAGGATTTTCGAAAGGTGCGGTCATCTCTAGAACGAGAATTTAGGCACGAGACCAAAGCCCTTGTCGCTTTAAATGTTTTCTTGGAATACACCAGTATCTTGGAACGGTATTAAATTTTAGTTTCCGCTGAAAGATACATGTATGACATAAGTGTGTGCTTGTAAGTTTGTCAAAATTTTATGTAGTATGTCATGTGCAGTTATACTTAGTCTGTGCACTCGTCCCTGAAATTGAACTTCGTCTGTTAAACTGAACGTCTTTGTGTATCGGTTGATACGAAGCACATGTGTTTACATATGCAACTGCATACATGTTCACCTTCTGTGGCTCCCTTGACTCATGTACAGAACTCTTTGATATTGTTAACTGACGATTTTGGGATTCTTTTGTGCGGCATTTCGTTACAAATATTGAGACAATATTTTCTTTCGCAAGCCGTGAGGAATATCCGGTTCCACCTTGAAGGCGGCGACCTCTCATATGCTGTCAATTAAAAAAGAAAGATTGAAAGAAAAGCCTTCATTTCTTCAACAAACAATTTGAAGAGATGAACTCTCGCTGTTGGCATCGTCAAAAACAAAACTTGGAGGTCAGGAAGAAAATTAGTTGTTTCAGAAGGAATACAGCCAACTCAAAACACAAATACTCAACAAAGAGAATTGCTAACCTTGGGCCATACGAAGAAATCAGAATATCAAAATCGAAGATGTTCCTGTATCTCAAGTTGACAACCTGCCGACTATCCTTGACAAGGTGTAAAGGGCGGTCACTGAAGTGATCACAAAGGAAGAAGTCGATGTCTGTCATCGTGTCCCTTGTGAAGACTTGTCGCGTTCGATTGTTTGTATCCATATTCTAGTGGGCTCGGAACATGACTCTCTACTCAACAAGGCATGGAAAACACAGCTGACAACGGCTGATCTGGGTTTTTTAGAGCTTATATAAATTTGTGTAACTTAAGACCTTTTAAGAAGCTTAGAGAAAGGAGTACTGCAAAAAAAAAAACAAGAAAGATGGGTGGTTGAAGTACATGAGGGACGGCAAGATCTTTGCCCTCAAACAGAATCTTACCGTGTGTTGCGAATGTCTTCCGTTGTTGACTTAGATAAGGTAGCATAAGTGGTTGCATGTCATTTTTTCCCGTTGCAAATCTATGGATCCGGGCATCAAACGTCTCCCTTTAACGACACATAAACTCGGTATCCCCCCGCTTTACTTCTAACTCAAAACATCTTTATTTATTTTTTTCATTTTTTACGCACAGTAAGCACTGATTAAAGGTGAGGCTATCTGCTCAATTTTTGCTGCCTTCATTTTCCATTTTCTCATAGGTATGATAACGAAAACCTGGTACCATGATTAATATGAAATGCTTCGGTTACCTGTCTACACATGCTTTCTTCCAACAGCCGAGGTAAGGGGGAGGTGGTGGTGTGAAACTGTCAAAAAACGCGATAAAATGCGAGATTATCAAACGTCTTTCAGAGATGACCGATTCTTAGGAAATTGATTATGGCGATAGACTTCTATTACCTCATTAAGGTTGTAGTGTACGCCCATTGCCAGAAGCCTTTCCGTCGACGCATGCATTGGCAGTACCAAGGACGCTTTGATGGCAGTAATCATGTTTACCTCTTTTTTTTCGGGGTTCGGATAGCACCTATTACGCAAGTGCTAGGATTGGTGAGTGCAGCAGCGAAAGCCTCTTTATCACACTGATTGCTTTCGCGTGCGGCGAGTGTCTGAACGTCAGCGAATGACGGAACGCTCTTGCGTAAGACAAAGTTTTTCAATTCCTTCTACAAACACCAGAGCCATCTTTATGGACTCAAAAATGTCTTGCAGCATATCTACATAATGAAAAGGAGTCATAACCATGAATCAGTGACTTGACAGATTGGGTACATTCGCCATTTTTCTAATGCCTCAGGTCACACTTTATATTCCAGTTGGATACTGGGAAGTATCCGCGATTGACAAAGTGTAACTACAGCTCTCGTCACAGGTTTCAATTTAGGAAATTTCTAGAGAATATATTTCATGAAATTCTATGCATAATCACTAAGTAATACGCACATGCGAAGAAGGTTGGCCTGGAGTCTGCCATATTATCACTTTTCCACTGGATTGAGTTACAAGCTTTCAAGTCAGCTTGCTCGAATAGTACAAGCTGCGGTTTTTCGAGTGCACCGACATGAGTGACCGCTTATAGACCGTCTGTGCATCCTCCTGCATGCGCTCAGCGCCCACTTTCTCTCTCTTTTCCTCCTTCTATTTCTACTTTCCTTCGGCCCTCAGTAACGTGGCAAATCGAAAGCGCGTTGATTCACCTCCCTGATTTTCCTGTCTTTGCTTTCCCTCTTATCTCTCTCATGTCAACTTGATAAGCTCTATTATCAACTTCGATTGAAGCCGCATTTATGAACACTTATCTGTGCGTCTTGAAGTAAACAATCGATCATTACTGCATTAACCGGGGTGTGATAGAAACCGCGGAACGAATGTAATCAAAACTCCAAGTTTAGAGATGAAAGGTTATATCATTTTATGGCATACATCAATTCCTCCTGAACTACTAGAGCTAGAAACAATATCAGTTCGCACAACTTGCGCTTCAAAGCAACTGCATGCTTTAGATTTATATTTCGCATGTCTTCAAAGCGTCCAACATTCTTCATATATCTTCATTTACTTGATCTTCCATCCGCACCATCATTTTTCGTTACTTGTAGGTACCTGTGATATGCGCTTCACATTGTACTTCTGTTGTGAGACGTCCTTGACTAATGCAACATAAGCCAAATAAGGAACAGGCCATGCCCGGAGAAATAGATGGCGGCAAACGGAAGAAGGGGCAAGAGCAAGAAGAGGAGGGCGTGGGCTGCGGGTGCTCGGAAGACTGGCGACAAGGAAGCGACAAGAAGAAACCAGCTATTGCAGCGTTGAGGCAACGAGAAGAAAAGGCAAAAGCTACAAGGAGCAAGCGCTGACGTGGCCTGGTGCCTGAGTTCCTAAACACTGGTTCTGGTCAAGTAGCTGGCGGTTTTCTTTTAATCTGTGTCTTTTACGTCATTGTTCTTGACCTTTTGTTTCAATATCTGTTAGCATTCCAGAGTAATTTCCTATTTCTTTGCAATGTCACTCTCATCGCCAGGCCACGAGGCTTCCTCCTGGTCGGGTTCTGTTCCTAACTCGGATTTGCCGGTGGAGCTTTTCTTACACAGTGGGACGAGCAGCATACCTGTGGCTTTGGTTCCGAGGGATGGCGGGGTGATTCGCATGAAGAATCCCAAAGCAATTCAAACCGAACTCCGGATGGCCTCGGCCAATTTTCAACAAATCACGGAGGTTCGACAGTTTGGCCGAGGGGGCATTCTTTGCTGCTCGTCAGACCAGGCTTGTGTTCAAGATTCACTGAAGTGCGATGTTCTTGCGACACATCCGGTGAGCAGTTTCATTCGTCATCACTTTGCATGTACCAAAGGCCTAGTCCGCGGTGTCGAGGTAAGTCTGTCCGGCAGAAATTTTGGAAATGTTTTCAGCGGCAGGCGTGATTTCTGTGTATCGTTGCAGCCGTGTCGTTGATAAAAAGCGCATTTCCACTGAAACAGTCAGCTACTTTCGCTGGAATGAACCGCCCATCGGAAATGAAGGCATTGCCACTTGTATACCGAGTTGAGCCTCTATCTCCTCGTGTCCTTCAGTGTCAAAAGTGCTGGCGGTTTGGGCACTCCATAAAAGGCGGCAGGTCTAACACACGATGCCAAATTTCTGGAGAAGGCCATCATTTAAATTACTGTTCTTCCCGAAATGAGTTCTGCTGCCTTTGCCCCCACCGCGCAGATGAACATAAGTGCTCTGC
The DNA here is from genome assembly GCF_050947875.1 of Dermacentor variabilis. NCBI lineage: Eukaryota > Metazoa > Arthropoda > Arachnida > Ixodida > Ixodidae > Dermacentor > Dermacentor variabilis. The sequence continues at coordinate 109,878,487 of NC_134568.1, read as the reverse complement.
AAGGTCAAAAGAAGTACAAATCCTCGAAATAATTGACAGACGTCGATGCTCTCGTCGTGAGGCCATTGGAGTAATTAAGAGCAGGACTCAAGGGCATGCTGGTATAACGGCCCGTCAAACATTGTCTATGGAGAACTCAATCTCTGATGCTGTGGCAGCTTCCGTAGAAAAAGGCGTTGGGGAAAGCAATGGAGCGCATCAGGACAAATCTCACCGACTCCCTTGTTCAGGTGCTGTCCTCGCAACTAACTCTGTGACTTCAACTAACTAATAAAGCCAATATTGAGGATCCGGTGTTGGGTCTACTGCGGAGTCCACCTATTAAGATATCGACCACGCAGCCATTCACAAATAACGATTCACCAAAGCCATCAACTCCTGAGGAAGTCGACCAAATCTGTCTCTCCGACACAGATGGGGTCGAAAATCAAGGTATAGATATGGACCCCCGATCTCTTAAACGAACAAGGTCCCAGACAGAGAAAAAATGTAGCTCTCGCATAAACTCCAAGGCAAAAAAGTACGTTAGAGAGATTCTGACTAAGAAGGACTTCTTAAAAGAGAACGTTTTAGACCAAGCAGTCACTGCTGCTCGGATTTATTCACCATAGGAACTTTAACAGTTATTCAGTGGAACTGTCGTTCCATACTTTCGAGCGCAACAGATTTATTATACCTTATTTCTACATATTCTCCAGATATTCTTATTTTACAGGAGGCTTGTCTTTCTGCTGGTCAATCTTTTCATCTAAAAAATTTCTGATGTTTTCGATTGGATCGCCTATCCGGAGGCGGTGGTTTAGTGTTGTTTGTCTCATCAAAAATGTGCCATAGAGCTACTATAGCATACCAGATAATGTCCCCAGACTGAGAAATCTTAGCACTGGATATAATGCTACCTGGTTGCACACCTTTTTCTATAATTAACAAGTACTTCCCCGCTGGAGTGCATCATACTAGTGGGAGATTTTAATTCTTATCATGTATCGTAGGGTTTCCGAACGGACACTTGTGGCAAACGCTTGTGAGATTGGGTCTTAATGAATCATTTCTCTTTCTTAAATTCGAGAGCACATACTTTCATTCGTGGTCAGTCGCGATCTGCCCTAGGTCTTACGTTTGCTACCCCGAGCATGACTGTCACCTCCTGGAAAACTGTAGATTCCGAAACTAACAGTGATCACCTACCTATAATTTTTTGTACTGCTTACTTCGTTAACTAGTTTAGATAACAATATGCGCACTTTTGTTAACTACAAAAATAAAAAAAATGCTTTAAAATCAGCTTTACAAGCCCAGGAGGGCATGGAGAGGGACATTAAAGCAATGAGCCTCTGTTCAATACTAAAACAGTCATCAAAAAAGCTCAATTTGCTGTGCAATCTTATAAGGGTGGATCATATTGTCCCTGGTGGATTTCTGAGTGCGAGCGAGATTTTAGACGTAGAAAAGCTGCATGAAAAAAACTTTTATAGAACCAATGTACTGTTGATTGGGCTGTTTATAGATATACAGCTACCACATTTAAACGAACAGCCTTAAAAGCTAAGGAGGATTACGATTCCAGGCACTACACATACCTTTAGAATTCTAGCACTAAAAAAGCCCTGTTTAAATTTCTTCGATCTCGCAAAGCTATACCGGCGCCCGTGGACGTCGAATTTGTCCTTATATCAACACAAGAATTATGAGAATCACTTGAGAAAATTGCCCAAGGACTTGCGCGACATTTCACACATAAATTACCGATAGGACTAAAGAAACCTCTCTTGGCAGACGACTTTGTAGCAGTAACAACGCCAGAGCTTGAAGACATTATTAATTCGTTGCCGGCGTCAGCCCCCGGTCCAGATGAAATTACAACGAGAATGCTAAAAGTTTTAGTTGATTATGCGCCTCAGTACTTACTAAACATAATAAATTTCTCACTCAAAAATTCATGGGTTCCAAGAGAGTGGAGCGTAGCTAACATTATCCCACTATTAACGAAAAAATCATCTGGACTTGACTTAGAAAACATAAGACCAATTTCGCTTACCTCAAATGTCGTCAAATTAATAGAAAGGGTTCTTCACGACCGTGTAAGAAATTTTATGCAGAATGATACCCTTCTTATCAGATTAGATTTCGTCCGGGCCACTCCATATGGTGCGCCCATGTAGATCTAGAGAGCCTATTAAACTTGCTCGCCGCAAACGATAGTACGCAGCTTTGGTGACGCTTGATATATCGAAAGCATACGAGTCTGTAGAGCATTGTATTCTATTCGATAAGCTTCACTCTACGAATTTCGCAAAACATATAACCGCTTGGATCTATGAATTTATAAGGGATAGAGAGCTTTATTGTTACCAACACGGTATTTCGACGTCTAAACATAACCAGGCAAGAGGTGCACCACAGGGTTCAATTCTTTCCTCTATATTATTTAACATTTTGCTAAGCACCATTCCTTTGTCTCCGGAAGTACATGTTTAGGTTTATGCGGACGATATCACATTTTTTTCCTCCGCAAGCAATATACATTCTCTTCACCAGTCGTTGCAAAATTACTTAGGAATGCTGGAGACATGGCTAGAGAGATTAAGTATGTCATTAAATACTAGCAAAAGTGCGGTCTTAGTATTCCCATTAACTGCACAGGTACATATATCTTTGCAATACCGACAGGAAATCATTCTTCAAGTTGACGAAGTCAGGTACCGTAGTGTTATTTACGATGGCAAACTCACCTGGCGCAGTCACATTGAACATATTAAAACAAAGGCAGAACGAGCCGTAGCTATGCTTCGCCGGCTCAGCCACCGCCGCTCAGGACTGCGCAGGGATACCTTACTGATTGTTTATAAAATGTATGTTCGGCCCATATTAGAATTTGGCTGCGTAATACATTCCGGTGGCCCCGCCTACAAAATTAAACCTCTCATATTTTTAGAAAGAGAAGCTCTACGGTCATGCCTGGGGTTACCTAGATTTGTTGCCAACGCTGTTTTATATCAGGAAGCTTATATACCCACCCTAGATTGCAGATTCCGCAAGCTTACAGTTCAGACATTTTTAAAAATTTGACTTTTTAAAAAAACGTACGCAATATGCATTTATCACCGAACGTTTTTTTTTCAGGTATCGTGGTCAAGATTCCACACTCCTTTGATATTATTTGTGCAAGCGCAGTTACAACAATTGGATGTGTCCATACGCCAAGTTTGTCATACAAATAATTCCTTAACAGACCTCAAAATTGAGTTCGAGCACATATTTCCGAATCATGCTAAACTGTTACCAAGGCGAGGTTTAATTAATATCTTACACGACCACCTATACCAACTAACCATTGAATATGTAATAGCTACTGACGCTTCTGTGTGCAACGAGAAGGCAGTAGTGTGGATCTTCTCTGAATCTCTACAATCGTCTTACTCCAGTCGCCTTCCCGATTTCACACCTATATTTCAAGCAGAATTATTAGTGATTATATTAGCGTTACGAAAACTCCCCCAAAACAACCCATTAGCTGTTACTGTGACCGACTCGCTATCTGTATGTACAGCACTAACTGCATCTTTAGATACAAGAATTCAAAGAACATTTCGTTCGATGGTAACTCCGTACTTACGGAAAGTATGTTTGCTTTGGGTACCGGGACATCAGGGGTTACACTTGACTGAAATGGCCGATTCACTCGCACGAGCATCCCTCAACGGCCCTATCATCTGTTTTGCCGACATCAGCTTATGTCACCACGGCTAGGTACAGAAATTTCGCTATATCTCAAAACTCGGCAACATCCATGCTAACACCGTCTTCTGATTTCCACCATCTTGGCTTCCCACGCATTAATAATTGGTGTCCTACAAGACAATTGGAAGTTTCTTTTACAAAATTGAGATGTCGTATTCCTCCTCTAAATTTTTACTTACGCAGGTCTGGTCTCGCTATGTCCCCTCTATGTTCTTTTTGTAATGCACCTGAAACTATCGAACATTATTTTCTCTCCTACCGCTGCTTTCTAAGACAAAGAAAACTATTATACTCATTCACCAAACTTGGGCCATCGCTAACCTCGCCAACCATTCTTTCTTTTGGTGCAACCTCACTGGGATCCAGCCACAGGGATGCATTTCTTGCAATTTACAATTTTATTACAGAGACAAAAAGAGTACATTGCTGAATTTCTAAAATTATGAATATTTCCTATTATTTCATTTATTTACGTTAAATTATTTTATCACAATTCTTAACAATATTTTCATCACACGTCTAAATTGCAGTTCTAGTCCCACTCTCCACTATTTAAATTTAGTTTGGCTTTACTTCTAATCATACGAAAAACCACCTGCTTCTTGGCCAATCCCCCATAGTGGGTATGCACCACTGTCTGGGACACAAGACGAGACAAGGAGGCGGTGCTGGGTCGTGGAGCGGAGGAAAGAAGAGCGCGCCTAGGCTGAGACCAGGGCCAGCCCTTCTACTCCAAGGGACCGCACTGGAACAAACCAAAAGCTGTTCAGGTCGAGCTGCAAGCCTTGACGCGTCACTTGCAGATGATAAGCGATGTCCGACAATTTGGAAGAGGTGGGATAGCTTGTAGGTCATCAGATACGACCTATGTGGCAGACCACCTAAAGTATAAAACTTTCGTATCTGTCCCGGTGAGTGCGTTTATTCCTCCTCATCTAGCATGCACTAAAGGCATTGTCCGGGGCGTAGACTGAGGCCCAACTGAGGCCCTGGAGAAACTGTCTGATGCTGGCGCCATGGCTGTATACCGATGTAACCGACTGGTAAACGGTGAAAAAGTTGCCACTGAATTGGTTGCCACTGAATCGGTTATTGCTACGTTTGCTGGCATGTACTGTCCATCTGAACTAAAAGCATGGTCACTTATTTTGAGGGTGGAACCTCTCGCTTCCTGTCCACTTCAATGTCGCAACTGTTGGCGTTTTGGCCATAGTGCAAGACGCTGCAAATGAAATGCACGCTGTCGCGTCTGTGGTGAGGATCATTCCATAATGAGAGCACAGCTGAAGCCGAAACGTGCTGCCTATGTGGCGGAAACCATGCGGCTGACTATGGAAACTGCTCGGGAAAAGCTAATGAAATACAGGTACTCGAGATAATTGACAGGTGACGATGTTCGCGAGAAGCTATTGCAGTCGTCAAGGAAAGAGCCTTTGGATACGCTGGCGTCACTGCGAGGCAATCTACTTTACATGAAGACAACTCTCTAAATTCATTGAATCAGCAGTAGAAAAAACGATGACTAAGGCTATGTAACATATTGTCAGAAGTGTTACCGAATGTATTTCCCAAGTGGTTACTGCGCAAATGACACAGCTGTTGCAAACAGCTGCAACACCAATCACCAAATCGATTGCTTGTGCTGCAGAAGAGGTAGCCAGTTCAGATAAAGCACCGAGTACCAGATCGGATCCAACTTTTGTTGGATCTGATCCTTGTCCTACGCGTCAGTCAGACTCACAGGTTGACATGGAAACAGGTCATGATACCAGGCCGCGAACGCGAACTGGGTCTCCACTAACTGCGTCTTGTCCATATACCAAAAATAGGAAGGGTAATCCTATTTCTCATTCTAGCATCCAAGAAAGTACATTGCGATGGTAGTCGCTGAAGTAATTAGATGAATTAGATCAACACCATAGTTTTTTCGAAAGTGCTACAGTGGAATTTTCGTTCCTTGATTTCTGCTTCAACAGACTTAAATTGCTTTACAACTCATCTTAATCCTGACGTCATAATCTTACAAGAAACCTGACTTACTCCTGAGAAAAATTTTCATTTTAAAGATTTTCGATCTTTTCGATTAGATAGCCTTTCACTAGGAGGTGGATTAATGATTTTGTTGTCATCTAAATTCTGTCATAAGGCGAAAATAGCTTTCAAGTTAATGTCTCGAGAATGTTAAATTTTGGCAGGGCAGCTTAGCATCCTAGGCTACCGTTAATTTTCGTTTATAAGTGCTTATTTCCCTGCGGGCATACGCAGTAAATACCAATTGGATAGTGCGCTTGCCAGGTGCAAAAATGAAGTCCTCCTTACTGGTGATTTAAACTCGCATCACGTATCATGGGGTTACAGAACAGATGCATGTGGGACACGTCTATTGGACTGGACCATAGATAAAAATCTCTCATGCCTTAATATCAGACGACCTACATTTGTCCGTGGGCAACCTCGGTCAGTGTTACATTTGACGTTTTCTAGCCCAAGTGTCGCCGTGACATCTTGGACTACAATCGATTTGTGTACAAACAGTGGTCATCTCTCGGTATACCTTGAAATTGCATGCCTTTAACATCAGTTCAACGACAAGGCAGAATATTTGTGAATTGAAAAAAAAATATAATGACTGCTTGCGCTCCACCATTGCGTCATTAACTAATAGTAATGACGTAGAAATGGGCTTGAATATTTGTTCAGCGTTACAGATGTCCTGACAAAAGTCTGAATTCGTTATTCAGACAACTAAGCGTACCTCATCTAGTCCCTTGTGGAACACTGAGTGCTAACGAGTTTATCGAAGAAGAAAAGCTGCTTGGAAAAAACTTCTACATAATCAGCGCCCACAAAATTGGATAGAATATCAATTCATTTCGGCAACCTTCAAACGTGCTATTAAACACGCAAAAGATGACTACGATAAAGACATTTCGATTACCTATCTAAATCCAAAAACAAACTTGCTTTATTTAATTACCTTCCTTTCAGAAACAGACTCCCAATGAGCGTTAATGTAGACTCAATCGTCTGTACCTCACAGGAAAGGCAGGAGTCCTTAGAGCTATTGGCTAACGCATTGGAGTGCCGGTTCACAACGAGCCTTCAGACTTCTGTTTTTACTCCTGCATTTTCGGACTACAAAGAGATATCCCATTCGTAAGTAGCGCAGGTCATGTTACGATTGCCAACTACAGCGCCTGGCCCGGACGGAATAACAAATGCAATGTTAAACATTTTCTTTCAAGAAGCTCCAAGTGAGCATCTGAAGTTGCTAAACTCCACTATTAGTAATGCATGGATTCCACCCATGAATGGAAGATCGCCAAAATTATTCCGTTACTTAAAAAGCAAGGGGCAGGGTACACAATCGACGACGACAGACCAATCGCGTGGACATTAAACATAGTGGAACTTATTGAAAAAGTGCTTCACGGGTATATAATAGAGTTTATTGTCGATAATCAAGTGTTGAGTCCTTGTCAAATTGGATTTAGATCTGGCTATTCAATATGGCACGCGCATGTAGACCTTGAAAGTCGTATTATCATCGCCAGACAGAAAAAACAATATGCGGCTTTAGTTACCTTGAATATATGTAACGTCTATGACGTCTAATATGTAACGTCTATGACAGCATTGAACATACAATTTTAACAGATCGGTTGGACGGCCATTGTTTTACAGGCTATATAGTAGCATGGGTGCATGAATTCCTAAAAGACAGGGAATTCTATTGTTTTCGAAACGGCTATTCTTCTAGTAAACAAGCAAACAGGTGTGCCTCAGGAATCGGTACTTTCACCAGTATTATTTAATATTTTACTGAGCAGGGGAATCCACGTTCAACCAGGTGTCAGTACCTACGTTTATGCTGATGACATTGCCTTTTTTAGTATGGCTAGTGACATATACTCTCTTTACGAAATTTTGCAGTCGTGTCTAGGGAACTAAAAGGCAGGCTGGACGGCTTACACTTAAACTTGAATGCTAATAAGTGTGCTATCCTTGTTTTCCCGTTAAAGACCCAGTATACATATCGCTTAACTATCATCGCGAAGATATCCCACAAGCAGAGTCGCTTAAGGACCTTACAGTTATTTACAACGGAAATCTTAACTGGCGACCGCATATTTAATATATTGTGACAAAAGGAGCTCGTACAATGGGCATTTTGCGCAAGTTGAGCAATCGAAGAACATGTATGCGAAAAAAATCCCTCTTGATGGTATATAAAATGTCCGCTTGTCCGGTGTTGGAATTTGAATGTGTTTTCTTCTCAGGTGTTCCATCATACAAGCTTCGGCAGCTAGTTTTGTTACGAGAGGTGCTATGTCTGTGCTTAGGCCTTCCAAGATACGTTGCAAACGCCGCATTATATTTGGAAGCAAGAATCTTACCAATTTTATGCCGATTTCACCTTCTAACCGTTCAGACTTTCTTAAGACTATATGAATCACCATTGAACAATCCTGAAATAATTTTCATCTCCGATCCAGAATTATTTTTTCCCGTTCATTGGCTCAGGTATCATACAAGACAGGTTATATTTGTGCAGACATTACTTTAAGCACTAAGTGTGCAAATTTGCGATATGCTTCCTAATAATACGCATTCAAATTATCCTGAGATCAGGTTCGATGGCATTTTTCCAAACCACACCAAACTACTCCCTTACGGAATCTTAAACGCCATGTTGCAAGACCACCTAAGCACCCTAGAAACAAACATTATCATTTGAACGGATGCAACACAGTGGGAGGAAAGAACTGGCATTGGAATATTTTGTCCTGTACTCGACTAGTCTTTTTCTTTAAGATTGTCTGATTTTGTGCCCATTTTTCTGGCCGAGTTTTTAGCAGTAATCCTGGCTTTATGTAAATTAGACCAAATTATTACAAGAGCTGCTGTTGTTACTAACTTTCCGTATGCTCTTCCCTTACCGCTACTAATGATTCACTCATGCTAAATCTCTTCCACTTGCTAGTTCCTGCCCATGTGCAATGTGTTCATTTGATTTGGGTACCTGGTCATAAAGGTTTGTTATTTAATGAAACTGCCGATATACTGGCAAAGACATCACTTTCCGGCCCTGTTCTTCCTATTCTTCCAGTGACAGCACAGATCACGGCGGCAAGGTTTCGGATGCGATCAATTAGAATAGCCTTATCAAACTCAGATCTGACTGTTTCTCCAGATTATAAGCACCTGGCATTTCCCTGGCGTAGCGAATCCTGTAACACAAAGATGCTTGAGGTCTCTCTCACCGAATTGCGTTGCCGCATTCCCTCTTTGAATTTCTACTTACACAGGTCGGGTTTGGTTCCCTCCCGGCTCTGTTCATTTTGTAATGAGGAGGAGACGATACATCACTTTCTTCTATATTGTCGCCGCTTCACTGCGGCAAGAAAAAGATTGTTGGAAATACCTTTTCGAAGAACTGGCCTGGACTTGACAGAACCTGCTATTCTTTCGTTCGGGGCGTCCACTTTGGGATTCAGCCAAAGGGATGCTTTCTTCGCTGTCCAAACATTTCACAGAACCTAACGAATGCCAAGCGAAATTCTATTTTTTGTACTTTTAAATTAATTATTACTCATTCCATATGACTTCTGATTTCATTTCAGCAGGTAATACTACGCTACTCAATGCTAATTCCATAGATATCCGGAAATTTATGCTCCATATTAATTTGGAATAATCCACCCATTTCTTGGTCAATCGCTCATCGTGGGTAGGAGCCACACTCGTGACAGGCATCAACAACGACCGGACTGTTCCGGGGATGCCCGCGGACGATGGTCCACGGTGGACCTGAGCCTGATGGATGGAGCCGACTGGCCGGACAGGCGAGAGGACCCGGGTCTGCCCTACAACATGGGCCCCGCTAACCGGTACTGAGTGCTGCTCCCACGGCCTGGCCCGACCGACGCTTTCCGAAGAGCGCGGCTACGACCCGTGCGCCAACCATTCCTAAGCGCTGATCCAGCACCCAGCCCTACTGAAGTCTCCTGGAGAACGCAGCTGGCACCTGTTCATCGACCGTGCTGGTCGCGATTACCAAGCGTCGTGTGGAGGCCAGCGTCGACAAGGGACTCTGTGGTTCATCCACTGGCGCATCCTCGGCAACTGCCCCGTCCTCTGGGCAGTCGCAGTTTTTTCCCGGTTAGTGTTTATACCATCACTGTGACTCTATGACTTATCGCGTCGTTAGAGGGCGTTGTAGATAAACATTTAGAGCAACTCTACAGCTTTGGTCGCGCCCTGTTTATTTGTTCATGCCAGCTATAACGATGTTTTCTTCCGAGTGCTCTTGCATGTGTTGCAAATATACCTTATTGGATCTTATGAGATTAGTGTGAAAAGATTGCATTTTGTGTACAAACGGCTCTGCCTATTATTCGCACCAAGGTTGCCTTTGCGTACGCGATATTTTCCCAAGAACCTGACATTGCAATACCCCGAACATGAATATAGACCGTTTTATCGGCGAGGAGAAACGTAGCCTTGAGCCAGCGCGCCACGCCGCTCTCCTCCTCGCACTGGTATGTGCGGATTCCGTTTTCTCCCAGCGGCAGCTTGGAAAGGCGGTGGTTTAATTGCGAATTAGTGCCATTCTAACGTGTTCTGTCTGGGATTTCAGATGACTCAAGGTCGACGGGCTGCCACTCTGCTGTATGCAGCTGCAAAAATAACTTTCGGAAGCAAGCGTGACGTGCACCTTCAGCCGCGGCGACTTCGTAGACACCGCCGTTGCGATAGCAGAGAAGCGTCCGCTTTGTATTGCCAGCATAAACAGAAACCACTTGATGCCAACGCGTGTAATGTTCGGAAGGCTTTGTTCCCAGTGAGCGCTCGGAGACGAACCCGAAATTCGGCACCCATGATCAAACTGGGATATGAAAGAAAGGTGCATATTCGAGTCGGCCAACTATTGCGAATGGATGAAGTTAAGTATTTCTTCGTGCACGCACATTAAACTTATTCTGTTCGAACGTGTTCTAAGATTATCATGATTGGCAATAAACGTTCTGGCGGAAGTTGACAGAGGATGTATTATGAAAACTAGGTGCCGACTAAGAAATGAAGGTGTTCTTTTCCATTCTGTAACCAAAGCCATGCCTACTGTGTGCCGGCCGGCCCTAGACTATGCATAGACTATGCCGTGCTTCCGAATCTTGCCGGCAATCTGTCGACGCTGCTCATTACGCACTGCATTAATGTAGAAAATAGAGATGCTGTTGGAAAGAGTAACTATTCTTTTTTCAGCTCTCTCGAGTATATGAGGTGTCCTTGCACGCACAGGCACCATTCGAGACCTAAGAGTGCGCATAATTTTTCAGCGCGTCGCATGCGTCTGGTTGATCATGGAATATTCGCGGCCACTATCATCCGCTAATTTATCCATGTTAACGGCCCTTTCGATCAAGTTTTATTACAGTTCTTTATTGTGTAAAAGTTGATGCCCTGGTACGAGATAAACGACGTTTACAAAATCGTGCCGGGAAAATTTTAGGAGCACGAAAACTAGCAAAACGTGTTTCCTCGGAGCTTCGCAGTTACCTGGATTGGGATGTACGCTGCTGCGGCCCACCGCATTACACATGGAGACATTTCTATTTGTTGTCGTCCTGAGTGTTACCTTAATAGAGTTCAAGGCTAGAGATACATTAATAACGCGTTACGTGTACACGTTAGGTATCGACAATGTTCAGACTTGACTGGCCTCCTATTTGGATCGTGGGCAGAGCTGCGGGAGCGCCTCTAGGCTCGTCGCCGTTCGATATTGCGGCTACATTGAAGCTACAAGCTTAGTGACCACACGCTAAGAAGTTTCCTAATCCAAACAACTCGTTGACACCTTTCAGGAAAGCGCGAAAACTTGCCACTCATCGTCAACAGCACGTTCGCCGTGCACCCTCCTGCGCGATCCCACATACCAGCATGGCGCCGGACGATAGACAGTGCGGTGATGGCCAGATGGCGGCGCCCTCAATAAGGCTGTCTATATCTCGAGCGTAAGACCTTCCTTCACTATACCTTCTACAGTATTTCTGTCCCCGAAGCCTCTCCTTCAGCCGAGTAGAGGGAGATGCAGAAAGCAAGGAGAGAAAAGGCCGGGAGGTCAGCCAGACAAGCGCGTCCGGTTGACTTCCCGACCGACGCTCATGCTATTAAATACATGCAGGCAGAATTCAGTGCTTATAACGCGATAGCGTTAAGGAGCTCGTGTCGCAGAAAAGCTGGTGTCGTAGGCGGCGTTCGCCGTGAGTGAAAAATGGCGGAAGGCGATTCAGAAATAAAAGCAACCTGCAAGATGGTCTGGGTGGGAATCGAACCAGGGTCTCAGGAGTGTGAGACGGAGACGCTACCACTTAGCCATGAGCTCGACTGAGTTCGCACTTATTTCTACCGGTAATGATTGTTGATTGTTGATAATGAGTGCGAACTCACTAGACTTATAATAGAAGCCGAGCAGATTGATTCCCTAGGGGATTCATGTATCAGCAAACCATCATTGGTGCTCTCGGAAAAAGAACTGAAATTTTTGCGCACGAGCACAGCGATACATGAAAGCAAACGCGGAGCACAGCGGGGGCATGAAAGACGCGAGGAGGAAAGCTCAAAGGAGGTGCACAGCGCAATCAGGAGGCGGAAAGCGCAGGAGGGAATCGCGAAAAGAGTGAGGAGGAAAGTGTAGTGCCAGCACGACCAGGCATGCGGCCAGCACGACCAGGCACGCGGCCAGCGCAGAAACAAAGCACTGGCGTGGGCTTCGGACCCACTGCGCGAGCGCTACTTTACCTGTGGTGCCGCCGCCGCAGGAGAATGCGCTCCGCGCGAGCCACGCGTTCCCGTAATGACGCTTTCTTTCTGAAGAATGAGTGACGCAACCGGCGGAAATGCTTCGTCTGCCGTTGCTGCTAAATGAGCTGCCCGAGAAGAGGCTCAGCGCTGCCGCTGAGAGCACCTTGTTCTTCAGAATCAAATTCTGTGCTATAATATATCGCGAATCCAAAACACCTAAACAGCGGAGCTCGAAATTCGCATTAGGGAGTATCGTAATCGTCGGTGAAATTGTTTGAGTGTATTATCGTTGGCTGGACAAGATCACCAAGAAGGACGTATACCCGCTCCCACGGACAGATGACGCATTCTACCGGCTATCCAGCGCTAAGTATTTCTCTTCGATAGATCTCAAGACTGGCTACTCGCAAATAGAAGTCGACGAGAGGAATCGCCAGAAGACCGCCTTCATCACGCCAGACATCCTCTACGAGTTCAAGGCGATGCCATTCGGACTGTGCTGGGCAGCTGCAACGTTCCAACGCATAATGGACATGGTGTTAGCAGGTTTGAAGTGGCAGACCTGTCTCGTCTACATGGACAACGTCTTTGTCTACACTGGGAATTTTGACGATCACCTTAGGCTGACTCTAAAGCCGGAAAAGTGTCGCTTCGCTTACGATCAGCTTCTGTTCCTGGGCCACGTCGTCAGTAAATCTGGTGTCCGTCCTCATCCGCAGAAGACATCTTCAATCGCTGACTTTCGAGAGCCAGCCGACAAAAATGGATTACGCAGATTCCTTGGCCTTTGTACCTATTACAGGTGCATCGCGAAGCCATTGACATATCCCACAAACTCCAACGTCAAGATCAAATGGGAAACGCCGCAAATCGAAGTATTCGAAGAGCTTAAACTTCGCTTGCAGTCGCCACCAGTACTCGCTCACTTCGATGAAGACTCCGTTATCCACACCGATTCAAGTAGCTAAAGCCTCGGCGCCGTCCTAATACCAAAGGCGGCATTTGATAGGGGCATTGCTTGCGCTAGCCGGTCGCTGTCGAAAGCAGAAGGCAATTATTCTGCAACCTTTTGGGCTACAATCCCACACTAGAATCTTCAACAGCGCTATGTGGAATACGAGCCAGACGACCGCGTTTGGATTTCTACCCCGTTACGCCGACGAGGACTTCGTCGACGTCGTCGTCGTCGTCATCATCTTCATCCTGGTTACGCCCACTGCAGGGCAAAGGCCTCTCCCATACTTCTTCAACAACCCCGGTCATGTACTAATTGTGGCCATGTCGTCCCTACAAACTTCTTAATCTCATCCGCCAACCTAACTTTCTGCCGCCGCCTGCTACGCTTCCCTTCACTTGGAATCCAGTCCGTAACCCTTAATGACCATCGGTTATCTTCCCTCCTCATTACATGTCCTGCCCATGCCCATTTCTTCTTCTTCATGTCAACTAAGATGTCATTAATTCGCGTTTGTTCCCTCATCCAATCTGCTGTTTTCTTATCCCTTAAAGTTACACCCATCATTCTTCTTTCCATAGCTCGTTGCGTCGTCCTCAATTTAAGTAGAACCCTTTTCCTAAGCCTCCAGGTTTCTGCCCCGTAGGTGAGTACTGGTAAGACACAGCTGTTATACACTTTTATCTTGAGGGATAATGGCAACCTGCTGTTCATGATCTGAGCATGCCTGCCAGACGCACCCCAGCCCATTCTTTCTCTTCTGATTATTTCCGTCTCATGATCCGGATCCGCCGTCACTAACTTCTCTAAGTAGATGTATTCCCTTACCACTTCCAGTGCCTCGCTACCTATTGTAAATTGCTGTTCGACTGTTAAAGATTACTTTAGTTTTCTGCAGATTAATTTTTAAACCCAATCTTCTGCTTTGCCTTTCCAGGTCAGTGAGCATTGCAATTGATCCCCTGAGTTACTAAGCAAGGCAATATCATCAGCGAATCGCAACTTACTATGGTATTCTCCATGAACTTTTATCCCCAATTCTTTCCAATCCAGGTCTCTGAATACCTCCTGTAAACACGCGGTGAATAGCATTGGAGAGATCGTATCTCCCTGCCTGACGCCTTTCTTTATTGGGATTTTGTTGCTTTCTTTGTGGAGGACTACGGTGGCTGTGGAGCCGCTATAGGTATCTCAGTATTTTTACATAAGGCTCGTCTGCACCCTGATTCCGTAATGCCTACATGACTGCTGAGGTTTCGACAGAATCAAACGCTTTCTCTTAATCAATGAAAGCTATTTATAAGGGTTGGTTATATTAAGCGCATTTCTCTATCACCTAATTGATAGTGTGAATATGGTCTGTTGTTGAGTAGCCTTTACGGAATCCAGCCTGGTCCTTTGCTTGACAGAAGTCTAAGGTGTTCCTGATTCTATTTGAGATTACCTTAGTAAATAGTTTGTAGGCAACTGTGACGAGGACTTAGTGAGAGAATTTTCAGGCTATTTCGGGCGCTACAAGATCATTCGACGTATTGGCGCACTGGACTATGAGGTTTTGCAGGACGGCATTTCTGAATGACAGCGTTTTCGCGCACCGTCTGAAGTCCACCTGGTGAGTCTGAAACCTGTCTATGCCGCCTGACAAAGTTAGAGGCTTTGTTTCTTTGTTGATCTGCTTTCTCGAATGTTTCTCGAATGTTATCGATAGTGCTATCCGTTGTCTGTTGTAACGGAACCTTGTGTAATCATATTGTATGTGCGGCGCGAATTGTGTAACATTTTCTGGAAAGCACGCTGACAACAGCGATTAGGCTAGAACCTTCGACGAGTGGTGTATAACAGACGTCGCCCTTGACCCGTAAATCAGATTTCGACGATCGCGAATGGTGCTCGCCGTTATCGTTGATCTTTGAGTGCCACTTGGTTTATTGGGGACAGGTTCGCCCAATGAAGAAATACCGTTGAAGTCACGCATTTCATCGTCATCATCACCATCAGCCTATTTCTGTCCACTGCTGTAGAACCTCTGTAGAAAGGTACTAAAGGTATTTCGAAGGTAATTAAATTTAGTTACGTAAACGTTCTGTACTCCTTGATTACGTAATGCATCTATGACTGCTGGTTCCTCTACTGAATCAAAGGCCTTTTTTCGTAATTTATGAAAGGCATATAGAGGTTTATTCTACTCTGCGGATTTCTCGATTATCTGAATAATGGCATGCATCTGATACATTGTAGAGTATCCCTTCCTGAAGCCAGCCTGTTCCCTTGGTTGACTAAAGTCCAATATTGCCCTTACTCTATTCTAGATTTTTTTGGCGAATATTATATATAATACTGGGAGTAAGCTAATGGACCTATAGTTTTTTTTTCAATTCTTTAACGTCTCGCTTCTTGTGGATTAGTATGTTTGCATTATTCCAGTTTTCTGGGACCTTTGCAGTCGATAGACACTTCGTAAAGAGAGCTGTTAGTTTTCCAATCATTATGTATCCTCCATCTTCGACTAAATCGACTGCTATTCCATCTTCTCCTGTCGATTCTCCCCGTTTCATGTCTTGCAAGGCCCTTTTGATCTCATGGCTAGCTATAGGAGGAGTCTTTGCAACCTGTTGATTACTGCTTCGAATGGAGGTATCATGGCTCCTCTGGGTGCTGTACAGGTCAGTATAGAATTCTTCAACTACTTTTACTATGCATTCGAGATTGCTGATGACCCGCCGTGGTTGCTCAGTGGCTATGGTGTGGGGCTGCGGAGCACGAGGTCGCGGGATCGAATCCCGGCCATGGCGGCCGCATTTCGATGGGGGCGAAATGCGAAAATACCCGTGTGCTTAGATTTACGTGCACGTTAAAGAACCCCAGGTGGTCGAAATTTCCGGAGTCCTCCACTACGGCGTGCCTCACAATCAGAAAGTGGTTTTGGCACGTAAAACGCCATAATTTAAAAAAGAAAGATTGCTGATGATATCACCCTGCTTATCTTTCAGTGCATACATCTTTGTTTGTCCTATGCCAAGTTTCCTTCTCACTGATTCAGGCTGCAGCACTGATTTCAGGCTGCGTCCACTTTTACGCCTTCTTCAGTCTTTCTCAAGGTATAGTTTCGAGTATAACTTTCTTTCGCCTTGTTGATCAGTTTTAACAGTTCTGCTTATTCTATCTTATCTATTGAGTTGGACACTTTCATTCTTTGTCGTTTCTTTATTAGGTCCTTTGTTACTTGGCAGAGCTTGCCTATTGGTTTCCTTGATGCTTTGTCTCCCACTTCACTTGCTGCCTCTCAAACCAGTCTAGTTATGGTCTGATTCATTACCTCTGTCATCATCTCTCTGTTCTAAGGCTGCATATTTGTTGGCAAGTATCAGCCTGAATTCGTTTGATTTTACCCTTACTTCCGGTTGGTTGACTTGTTTCTTCTTCACCAATTTTACTCTTTCTCTCTTCAAATTGAGGTGAATCCCAGCCTTCACTAATCTATGATAACTGCATTTTACCCTACCCATCGCTTCTGCATCCCGCACTCTGCTGGGATCGGCAGAATGTATGATATCAATTTCATTTCTTGTTTCACCATTAGGGCTTTTCCAGCTCCACTTTCAGTTGCAACGCTTCCTGAAAAAGGTATTGATTATTTGAACCTTATTTCTTTCTGCGAATTTTATCGACATTTCTTCCCAGCATTCCTCGAATCGACGCCGCAGTTGCCAATTGCTTTTTCCCCAGCCTGTATTTCCCCACTTTTGCATTGAAGTCGCCCATTACTACAGTATACTCAGTTTGCACTTTTCTCATCGCTAATTCAACATCTTCATAAAACTGATCTACTTCATCATCATCGTGAATGGATGTTGGAGCATATGCTTGAACTGTCTTTAATATATACCTCTTATTAAGTTTGATTACGACTACTGCTACCTTCTCATTAATGCTGTATAATTCGTCAATGTTGCCCACTATGTCATTATGGATTAGGAATCCTATGTACTTGCTTCTTATCTGGGACACCTCTATAGCAGAAGACATGGCCGTTAGTCAGCACAGTATAAGCATCACCAGTTCTTCTAATCTCGCTAAGGCCAAGGATATCCCAAAAATGTCTGATAGTTCCTCAAAGAGCCATGCGAAGCTAGCCTCACTCGACAGAGTTCGGGCGTTAAAGGTTGACAGGGTTAGTTTCTATTGGCTGCCTGTCCAGATTGAGAGATTCTTAGCACCCTCTGCTACGTTACAGGTGCGACCACCGCCTTGGTCAGGTGCTCCGCAGCTGCTGGTGACTGAGGGCCATGGTTTAGTGGTTGGAGTCATTCGGGAGGGGGTGGCCGTATACTGCACCAGGGAGGCCAATTCCTGTTCTGGTGCGGGAGTGTCTTTGTTGAAGCTTAGTGGGCCTTCCTAATTTGGTTGTACCTGGATTAGTATAGCCCCACTCGCTCTCGGCATCTTTTGCCGGAGTCAGGCGTCGCTCCAAGCCTGCAGATGTAGTGCACCTAGGGAGGTGAAATTCAGGCTCACAGCCATCAGACTTTTAAAAAAAAGAAAGAAAAAGAGGGAATTCGAACTTTCGACTAAGGCAACCGAGCCTTCGACATAACTCAGTCAGATAATCCCGTAGGCGGCGAGGCTATCTTCTCGTCGACAGCTACAACCCAGAGGTCCCTGCATGCCTAAAAACTTTTATTTATGCACTGTAGATGTACTTTGTTGATCGCGATGGGTAACTCGATATAGAACGATTTTTAAACGGTTCTGGCCTCGTAGTTCCGCAATCACACATGTGCAGGCGGCCGTGAATTCGGCTATAGGCGAAAACTATAGAGCCGACTCCGACTTGCGTTAAAAATAATAACATCGTGCACGATGCGCTCGCTTCCAGTCAGTCTAGGTCAATTTGGTATATCTCAAATGCTTGAAAACATGGTTGAATCATCCGCCGAATAGGGGCTTTGCTGATCGCAGCAGGTGACACGACATAGTATTGCTCAATGGTTATAACATCGTGGTTTCGGAGTCACCCGTACGCATGCTGCCATGAACGCGGCTACATATACGATACATTTTCGGCGAACTTGAAAAATACTTAAATGTAGTGTGTAAAAACAAAGAAAATGAGAACAAAAACTTTCAGCGCTTACCGAGAATTTACTAGTCGCGCATTTTAAAAGTCGCGCATTTGACAGTGTCTTATTCTACGCCGTCACGACAACGTGACAGCCGGAAACAGTGTTGTCGTCTTCCCATAGTTCTGTTTTCTGCGCTGTTGTTTCAAAATGGCGGGGTCAGTAACGTTATAATGATGATAAATAAACGCCATCTCCGCGTACGCGTATTCCACCAGACCGGGATGCAATTAGGCTGCTATGGTGACCTGGGTGTTGTGTTGACGCATGCTAAGACATCTCAGCACAGGAGCAGCAGTTGACATTATAGGGGACCATGCGCTCATCAGGCAGCATACTTGAAGCTGTTCTACATTCGTGGCGGCATAGCGAGGTGACTTATTTCTATTCAAGACTATGAACTATCCCTGTGGCAGCAGATTTTTCTACTGTTTTGCCTATCGTGATATGCGCACACAACTCCGTGGGTGCCTGGCACAAAAGATACCAACAAAAAGATTGAGCGAGCAATCCTAATGAGGTCCAAAATTGAGCAAGTGAGTACACTGTGTTGCAGTGTGCTGCAGAACTGTCTCCTGATTACATGTATACCAATAGGACCAGAAGACCGCTCATGTTAATAAATACGTTTAAATTTGGTTTTTATTACGATGTGTTATATTACGAACTTCAATTTTTTTTTCTTTTAGCTTGTTTACCTCGGTTGGATGCTGAAGGAATCATCGTTTCGTAGAACTTAACCGGCCGACATATACTACAGCGTTTTCGACGCACCGCACCACGTTGGCCGAAGCTAGCTACGTCGCGTCGGCGACGGTGAGGTAAGCAAAAGTTGGACACTGTATACTACACGTAGGGATAACTTTCATTATTAGAACATAAGATATACAAATCAGATATTTCGTCAACCCAGTGCCCCTCGAATTTTCATTATTTGATCATGTAAAAGACAATTAGCTTATTAGTACTAAAGTTGTGTAATCAGCATCCGCAGGTCAATCGGGTAATTAGTACTAATGGGTGCTACTCATCAGCAGTTGTAGTGGTCAACAGGTCGATCCGTGCACTTTTAAAATAGTAGGAATAAATCCAAGGCACCTTCTCTCGATACACAAGGTGCCCCAGCTAACTTTAGCCAGAGTATAAATATATGTGAATGCCACGTAGCTGGCCAGAACCAAGGTAATGTTATTTGCCGTCACTTGGAGATACTCAAATTATTGTTTTATACCGCCTAATTAGATAATTAGTCCTAATTACTTAACGAACTTCGCAAATATTATAATTAGATTAAAAGTGTCAATGAGAAAGTTGTAGAGCGACGTGAAAAACTCCCGACACAGCTTTTTGTTCCTCAGTACGTGCTACATAAAAGATTTTCGGAGCGTGAAAGCAGGCCGGGAATACACGCAAAGTTCCTCGAGCGGCGGGATTCTTTCACACTCGGAAAAACACTTTTATGTAGCACGTATTGAGGAACAGTTTGCAGCGGTGGCGTAGAGGTAGAACACCCGCCTCGCGTGCAAGAGGTCCGTGGTTCGAATCCCGGTGCCGGCAATTTTCCATCGGATAAAAAAAAAATCGGCGTGTTGATAAAATTGCACAAACAGGCCTGGAGTGTGGCCTGATCCCGGTGACCAGAACCGGTAACGCACTCCCTCACCAGAGCAGGATTGGCCACCCTGGTGCAGTACTTGGCCACAACCTCCTATGAACACAACAATCAAACCCCGGCCCTCAGTCCCCAGCAGCTGCGAAGCAACTGACTACGGCGGCGGTCAGACCTGCGACGCAGCAGAGGGTGCTAAGTATCACTGGCTCCGGACAGGCCGCCATTGGAATATGAACCTGGCAACGTTTAACGCTAGAACGTTATCTAGTGAGGCGAGTCTAGCAGTGCTATTGGAGGAATTAGAGGGCAGTAAAGGGGATATAATAGGGCTCAGTGAAGTTAGGAGGCCAAAAGAAGCATATACAGTGCTAAATAGCGGGCACGTCCTGTGCTACCGGGGCTTAGTGGAGAGACGAGAACTAGGAGTCAGATTCATGGTTAATAAAAATATGGCTGGTAACATACAGGAACTCTATAGCATTAACGAGAGGGTGGCAGGTCTTGTTGTGAAACTTAATAAGAGGTACAAAATGAAGATTGTACAGGTCTACGCCCCTACATCCAGTCGTGATGACCAGGAAGTCGAAAGCTTCTATGAAGACGTGGAATCGGCGGTGGGTAGAGTGAAAACTAAATACACTATACTAATGGGCGATTTTAATGCCAAGGTAGGCAAGAAGCAGGCTGGAGACAAGGCAGTGGGGGAATATGGCATAGGCACTAGGAATAGCAGGGGAGAGTTATTAGTAGAGTTTGCGGAACAGAATAATATGAGGATAATGAATACCTTCTTCCGCAAGCGGGATAGCCGAAAGTGGACGTGGAGGAGCCCGAACGGCGAGACTAGAAATGAAATAGACTTCATACTCTGCGCTAACCCTGGCATCATACAAGATGTGGACGTGCTCGGAAAGGTGCGCTGCAGTGACCACAGGATTGTAAGAACTCGAATTAGCCTAGACCTGAGGAGGGAACGGAAGAAACTGGTACATAAGAAGCCGATCAATGAGTTAGCGGTAAGAGGGAAAATAGAGGAATTCGAGATCAAGCTACAGAACAGGTATTCAGCTTTAACTCAGGAAGAGGACCTTAGTGTTGAAGCAACGAACGACAATCTTGTGGGCATCATTAAGGAGTGTGCAATGGAAGTCGGTGGTAACTCCGCTAGGCAGGATACCAGCAAACTATCGCAGGAGAGGAAAGATCTGATCAAGAAACGCCAATGTATGAAAGCATCTAACCCTACAGCTAGAATAGAACTGGCAGAACTTTCGAAGTTAATCAACAAGCGTAAAACAGCTGACATAAGGAAGTATAATATGGATAGAATTGAACATGCTCTCAGGAGCTGAGGAAGCCTAAAAACAGTGAAGAAGAAACTAGGAATTCTATAGTTTCTATAGAGATTTATACAGTACCAGTGGCACCCACGACGATAATGGAAGAGAAAATAGTCTAGAGGAATTCGAAATCCCGAAGGTAACGCCGGAAGAAGTAAAGAAAGCCTTAGGAGATATGCAAAGGGGGAAGGCAGCTGGGGAGGATCAGGTAACAGCAGATTTGTTGAAGGATGGTGGACAGATTGTTCTAGAGAAACTGGCCACCCTGTATACGCAATGCCTCATGACCTCGAGCGTACCGGAATCTTGGAAGAACGCTAACATAATCCTAATCCATAAGAAAGGGGACGCCAAAGACTTGAAAAATTATAGACCGATCAGCTTACTGTCCGTTGCCTACAAAGTATTTACTAAGGTAATTGCAAATAGAATCAGGAACACCTTAGACTTCTGTCAACCAAAGGACCAGGCAGGATTCCGTAAAGGCTACTCAACAATAGACCAGATTCACACTATCAATCAAGTGATAGAGAAATGTGCAGAATATAACCAACCCTTATATATAGCTTTCATTGATTGCGAGAAAGCGTTTGATTCAGTCGAAACCTCAGCAGTCATGGAGGCATTACGGAATCAGGGTATAGATGAGCCATTTGTAAAAATACTGGAAGATATCTATAGCGGCTCCACAGCCACCGTAGTCCTCCATAAAGCAAGCAACAAAATCCCAATAGAGAAAGGCGTCAGGCAGGGAGATACGATATCTCCAATGCTATTCACAGCGTGTTTACAGGAGGTATTCAGAGACCTGGATTGGGAAGAATTGGGGATAAAAGTTAATGGAGAATACCTTAGTAACTTGCGATTCGCTGATGATATTGCCTTGCTTAGTAACTCTGGGGACCAATTGCAATGCATGCTCACTGACCTGGAGAGGCAAAGCAGAAGAGTGGGTCTAAAAATTAATTTGCAGAAAACTAAAGTAATGCTTAACAGTCTCGGGAGAGAACAGCAATTTACAATAGGCAGCGAGGCACTGGAAGTGGTAAGGGAATACATCTACTTAGGGCAGGTAGTGACGGCGGATCCGGATCATGAGACGGAAATAATCAGAAGAATAAGAATGGACTGGAGTGCGTTTGGCAGGCCGTCCCAAATCATGAACAGCAGGTTGCCGTTATCCCTCAAGAGAAAAGTATATAATAGCTGTGTCTTACCAGTACTCACCTACGGGGCAGAAACCTGGAGGCTTACGAAAAGGGTTCTACTCAAATTGAGGACGACACAACGAGCTATGGAAAGAAGAATGATAGGTGTAACGTTAAGGGATAAGAAAAGAGCAGATTGGGTGAGGGAGCAAACGCGAGTTAAGGACATCTTAGTTGAAATCAAGAAAAGGAAATGGGCATGGGCAGGACATGTAATCAGGAGGGAAGATAACCGATGGTCATTAAGGGTTACGGACTGGATCCCAAGGGAAGGGAAGCGTAGCAGGGGGCGGCAGAAAGTTAGGTGGGCGGATGAGATTAAGAAGTTTGCAGGGACTGCATGGCCACAATTAGTACATGACCGGGGTTGTTGGAGAAGTATGGGAGAGGCCTTTGCCCTGCAGTGGGCGTAACCAGGCTGATGATGATGATGATGATGATGATTGAGGAACAGAAAGATGAGTCGGGAATTTTTCATTTCGCGCTACAATTTAACCATTGACACTTTTCATGTAATCATATATTTCAGAAATTTATGAAATAATTGAGACTAATTACCTAACTAGGCGGAATGAAAAACATATTTGAGCATCTCCAAGTGACGGCAAACAACATTACCTTGGTTTTGTTCATCTACTTGGCATTCGCATATTTTAAAACGCTGGCTAAAGTTAGCTGGGACACCCTGTACATAGAAACTCTCAGAACTTCATTTCGGGTTGAAAAAAAAATGAAGCTAGTGGCCTTTCTTTCATCAGAGCACCCCATTCACAAGTGCGATGTTAAGACCTACGTGAGATGTGCTCGCTTGCGAGCATACTTGCGCATTCAAGGCAGGTTCTCGCTGCAGGAACGGAGCATAAATGCGCATTCGCGTCACCGAATAAAATTGGATGACATGGGCCGTAAACTCGTCAAATTGCACACGGCATTGAAAACGCACAAGTGTCGCAAAAAGCACCGAGACTGCTGCAAAACACGTGTGTAACGAACACCGCCAAAACGCGTGAATAGCCGCGGACAGCGCTTCGCCGCCCCGTCCGCGCCGTGCTGACCGAGCAAAGTGCGACAGCATCGCCACGAGATGCGAGGATCGGTGGTTGGTCGGCGCAGTCACAGGAGTTTGAAAACTGAACCTAGAATTTTAGAATAGGGGCCCCAATAGTTTGGGGTCCCAAAGAGCTTTGCGGGTGTTAGCGTTGGGGCACGTAGGAATGAAGAGTATTAGAATAGGGTTTGCGGATAGCGTCTTGCGCTGACTGCGCCACTTCGGCGTCAAAGAAAAGCTATTAGAAGTAATTAAATAAAATATACCATTTTATGATAGGAATAATAATTTTGACTTGCGTGTATTCTCGTTTAATTACAATTTAGAGGTTATTCTGTAAGCAGCAAACAATTAGTTGTGCTTAGTTTTGAGCAAACCAACTTTACTAGCCTTCACCAGCCAAGCTTAGCCGTGTTGGGCCTACGAGCCATAAAATCCACAATCGAATTCAAGATCAGCGGCGTCTAATGAGTCAATCTTCATAACACACGCTAGTTGAGAGAAAGCGATAACCACAGTCACTTCACCTAGCTTGCGAACTTCACGCGTTACCACGAATCGAACCCAGTCTTTTGTTAGGTTAGAGCCGTCGCTTCGATGGGTGCCGCCATGCTTGCCGACTCAAAGCTTTTGGGGCCGCTATTTGGGCTCCCGCTAAATCGTTAAAATAGCGTTCCCAACGCAAAACCCAAACGCAGTTTGCGTCTTGCGCAGTGGCTTCGACGCTATTTCTTGGGGGCCCCAAAACGTTTGGGGCCCCTATTATAAAACTATTCACGCGCCAGCAACGCTGGAACGCCCGCGACAGCGCCAGGCGCGCCGGTTGCGTCGTGTCGTTGGAGTACACCGGTTGTGCGCCACCGTGACGTCGAAGAGCTCGACGCGCTCGCGCGCGCGCTTTACCACGGCGTATATCTGCGGCTTTTACAGTATCCTCTTGTTACTTGTCCTAAGGAAAATTCACCGACGATTACGTTACTCCCTAATGCGAAATTTGAGCGCAACTCTATACGTGTTTTCATTTTGCGATATATTGGCTGGCGTGGACAATCTGTCTCGTGTTGCACGTTGCAAACGGAGCGAAGTGTGGCGCGAGTGCCTTGCTAAACTGGAAATCTCAAAAGCCAGCGCGTGGGTGACGCATGGGCGCGATTCCCAAGCGATGCACGCTACTCTGGCGCCATCTCGTAGACATGATCGCCGCACTACGCTTTTCTTCTCACGCTTTCGCGATACGCCGCTTTCCGCCTGATGGTTTCGCTACACCCTCCTATCCGCTTTCTTCCTCGCGTCTTTCATCCCCCTCTGTGCTCCGCGTTCTCTTTAATATTTCGTTGTGCTCATTCACTCGGTTACGCCGCCGCCGACTGCAACGCCGACGCTCGCCGCAGGAACGGGCGCCTTAAAGCTGCCCTATAAGATCACTTTCCAGAGGTGAATATGTAATATAGCCTGGTAGATTGGCACGTTGATTGTGCATTTTTAATTTTCATGTCAACTCCCGGGATTTCAAACGCGCGTTCTGGATGTTGTTCGTCGAATGAAACGACAGGAGGGTTTAGATGGAATTCGTGTCAATTTTCACGAAAACTTATGCCAGGAATATGCTTAAATAACTTGCATGCAGTTCCGAATACGTAGGACTTTATCATCGGGATAAATGTTTTACTCAGTCGCTCTCGAGTTGCCTTGAAGAGGATTTAAGGCAATGTACTGCCGGCCAAAAAAATTAACGGCCCACGGCTTAGGTGGCCGGAGTGGCTGCGGGGCCACACCGGGTCGCTGCTATCTCGCTCCGTGCGCTGAGGACGAGAGTGGCCCGCGTGACGCTAGACTTCGCCCTCACTCTCACGCGGTCCTCGTCGCGCTTGATAAAGTTCTAGTGCACCGTTCGGTTGCTGTGCTGCTGACGGTCGCGACGAAGGGGACCGGGCATCGCCGGCAGTCCATCACATGGCGCTGTCGTGCAGTAAGCGGGCGGTCGCAGCGCATCAAACCGCGACACTGAGATGGAATGAAGACCCGTTCTGATTCTTGTTTTGCTTATATTCACCTTATCTTTCATATTAGTGCATGTCGACAGCGTCCACCGCTGCTCGATTTTAGGCAACATCACGCAAGTAGCCGCAACCGCGGCTACGTTGACGCGCGCTCTTTCACGTCGGCGGGATAAGTTAGAGAGCGGGAAGCGCTGCGCGGACGCGCGAAGCTATAGCGGCGGCGGTCTACGACACGACGCAAGAGCAAGTAAGCCAAGTCATCGCGGCCGACGGCAACTTTTCATCGCACTGAGGACCCCTTCAAGCCATGGAATGCTTCCGTGAGTAAACTTTCACTACTGCCTAATCATTCCGATTCGTCTTCCCAATTATCTCTTCCTGGCCGTACTTTTGTAAAGTTTCATGACGGCCTATGCCTTGTAGTAGCTAATTAAAGCAGTTTTCAGAGGCGTCGCTGATGTAAATATTAAACCCACTGCTGGCGACCATGCCGTAAAGGTAATCTCGACAGAAAAGCCGTTCCCTTAGTAAAGCTTGGCGCCTGTGACTTATCGTGCCGGCGTGAAAAAGCGCGTGTCACCGTAGCCGCCGTTGCGGCTACCTGCGTTACGTTGCCTAAAATCGAGCAGCTATGGACGCCGGCGACATGCACTAATATGAAAGATAAGGTGAATATAAGCAAAGCAACCATCAGAACGTTTCTTCTCAGTGCCGCGGTTTGATGCCCCGCTGCCCTCCGCTACTGTGCGACAGCGCCATGTGCTAGACAACCGGCAATGCCCGGTCCCCTTCGTCGCGACCGTCAGCAGCACAGCAACTGAACGGTGGAATAGAAATTTATCAAGCGTGGCGAGTCCCCGCGTGAGAGTGAGGGCGAAGCCTGGCGTCACTCTGAGCACTCTCGTCGTCAGCGCGCGGAGCGAGATAGCAGCGACCCAGTGCGGCCCCGCAGCCACTCCGGCCACCTAAGCCGTGGTCCGTTTACTTTTTTGGCCAAAAGTACATTATAATGTAGATAGTGTCGCATGAGAACACATCTAACTGTAAAAGCTGTACTTGAACGGCTACGAACGGGTGCCGAAAATTCTTATGGCCTTCGTTCTACGAATTCAAGCGGGCGAACACAACTGTCTAACATTCATAGCTTGACACGTGGTGAGGTCTTATTGGAAGCTTGTATTATAGTCTACAGTATGTCTGAAGGTCATACTTGAGGCCTCCATTTGAAGGTCCCCATGAAGGTCTTCTTTTTATAGGCAAATCCAGTGGAAGACAGGCCTCGAGGTGGCCTTTTTGGGAGCTTAGCTTTCTCCAGTTCGTCAAATTCTTCGAGGCCATTCAACAGTCTTCAATTCAGTTCGTAAAATCTAGGCGCGAATGCTGCACCACAATGCGCAAACGTTTTCGGTACACGGATGTTGTTAGCCACGCGATACAACATCTCAGCACACGAACTAAATAAGCCAACGTTAACAGCAGGAAAACTAAACAACGTTTCTATCAAAATGCGCTCAAGAATTTATAGGATACAGGAGTAATCCACAAATGATGCACGTCCGTTTCATTTCAGAAGCACATGTGTAACTGTCGTTATCTCCAGTAAAGATGAGACAAAGCCAAATATACGGAGTGCTTTCAAAAACAAAAAAGGGAAAAGAATATTTTGTGGCCTCAACTCATTTAGTATTCTTTCTAGGTTTTCAACTATTCTCGACACGAGTTTCGCGCTTACATGTTGGAGGCTACCGCTTTCCGACAATTCGATTTTGTATTCTGCCCTCATACTTCTTTTTCTGCCATTGAAGAGCAAAATCTGGTTGCACTGGGCCTGATACGTTTTAGAAAGTCATAAAGTTATAGGGATTGATACATAATCTATGGTAGGATGCATTCGTGAGCAGGCATTAGCGCTACTTGTAGGGAATCGCAAGAGCTACATGGTCCAATGTCTTGATATATTCTCCACGATATAACGTTTCTGTACGCTGCCAAAGTCGGTTACGCTACTATTACATCTCATTCGCCTGGAAGAGAGGTTCATGAGCTTTGAATATCCCTGAGTAGAAAGCCCACGGGATCAAACATATACGTTGAAAAGTAATTCTGGGACTTTAGTTAGATTTTTCTTAAATTCATTTTGCCCTTTGTTAGTAATTCACACAAATCCGCGCCTTTAATATCGCCGGTATCGTCCACTTGGAGGAGCGGGTGGTAAGAAATGATTTAAATAGTACAAAACTAATTCTTTCAAAATGCAGCCTCAGCAAGCTTTCTTGTCCTTGTTCACTTTCCTTTAAAGGGACACTAAAGTGAAAAATGATTTCTTCTGCATCAGTAGATTGCCGTTCTACAGCACCAAAAACACCACCCTTACAACGATAAGACGTTTGGCAAGCCAGAAAAAGCGCAAGAACGAAATACGGGTGGCGACGCCTACTTAAGTTCCCGCACCTGGGGGCTGTGACGTCTTGGATTTTGATGGCATCTTCTGGGGCCTATACTAATTATACATAGCGGTACACATTGGCTACATTGTGTTCTAAAGGAACCAAATATTAAACATGGCAAGTTTCGGGAACTTTTATTCAGCCAACGCGGCCCAAATGCGACAACATACTTTGGAATCCCTGACGTCACGCTGACGTACTGGCGTTTGGGTTTCGGCGCAAAATTCAATTACTGATACTTGGACCTTCGTTTTCTCATCTAATAACCAAAGTATTATTTTGAAATGACTGCCTGCAGGGTTCTCAAACAATTCTTCATTAGTCTAAACTGATTTATTGTTTCGCTTTAGTGTCCCTTTAATAACATTTTTTGTCATAGCCGAACGCGTGAACATTAAATGTTATCTCAGAAGAATTACATCACAATTGAGCCACATAAGCTTTAAAGATGGCACCAAGCAGAAGCGTTTCGTTCGCTTCAAGCCACTTAGGGATTATGCAGATCTGAACTACTGTGGCATCAAGTTTATTCTGCATAGTTTATATGAACACAAAATGCGATGCCTCCGGGCCGTTAGATAAACGGTTACACTGGAATTGGTTTTCAAAACTGAAAAACTCAAAGATGAAAACTGAAAAAAAAATTTAGTTGCGAAATATTCTCAGAGTCGTACCATATATAGCAATGTCACTTGAGGCCAAGCACATCGGTTGGCTGTATGTGCACCAGAATGCAGAACTGCGAGGATACCAACGTAAGTCTTCGTGATGGCGAGGGCGTATGGCGCAAAGATGCATGATGTTCCTTCGATGTTAACGTGGACGAAGAAGGAAACAGGCAGCTTGCACTACTAGAACCGAGCAGTCTAAGAAATGGAACGTCTCACTTAGCTCGGTCCGTCAATTCGATGACAACAGTTATACAGATCGTCAGAAACAGCACCACGGTAGAGAGTAAAAAGTGAAGATCAGAGCAAGGTCATATATGTAGCCCCGGCACGCGCAAGAAAGCTTCTTGCATGATCTGTAAAAATGTATGCTGCTTCTTGCGTCAGCACGACTTTCTACTCGTTTCTATCTCCCCTCTAGTACAATTGTACGTTGTGCACATAACTTGTTACCTTCGTAATGCGTTTATGCTGCCTCTGTGTGCGTATGATACCAGCTGTCCGAAATTGTTGCTGTATGCGATTTCATTACCTTGCGTTGGCGGCCTCCTTATACTGAAGAGATCCCTGTATTAGAAATAAGGGCTAATACATAAAAACAAAGGTTGGGGTAGTTGGCCTGGTATTGGGACGTAACGTCACAACTGGAGACATTGTGGCCCAGAATTACATCTGGAAACATCGAGTACCTTCTGCAATCTCCTTCAGTAGATATTCATTTTCTGTGCACATGCCCGAATACCATGTCAATACATCTGTTTTGGTTTTACCTGCCTTAGGTTTTCAGACTATCATGCTTACTGCGCAGGAAGTATCAGACGTCTAGTTAGAGATGCCATTGTCACGTTCTGTTCAGATAAATTTCCCTTGATCCTCTTCAATGGCCTGAGCAAGAATAAAAAGGTCCTGCAGAGAACTTGTTATCCTTGCACCAGAAGCCGGGATCTTCCAGCGACTATAAATTAGCCTCCCACATAGAAGCACACAAAGAAAAGAATCCTTAATTGGAACCTAACGGCCATTCGGGATGTGTTCTCGTACAAAAACGTCTTCGCGATTTTGTTTCGGTTGCTCTTTTTTTCCTATTTTTGTCTATCCTCTCTTGTGTGTTAATACCACACTAACGAAGATCTCTAGTGCCATGTAAGACCAAAATGTGACACCAATGGCAACGCCACATAGATACATCCTGACGAAAGTATATTTGGCACCAACAAAAAATGTGCAGTCTAAACGGGAGGATTAAATTTCTTCAGTGGCCTCGAAACGGGCGCGTGCTCACTGGAGTTCTCCGAAAACGTCCACAGAGCAAAAACCACCTCGTAGAAAAAAGTCAGGCCACAGAAAACCTTCGTTGAAATGCTACTACGCCCACTCTGGGGCAAAAGTGTAAAGACCAGCACTCTCGTCAGCATAGTGTGACACCAGGCACCCATTTCTTGTACTGGTACTGCGGCATGCATCCGTTAGCGCTACCTTGCAACGGGATTATAGGGAGTGAAAGCAGTGGCGTAGCCATAAATGTCATTCGGTGGGGGGGGGGGGGGTGCTTACGTTGCAGCTCGGCATCCACCTTAAGAGGAAGCTTTATCTCGAGTGCACCTATCTAAATGCATCTAGGAGGCGAATTCGTTTTTCTCGGCAACCACTGCACCAAATTTGACGAAGTCTGTTGCATTTAAAAGAAAACGGGGGGAGGGGGCGGTAGTTCTAGTGACTTCTGGTTTCGAATTCTTCATTTAGGTCATCGATTTTTTATGAAAAATTGGCCAAAATCACAAATTTTCAGAAAACGCAACTGTCAAGATTAAAACTCTGTAACTAAACAATGAAAAATGATATCACAATCCTGTGAATTTCATCTAATAGCACATCTACAGCGGACAAAACTGATATGTTACACATGAATCAAAAAAATTTAGTATTATGGAAACACCACTTTTGCAGAACCCTTGTACACAACGTAACCAATTCACGTAAGATACAAATCGACATACCAAATTCGTCCGCTTTGGCTGTTATAATAGATGCCGTTGACAGAACCACGATATCTGGTCTTCATGTAGAGCTGTTAGTTTGTAAACGTCGTGCTCCTATTTTTTTCGAACTTTCAAAATTTTCGAAATATTTTAAACAAAATCCAGACCCTAACTTGAAATTCCACTTCCAACAGACACTACAATTTAACTTTCTCTCTCAAATCCAACAAATTTCATTAAAAGCGATCCAGAGGTGATCTCAGAAAAGCGTTTCTTCGTTTTACATGTATTTGAACAGGCCGCGTCAGAGGGGGGCCTGAGCTAAAGATCCTCTTAAACAATTTGTCGAGGCATCAAATACATGAATAATAGTTGCATTGCCGAAGATGCTACAAATGAATTCTTGAACGCTGCGCACCGTAAAAACAAGTGAAATACATCATTCTTCATAAAAGACTATACTCTTATGTGCCAAAAATTGTGTCCAAAATAACTGATATCAATGCTTCCATGTTTTTGTCTATTTAATAAGTAAAGAAAACATCACACGAACTTTACAACTATATCAGTTCGAAACCAGCGAAGCAGTGCATGCCGCTGATATGAAATATGTAAAGGCCATGAAATGAACAAGTTAAGGACAAATATGTTAATGAAACTTCGTCATTCAAGAACCGTGTTTACATTCATGTACAGGCGCTCTCAGAATAATTCGGAACGCAACACACGCGGCCGCTCGCCGACGGAGCGCGCCCGTGGAAAAAGTAGTACCATGGTCTGCGCGTGCGCGGTCTCCCTAGCGAGCAGGGTTGGCTCCCTAGTGCATCTAGTTTGGGTTGCGTTGCTCCAAAACGGTAGCCCTAGGTGCCCCTTAACGTTTTGTCAAGGGGGCCGGGCCGATGGTGTCCGTGACAAGCTGTGTCTGCGCATGCACTCGCGTTGGAGCATAAGCGCTCGTGTCTGCATGGTCGGGTGCTTGGACGCCTTTGTTTTTCATTTTTCATGTGGGCCGTATTTATCATTTGCTCAAAATATTTATGGTAGGTGACCGTGACTAGCGCTGGCAAAGGGCGGCGTTTGCGTCTGATGCAACCGTGATGA
Source organism: Dermacentor variabilis (assembly GCF_050947875.1). Taxonomy (NCBI): domain Eukaryota; kingdom Metazoa; phylum Arthropoda; class Arachnida; order Ixodida; family Ixodidae; genus Dermacentor; species Dermacentor variabilis. Next base: position 109,846,463 of record NC_134568.1, on the reverse strand, counting down.
TATCGGCGGCTCGATTGATAAAGAGATACGAACATATTTAAACAATGACAGTTACGCGAATTCCGCCCTACTACAATCGAGTCAACATGCCGAAAAAAGTGCCGATGAATGTGCGGAGAAAGATAATTAAGCTCAGTTCACAAGATATACCTCAACGTGAGATATGCCGCCTCACAGGAAAGTCTATAAGTGCGGTCAACCGAATAATCCAAGCATACAGGGACGAAGATGGCCGACTCAAAGATGCAGCACGATTGGGAGGAAACCGATGCATGTTGCAAGAGTCCGACCTTCTGATTGTTGCTGCAGCCGTTGCCGATCCTTTTTAGAGCGCCCGCCAGATCAAGACAGCCCTCAACCTGCAAGCCAGTGAGGAAACAATTAGAAGGCGCATGCGAGAGGCTGGTCTTCGTGGATTTGTCGCGGCACAAAAGCCACACATTACGGAGTGCCAAAAGCGCCGGCGCCTTGAGTTTGGCAGGGCATATGAGCGCTGGACGACTGTGAAGAATGGAAGGAAGTCATATTCTCAGATGAATCGACATTTTCATCTAGATGGGATTAAGAGCGCCGGGTATGGAGACCATACAACTGCAGGTATTTTCCTTTTCATTCTGATCTTTTAAGCACAAATTCTTCGGACGCGCAAAAGGTCTTTCATCTGAAAAGACCATTATCCATTGCCTCCTTTTCGTGTAGATATCAGCCTGAGTATGTTTCCGAGATCTACAACAGCGGCCACTCTGCCCTCAACGTTTGGGGAGCAATTAGCAAAGAGGGCCTCGGTCCGATAATCCGGCTGTCCCCATTGTTCACAGCTGAAGTTTACAGCGAAATTCAGGACTTCCACCTATTGCTATACGCTCTTGACGGGCCATTTAAAGATGGCTGCTACTTGTTCCAACAAGACCTGAGCCGGTGCACATGGCCAGAGCTGTGGAAAAACTTCTTAAAAATGTGGTGTTCGCGTTCTTTACTTGCCTCCGAAAGGTGCAGACTTCAATGTTATGAACGTGTGGGGCACGATGAAGGAAAGTTTCTCCAAGCTGAATGTTGGAGGGGCAAGTGCCGACGAGCTCTGGCTCGCCATAACGCGCGAGTGGAAGGGCTTTGGTGAGAGGAGGGACTTCGTAGATGCGCTCTGCGAGTCAGTTCCACGCTGCCTACAAGCTGCGCTTCGCGTGGACATCGCGAGATGTTGATAGCAGAACATGCCAACCGCTTTAGACGAAACAAAGTTACGTTTCGATTCTTTTTGTTTTCTGTGGAAAAAATGAACCCAGTGTTCTTCCTGTTATTTATATTTACTATGTTCTCCTTGCTATATTTTTTTCATTCAGCTCACACAGCCTACCCTTGATTATCATTGTTTATCCCCTCTGAGCAAAAGAAAATGAGTATGAAAATGAATATCTACACCAACAAACGCCGACACGCGATCAATACGTAAGTATACTCGCTTCCAATGATCCAGTTTTCGTGATTGATTGGCGCACAATATATGCGAACCACGTAATGTGGTGCGCCAATAAATGACTGGAGTCGTGAAGAGTACATTAAAGTGCCCTTCGAATGGATGGATGGATGGATGGATAAAACTTTACTGGATTTATTTAAATGTGGTTGGGCCCCTAGACGTCCGGGAGCCCCCTGGCGGACATCTCTAGGCAAGCACGGTCCACCAGCCAGAACTGGTCATGCGAGCAAGTGGCCTGAAGAGCGGCCTCCCACAAGGAAAAGGAATGAGGTGGCCTCCTGTGCATGAAACTGGCCTTGAGGAACGTGCCGCGTTATTTCATTTTGTAAACTCTTTTATTGCCACTATCGCAGACACACCCCTTAAGAGGGGTCATGTATAAGTGGAAATTGTCCTCGTTTTACGAAGCCATTAGTACCACGGAGTGGGAGATAACTTAATAAGAACTAATACTTCGCAGCACAGGCTAACACGGTTGAAAAAACAGGGCAGCCAGGTCGTTGTAGCCAAGCCGCCTCACTAGCACGTAATCACGCAAAGCATTGCTATTATCTCCCACACGGGATGCAGACCATGGCGAGAATGCGCTGCACGGCGTCCACAAGCCTTTATTTATAGATTATGGTGCATGCTGCGCTACAGACATTCATTCGCCCAGCCCCCCCTGCACAATGCTAAAGGGCACCTAGCGCTACCTTTTTGGAGCAAGACAACGCCAATCTAGAAACACTAGGGAGCGAAACTTGCTCGCTAGGGAGACTGCGCATGCGCAGACCTTGCCTGTATTTATCCGCCGGCGCACTCCGCCGACGAGCAGCTGCGTGTCCGGCGTTCTGAATTATTCTGGGGGCACCTGTACGTATGCAACGGCCAGTGCAAGATATCAATGACGCTGACATTTGTTCTAATGTATTACGCAGGAGCAGCTGTCACCGGTCGTGTATCATGAGTAATTGCACCGAAATTATAGTCGCAACACAGAGCACATATAAAAAGCAGGAGTTCTACAATATATACGAGCTCGAGTCAAATGAAAGGGAGCAAATGCGAATACATGACAAAGGGGGTACTTCATGTAAAAGTAGTCTCCATGAGCATTTACACATTTGTCCCCTTGACTAAGGAGTCGCGTGATTCCGGTCTCATAAAATTCCTTGGGTTGCTGCTTCAAAAAGTCTGCAACTGACTCTTTCACGTCATCGTCCGACACGAACGCGGTTCCCTTGAGCTGTTTTTTTTTTCGGTTGCCCCAAAATGTGGATGTCGCAAGGCGACAGGTCTAGGCTGTGTGGCGGATGTTGCAGCGTTTCCCACTTGAACGTGGCCAGTTTTGTATTAAATACATCAGCGATGTGGGGACAGGCATTGTCGTAGAACAAGATGATCCCATTCGTCAATTTTCCACATTGTTTCTTCTTGATTGCCACACGCAGCCATTCCGGCGTTTCACAGTATCGGAAACAATTGATAGTCTCTCAAGACTTAGCAAATTCTATCCGTAATAGTCCCTGACGATCGAAGAAAAAGTCAACAACACCTTTCCGGCGGAAATGATGGCCTTTGCTTTCTTTGGGCGTGGTGAATTCGAATGTTTCCATTGTAAGCTTTGCCATCGTGTTTCAGGCTCGTAGTAGTGACACCATGGTTCGTCCCCGATCACAATTGCAGACAAGAAGTCGTCACCCCCATTGTGATACCGGATCAGACCAGTCAAGGCAGCGCCGAACTTCTCCGTCTTCTCGCAGTGGTTCAAAATTTTGGGCATCCATTGCACACACAAAAGCCAATGACAGAGATGTTCATGAATTATGGCGTGAACCGGGTCGTGACTGATGCTCAGATGCTCTGCCAGTTCATCGATGCTTATCCTCCGTTCTTGTCTCATCGCCTCATCAACTTTTGCAATTTGTTAAGGGTGATTTCAGGATGGCTTTAGTCCCGTCTTGGATCGTTTTTGCAACTTTCACGTACTCCTTTGAACCGTTTGCTCCAACGCTTCACAGTGGCCAATGAAATGCGATGTTCAACGTAGACGGCAGCCATACGGCGACTAATTTCTTTTTACGAAATACCTTCAGCGGTCAAAAACTTCACGGCACCACGCTGTTCAACTTTTGGCGTTTCCACTATGTCACGCAACCATGTTCAACCGAATGTATGAGAGCATTACAGAACCTTTATCCTCACACCTGCGTGTCACTTTTGTAAATGAGACATCCCTCTCTTCTACGCACATGCCTCGTAGATAATGAACCGAACCATTATTGCGCGGAGTGAGTAGGCTCACTTTCATTTTACTCGCCCTCGTACATTAGAAATGCGAAGATACAATGGGATATAGAAATGCGAAGATAGAGCTTGATAAAGGGCAAAAAAAGTATCACTGGAAACAAAGTTCACTGCACATATACACAAAATCTCCCAAGATATTTAAATATATGCATAAGTCTCCAATAAATGTGCGTATATAAGAAAAAGTCATGGTGTATAATGCCTCAAACGAAGCAAATAAACATGTTGCGCAATCACAGATTCGCAGAATCCTAGATACCGCCCCCATTCCATCCACTCCCCCCGATGTATCGCGCGCGACGCAAGATAACTAGCTTGCTCTCTGCTTTTCTCCTCTGCGCACATAAGACTCAGTCACCATCGTCGGCTCACTCACTCCAGCCCCCCTACCCGTACGCTTTCACTCGCACATAAAGCATGCGGCGCTCGGTAACGATGTTATCGCCCTTGGACTTTATACGAAACATGAGGGCGACGGTGACGGCAGGAATGCGCTTGGAGTGTCCATATAATTGCTGCCGCAATAATATAATAAGGATATACGGCAATTGAAGCGTCCCGTGGCCCATTACTTTCCGGAAAGGAAGAAGTAACAAAATCGAACTTTCACCATACAACAATTCGCTGCGCCGCAACAATGCATTTTTTTTCCTTTTGTGGGGCGGGGTCCCCGAAATTAAAAAAAAAACCCAAGGAAAATATGTTGGCCACAATTGAATGCCTACTTTGCGCACCTAATGTGGCTACCGAAAGAATATAGAAAAAAAACGTGAGACGCTTGGTCCACAGAGAACCACACGCATACTGCTCGCGGTATCCTACACCGGCGAGCCAAGACTTTCGGGAGAGGTTGCCCTCAAGCGAACACGCTGGAATCCGCTGATTCCCCGCAGTGATGGCGGCGAGCAACCATTCTTTCTTTTTCTCGTCTGCTAGCCAGAAAGTGTCTAAAAAACTGCGAGGCGAAAATCCACTTGGCCAAAGCAAACCGAACACGCACCGAAGTGCGCCGTGCGGTGGTCAGGGCAACACGAGAAAAACGTATGCGCTCTGGCTGGCTCTGGCGGCCCGCGGGTAGGGTAGCAAGACCAAAAAAATTGAAGACGCTCAATGTGTCCTCGCGAATAAAAGACGAAGTAGGAAAAATAAACAAGAACTTAGTTACCTTGGCTGGCTTTAGTGTCTGAACATGGATGCTTTGGCGTAGGTGAAAAAAAATTGTTTTTTTTTATGTGACATGACGGCACAAATGAACCACCACAACACTTCGTCTCATCGGACCTCGCTGCGTGCTTTGTCAACTTGTCTAATAGTGAGTTGATTTGGCTTGTCCCGTTGCATATTCCAATACAAGACTTTAGAAAAGTCAATGCACCTTTGGCGTCAAAAGTTTATAACAGCATTCGACCCACAAAGTTCCGCAATTGAAAATCTAAAGCACTACTTTGGACATGTCAATGCACCTTTCACATCAAAAGTTTATGAGATTTATACCCATAAAGTTTCGAAATTGATATCCATACGCTCCGTAGATTCCGCGGCCTCCGCGAGAGGCCGCGGTGAGCCCGTTTGTCATCAAAACGCCATTGAAACTTTGTGCTCGGATGTTGCTGCTTGCGTCATGTGACTCCCGGTGCATGGGCGTTGCCACGAAATCCAGCGCGAGTTTGCAATTTTCGCGGTGAAATCTCTTTTCGAGCATGAAAAAGACCATTCTACACAAAATCCAGAATGATTTCTGGCGCTGGGGGTTGCTTTGGTCGGCGGTGCACCTAGGCGAATGTACTCCTTCACAGACTCTAGAGGCTGACTGGCGATTCTGAACTCTTGATGCCTCGCCCGCCTATTGATCATTATCTTTGTATTCTACATATTAATATCAACCCCACTCTTATACCCTCTCTGTTAAGGTCCTCAATGATTTGTTGTAACTTATTCCCAGTGTTACTGAACAGGAACATGTCATCTGCAACTGGAAAGTTGCTGAGATATTTGCCGTTGATCCTTACTCCGAAGCCTTCCCAGTTTAATAGCTTGAATACTTCTGCCAAGCACGCAGTGAATAGCATTGGAGAGATTGTGTCTCCTTGTCTGACCCCTTTCTTTATAGGTATCTTCCTACTTGTGGAGAATTAAGGTAGCTGTGGAATCTCTGTAAATACTTTCCAAGATATTTACGTAAGCGTCCTGTACTCCTTTGTTGCGTAATTCCTTTATGACTGCAGGTATCTCTACTGAATCAAATGCCTTTTCGTAATCTATGAAAGTCATATAGGGAGGCTGATTGTATTCTGCAGATTTCTCAATTACCTGATTGATTACATGGATGTGATCCACTGTACGGTATTCCTTCCTGAAGCCAGCCTGTTCCCTTGGTTGACTGAAGTGTTCCCCTTATTCTATTGGAAATTGTCTTGGTGAATATTTTATGCAATGCTGGAAGTAAGCTAATGGGACTATAATTTTACAATTCTTTAACGTCTCACTTTTAGTTGATTAGTAAAATGTTGGCATTCTTCCAGTTCTCAGGGACCACTGAAGTCGTGGGACATTTCGTATAAAAAAATTATTATGGGGCTTTACGTGCCAAAACAACTTTCTGATTATGAGGCACGCCGTAGCGGAGGACTTCGGAAATTTCGACCATCTGGGGTTCTTTAGCGTGCATCTAAATCTAAGTACAGGGTTGATTTCGCATTTCGCCCCCATAGAAATGCAGCCGCCGCGACCGGGATTCAATCCCGCGACCTCGTGCTCAGTAGTCGAACACCATAGCCACTGAGCAACCACGGCGGCTCACATTTCGTATAAAGGGCCGCAAGCTTTTGAAGCATGATGTCTGCTCCATCTTTGATTAAATTGACTGTTATTCCATCTTCTCCTGCACACTTTCCTCTTTTCACGTCTTCTAAGGCCTTTCTAACTTCATCGCAGGATATAGAAGGAGCCTCTGTAGATTTCGCTTAATGTTAATTTACGTACAGAAGTGAGATTATCCCGCAAGCAGACGTTCCAATTAGAAAACGATTAGAAAACGATCTTTTTTGTGACTCGGCGCGTACTTTTATGGCTGTCATTTGCTTCTCCATTGGCGGCGCTGTCAGGTAATGCTTCCATGATGTATTCCCCAGTGGCGTCCCCACGTGACTTGCCTTTATATTAAACGTTCGAGGCAAGCTCCACGCCCTGAAGCAAAGGCACGGTGTGAAGGTGCGGGCAGGCTTGCATACGCTGCCATGTTTTTCCAGCAGAACTTTTTGTTGGGCTAGTTGGTGCATATAACTGAATATGTTTTTCCTGGAACTCGCCGCCAAGTCCTCCTTGTGGAGAGAAAGAAATGTCTTTCTCCACAACAATAAGCATAACTTTATTTCACTGCACTTTATTTCCTTAACGGTCCCGTAGTTGGGGCATTACATAAGGGGTTGCGACTAACCCAAAATGATAATTCGTTAGGGGGACCATATCGTTCATAACGTCGCGACTGTATCAGTGAAGATTGATTTACTGATGATAGCTACGATGCTGTGCGGAAGGCCATCCCAGTCAGTTGCATTAAGAGAGGAGAAAGATGTCGAAAATATGACACAACGGGCATGAGGGTGAACGACCATAAGAGTGCCATAACGACTGACCATAACGACCAGAACGACCATAACGACCTGCGCGAAGTCATATGCATGGAGATGGTGATATGCAAGGCCCGCGGCTTAGGGAGCTGTAGAAAACCATACGAAATAACGACATACTTGCAATACGACGGCGACAGGATAGAGGTTGCAAGTTAGATTTTCCCTTTAAAAAATCCGTGGACACCTAAGCTCTTCTTTGGGAATGCGAATCCATTGATGTCCAATTGAGCGCCGCTGAGCGGTCCCTCGAGTTTTGTGCTGCGAGTAACGTACCATAGCGTTACGTGCTGCCCGAGTCAGCAAGCTGCAGCTACCTGCTCTTCCAATGCCGCATCCCACCTACGTCCTGCGTGACGAGAGACCAGGGAAGCAGCAGGGGCCACCAAGACCGGCAGGCGCGCGCAGCAGCTAATGCCAGTGGAGGTGAGTAAGAGAGAGATTCGGACGATGCGGCGGCTTCTGAAAGCGAGGCGGCGAAAGTGAGAGGCGCTCTTGTGAGGTGGGGTCGCGGCGATGCCCTCTACCTTCACGCAACACGTGGCCCGCTAGCGCCGAAGCAGGTGTTCCGTTTCGCCCGCTCTACTACGTCAAGGCGCGCTCGTGAGATGGCGTTGCAGCCAATGGAAATTTAGGTGCCATTTTGCTGCTACAGGCGCCGGCCTTTTCGCTCCATGGGCCATTTCTCATCTATAAAGTTTCACTGACTTCATAAGAATATGGGGAGCGTACAGACCTAGTAACTTGGTTTTGTATTGATTTAATGGATTAATGAGGTATATGTGATGAGCGTTCCAAATGACTACTTAGTACTCGAGCATCGATCTGATAAGGGTGTGATAAGCTAACTTTGCTTGATATAGGGCGTTGCGCGAACGACGTTTCAATTACCCTAAAGTACTGTTTACGGATGAGATGATGCTAGTTACATGCGGGCACGGAACAAGATCACAAGAGATTGTTACGCCTAGGTACTTGAAAAAATTGACCGCTTCTATGGGCATATCAATGACTATAGTATGTAGGAAAAGTTGAGTGCGTTACTATTGGAAATTGATGTTACTTTGCATTTGTTTGGGTTCAAAATCGTTAACCAACGATTACACCAGTTTGGATAGTATTTAGGTCATTCTGCAATGACTTCTGATCATTAACATTAGTAACTGATTGGTCAAGAACACAGTAATCGGCAAACATACGAATCTGACAGTAAACATGCAGGGGTAGGTCATTAACGCATGTTAAGAAGGCCAAGTACAGAACCTTGTAGTACACCTGATGTTAGAGGAAGTGGGTTTGACGTGGTGTTATTGACATGCACTTACTGTGAACAATTGATCAGGAATTTTTATATCCATGCTATTACGTGACGATGCAAACTCAAGTGAGAAAGTTATAGAAGTAAACGTTTGTGGGCTACCATATTGTTACGGTGAAGAGAAGGAAGAAGTTGAATTAGACTAGAGGTATCGCATCAACACCGGTGACGCCAGCCCCATTCATAGGCGGCCATATCGTGTCTCCGCAACAGAAAGGGCCATCATACAGAAAGAGGTAGACAGGATGATGGACAAGGACATCATTGAACCTTCCAGTAGCCCGTGGGCATCACCGGTTGTCTTAGTAAAGAAAACAGGCAACTCGTGGCGCTTCTGCGTTGACTACCATCACCTCAACAGGATAACAAAGGATGTTTATCCCCTGCCTCGCATTGATGACGCTCTTGACTGCCTTCACAGATCCCAATCATCATCATCATCAGCCTGGTTACGCCCACTGCAGGGCAAAGGCCTTTCCCATACTTCTCCAACAACCCCGGTCATGTACTAATTGTGGCCATGCCATGCCTGCAAACTTCTTAATCTCATCCGCCCACCTAACTTTCTGCCGCCCCCTGCTACGCTTCCCTTCCCTTGGGATCCAGTCCGTAACCCTTAATGACCATCGGCTATCTTCCCTCCTCATTACATGTCCTGCCCATGGCCATTTCTTTTTCTTGATTTCAACTAAGATGTCGTTTACCCGCGTTTGTTGCCTCACCCAATCTGCTCTTTTCTTATCCCTTAACGTTACACCCATCATTCTTCTTTCCATAGCTCGCTGTGTCGTCCTCAGTTTAAGTAGAACCCTTTTCGTAAGCCGCCAGGTTTCTGTCCCGTACGTGAGTACTGGTAAGACACAGCTGTTATAAACTTTTCTCTTAAGGGATAATGGTAACCTGCTGTTCATGATCTGAGAATGCCTGCCAAACGCACCCCAGCCCATTCTTATTCTTCTGATTATTTCCGTCTCATGATCCGGATCCGCCGTCACTACCTGCCCTAAGTAGATGTATTCACTTACGACTTCCAGTGCCTCGCTGCCTATTGTAAATTGCTGTTCTCTTCCGAGACTGTTAAGCATTACTTTAGTTTTCTGCAGATTAATTTTTAGACCCACTCTTCTGCTTTGCCTCTCCAGGTCAGTGAGCATGCATTGCAATTGGTCCCCTGAGTTACTAAGCAAGGCAATATCATCAGCGAATCGCAAGTTACTAAGGTATTCTCCATTAACTTTTATCCCCAATTCTTCCCAATCCAGGTCTCTGAATACCTCCTGTAAGCACGCTGTGAATAGCATTGGAGATATCGTATCTCCCTGCCTGACGCCTTTCTTTATTGGGATTTTGTTGCTTGCTTTATGGAGGACTATGGTGGCTGTGGAGCCGCTATAGATATCTTTCAGTACTTTTACATACGGCTCGTCTACACCCTGATTCCGTAATGCCTCTATGACTGCTGAGGTTTCGACAGAATCAAACGCTTTCTCGTAATCAATGAAAGCTATATATAAGGGTTGGTTATATTCCACACATTTCTCTATCACCTGATTGATAGTGTGAATATGATCTATTGTTGAGTAGCCTTTACGGAATATTGCATGGTCCTTTGCTTGACAGAAGTCTAAGGTGTTCCTGATTCTATTTGCGATTACCTTGGTAAGTAATTTGTAGGCAACGGACAGTAAGCTGATCGGTCTATAATTTTTCAAGTCTTTGGCGTCCCCTTTCTTATGGATTAGGATTATGTTTGCGTTCTTCCAAGATTCCGGTACGCTCGAGGTCATGAGGCATTGCGTATACAGGGTGGCCAGTTTCCCTAGAACAATCTGTCCACCATCCTTCAACAAATCTGTTGTTACCTGATCCTCCCCAGCTGCCTTCCCCCTTTGCATATCTCCCAAGGCTTTCTTTACTTCTTCCGGCGTTACCTTTGGGATTTCGAATTCCTCTGGACTAATTTCTCTTCCATTATCGTCGAGGGTGCCACTGGTACTGTATAAATCTCTATAGAAATCCTCAGCCACTTGAACTATCTCATCCATATTAGTAATGATATTGCCGGCTTTGTCTTTTAACGCATACATCTGATTCTTGCCAATTCCTAGTTTCTTCACTGTTTTTAGGCTTCCTCCGTTCCTGAGAGCATGTTCAATTCTATCCATATTATACTTCCTTATGTCAGTGGTCTTACGCTTGTTGATTAACTTCGAAAGTTCTGCCAGTTCTATTCTAGCTGTAGGGTTAGATGCTTTCATACATTGGCGTTTCTTGATGATATCTTTCGTCTCCTGCGATAGTTTGCTGGTATCCTGCCTAACGGAGTTACCACCGACTTCCATTGCACACTCCTTAATGATGCCCACAAGATTGTCGTTCATTGCTTCAACACTAAGGTCCTCTTCCGGAGTTAAAGCCGAATACCTGTTCTGTAGCTTGATCTGGATACTTTTCATCAATTGGCCTCCGCTCCGGCTATTGGCAGATTAGCGTCGATGAGATGGACCGCGAGAAAACCGCTTTCGTCACATCGGACGGTCTGTACGAATTTAAAGTCATGCCCTTTGGATTATGCAATGCGCCAGCTACATTCGAGCGCATAATGGACTCTCTCTTGCGCGGCTTGAAGTGCTTTATATGTCTCTGTTACCTCGACGATCTGATTGTGTTTTCGCCGAACTTTGAGAGCCACCTGTGGCGTCTCACAACCATACTCTCCGTGTTTCGCAGGGCTGGCCTTCAGCTAAACTCCTCCAAGTGCCATTTCGGTCACCGTGAAATTAACATGCTCGGCCATCTCGTAAACGCCGCCGGAATCCAACCTGATCCGCAGAAAGTTCACGCCGTGCGAAATTTTCCTGTACCTTGTTCAACAAACGATGTCCGTAGTTTTCTGGGCTTATGCTCTTATTTCCGGCGATTTGTGAAAAATTTTGCCGACATCGCTCACCCTCTCACTGCGCTTCTTAAGAAAGACTTTATTTCTCTTGGGGACCACTGCAGGAGAAAGCCTTCTCTACCCTGATTGAGCGGCTTACAACTTCCCCAATTCTGTCACACTTTGACCCTTGTGCGCCCACTGAAGTACGAACTGACGCGAGTGGTCATGGCGTCGGCGCTGTCCTCGCTCAGCGTCAACAGGGCCAAGACCGTGTCATCGCTTACGCTAGTCGCCTTCTTTCCACGCCCGAGCGAAATTACTGCATTACTGAGAGAGAATGTCTCGCGCTCGTATGGGTGGTCGCGAAATTTCGGCCGTACCTTTTCGGTCGGAGCTTCTGCGTCGTAACCGATCATCACGCCCTCTGCTGGCTCTCCTCTTTGAAGGACCAAACTGGACGACTTGCACGTTGGGCATTGCGTCTACAAGAATATACATTTTCTATTATGTATAAGTCAGGGCGCCTGCATAAAGGCGCTGACTGCCTGTCCCGCAATCCCGTGGATCAACCGGACGATACCGATGCAGACTGGGACATAAGTGTTCTATCCCGCTCCGGCTACCTTCATATTGGCGACGAGCAGCGCAAAGATCCTGTTCTTCGAACACTTATGGAACGCCTAAGCTCCTCGCCCAATGACCCGTCCCTCCGGATGTTCACCTTGCGCGATGGAACTTTATATCATCGTAGCGTTCGTCCTGACGGCCCGGAGCTCCTCCTAGTCGTTCCCAAGCACCTTCGACTCGACGTGCTCCAGCAACTGCTCGACGCTCCTACTGCTGGATATCTGGGCATCACTCGTACATACGACCACCTGCGGCGCCGCTTCTTCTGGCCCGGCATTTATCGCTCTGTGCGCCGTTATGTCGCTTCTTGTGACCTGTGTCAGCGCCAGAAGACGCCTGCTATGCCTCCCGCTGGTTTGCTGCAACCATTTGATATCCCTACAGAGCCTTTCTTCGGTGTGGGCCTAGACCTCCTTGGCCCCTTTCCAATTTCCATCAAAGGAAACAAATGTATTGCTGCAGCAACCGATTATGCCACGAGATATGCCATCGCACGAGCGCTACCAACCAGCTGCGCTACAGATGTCGCCGACTTCTTACTGTACGACGTCATCCTGCACCACGGCGCCCCTCGCCAGTTGCTGACGGATCGTGGCCGCTACTTTCTAACGAAGGTCGTCGATGATCTGCTCCGCTCCTGTTCTACAGTACACCAGATTGCTACCGCGTACCGCCCTCAAACGAACAGCCTCACCGAGCGACTCAACCGCACGCTAATTGAAATGCTGGCCATGTACGTTTCCGACGATCACCGCGACTCGGACGTCGCTTCACCATACATCACTTTCGCATACAACTCGTCCCGTCACGACACTGCCGGATTTTCACCATTTTACCTGTTGTATGGCCGCCACCCCACCTTGCCCTTTGACACGTTGCTACCTTCCGCAGTACAATCACCCAGCACTGGTTACGCTCGCGATGCTATTGACTTAGCCGCCCAGGCCCGAGAAGTCGCCCGTCATCGCCTCAGTCTCGCAAGCTTCTCAAAAGCGACGCTACGACCTTCGGCACGGAGACTCCCATTTTTCATCTGGCTCCCTTGTCCTTCTCTGGACGCCTTCACGTCGCGTCGGCTTGTCGAAAAAACTACTTTCCCGTTATTCTGGTCCTTACCAGATCTTACTCCAACTGTCCGACATGACATACGAGATCGCCCCAGTCGGTCAGTCTTCAGTGCCTTCCAGCGTCACCAGCGATGTTGTTCAAGTCGTCAGGCTCAAGCCCTATGTCCCCTCATTGAGTAAGGCTCTATAGCTTGCACCGGGACGGAGCTACTCCGCCGGAAGGGTGATGTTACGGTGAAGAGAAGGAACAAGTTGAATTAGACTAGAGGAAGACGAAGTCTGGCAGTTGCCTGAACGCCATATACCTCAGTTGTAAATATCCATTATTTTACACTCGTGGGCCTGTTTCTTCCTGCAACAATATTATTGGCGTTTGCAAAATCAAGAGAGATAACGTTATTGTGGATGTTAACATCAAGATTTAAATGAATGTCATGCAAGAAGATGGATAATTGAGTTACACAAAAAAATTCCTTTCGAAATCCATGCTGTGATGAATGAAGTAAGTCGTTTCTATCTAAAAAGTGTATAATATGCCAGAATATGACATGTTCCATGATTTTACAAGGGACACTAGTTATGGAAATCGGGCGGCAGTTTAATGATGAGCCTTTGTTACTTAACTTGTAGAGTGAGATTATTTTCTTTACCTTCCATGACTGTGCAGTTTGCCTGATAAGGACTGTGCTAGAATGACAAGGTCAAATATTAGCTGAGCAAGGTTAAAATTAAAGCATACGTTAATAAATTCGTTAGCTTCTGTATTTCTTCCGTTTCGGCCTGATGCACTACACCAGTCGACATTGGGCTAATTGATGTCCTGAAGCAGCAAGATGCACGTACTGAGAACCGTTTTTCTTAATTCAGGATGTTATTTAGATTGTTGTGAGAGTCGGGTTTGTATTCGGAGGCCGATATCATAGGTCTAAAAACTATTCGGGGCGCTGCGCGGCATACCAGCCATACAATTTCAAGTTCAGATGCGATGTTTATCTTTCACCATGACAACTCTTTGTTAATCACAATGAGCACACCACCCTCTTTACATCCCTGGCTGTCCTTGCGGAATAAATCAAAGTTGGGCAAGTCAGCTAAAACTTCAGTATCAGAAATATCCTGCATGAGCCATGTTTCTGTTAGTAAAAGAAGATTGCTTTGAGAAAGTAAGACAAGGTTCGAAGCGTGTTCAAGCTTCGGAAAGAAGCTTCTTACGTTAGTAAAAATAACACTAGCCGAGAGGAATGGGTGAAATGCTTGTTTGCTCGAACGAGACGACTGTCTATAGGGACGTGTTTTACGTGTCAGTGGTAGTTCTTGCACACTGTGTGGTGACTCATCGTATAAGTATCAATTCGAACCAATAAACAAAGTTTTATATCGGAGAGAAAATGAAACAGATTTGTTTTTCGAAAAGGCAACAAGGTTCTTGTGTCCATTTCGTTCTTTTCGAGTACCCTTCAATTTACGCCATCGCCATCTCATTTGCCATCATCATCTCTCATCATCTTGGGAGTTTTCAGATGCGCGTACGCGCATAGCGAACTAAGGGCACGGGGAAGAGTCGGGGCTCATCTCCGAAGCGTCGCCCTGGCCCATGGGATATCGAGGAAGTGAAATGAAGCACCCCACTGAGACACAATTGTCTTCGTCGACCCCACAATATCATTATTTCATCGCCCACACACAATATTCCTCCGTCACATGCGCCGCTGCGTTTAGACGTAGTAAACAGATCACATAATATACGGCATCGCTCTGTCAAGGCATTAAAAAAGCTTTACCAAGGGAGTTCCTATCTAAATGCATGAAAAAGTAAAAATTGTCTCGCTCAGCACCCACTAAAGTGCTTTTGGTGATGTTTGCTGCGTTTAAAAGAAAGTTTATCTCTGGCCTTTACAGTGAACTTTGTAGGCTATTCATCGTCTTCCTCTCTGTTCTGGCAAGAATCGCGACAAAAAATGAGGCATTAAGTTGACCACTCCGTAACACAGCAATAAAAACTATATCAGCAATGTGGAAAGAGTATCAGTTGTCACATCTAAAGGAGACAAACATTGGTACATTATGCGCACGTCATTCTTGAATATGCCAATGATTAATGTAAGTTCAGCTAAGCTGCAATGTAACTTATCATATTTGTCCACCTTAATAAGTCTAACAGTTACAACATTGCGATATGTTTCAGTGTAGAATCACCCACTGCCGAATTCCAGGGGATATGGCATTGTGCTTCTGAGCTCGAGGTCGCGGGTTCGATCCTGGCCGTGGCGGCACATTTCGATCTGGATGAAATGCAAAAACACCTTTGTGCTTAGATATAGGTGCACGTTAAAGAACCACAGGAGGTTCAGATTAATCCGGAGTCCCACACTACGGCGTTCTTCAATCTGCTTGGAGTTTCGGTTCGTGAAACCTCAGAATGTTTTTATTTTAACTTTTGGTGCAGAGCTATCGGAGTTTAAACTTAATGCTTCAGCACTTTTAAACTTTCTCGGAAATATTTTGAAGGAGTGCCTTCGTGTTGCCTGCAATGTCCTTAAGAATGTCAGGAATGGAGTTCTTCATGGAATGTTTCGTCTAGAGCGGGTCAGTGTACTACATGAAATATTTAGAAGTAGTTTCGTGTGTCATGATTTCCAATAATGTACTCTTGGGCGATACGGTGGCAGAAACGAAGGGTCTTCGTATGTTAATCTGTGTCCTTCTTGTCTCGTATTTTGCGCTAAATGAATCACTATAGTTATCTGATTGCGAGAACTTTCATATTTCATGCAAGCGGATGTATGTGACTAATCTGAGCAGCTCGTTTGTTAACGAAAATATATTCTTACTTCTCATCAGTGCTACTTCAGCTGTGCAGAAGAAGGTGGAATGAATGTAACGAATGAAGAACACATTTTCGTTGTGGATCGGCTTACCAGCACAACTTTATAAAGCCCTTGTTCTCCAGAAAAACTGTGAACACCGGCTGCACCCTAGAACATTTTCTGAGCCAGAAACACTGGGACCGCGGCAACCCTCCCTCTTTGTCTCATGCGAGTTGTGCTTTATTTACATGTATGTAGTAAAGACGAAGCGTTGTACACTCTCATTAAAGAGTCATACATACATATGTTTATTGCATTACATGTTTCTAGTGCATTCTGGTAGTTTGGGAGAGGCTGCTTACCCCCGTGAACAATTGCGCCCAGTAACGCAAACAATGCTGAAAAGAAAATTAAACCAATCTGCAGCAAGCAATGACGCCGTAAGTTCATGAGCTGTGCTTGGGCTGCAGGGCTCGAAGTCACGCGTCAAAACACTCTCTTCTGCTGGACATAGGGTGCTCCTTAAAAAAAACAGTCATTGTTATACGGAGCCCCTCACTTCGACGTGCCTAATAATCAGGTTGTGTTTCTGGCACATAAAACCTATCGCTTAAATTTCCAGAAAGCAGCATAATACATTACTTTTTCATGTGGCATGGCATTGGTCGTCGAAAGTGCGAAGTTTTTAATAAAAGAACTCCAGTACAATGCGGTCAACGTAACCTCTAATCCCCTTGGCCTTCATTGCATGCAGAGACCTTGTCGCGCCAGTGCATTGCTCGTAGATTCAATCGGGCTCACGCTAAGGGGTGGCCATTAAGTGTGTGTGTGCGTGTGCGTGTGCGTGTGCGTGTGCGTGTGTGTGTGTGTGTGCGCGTGTGCGTGTGCGTGTGCGTGTGTGTGTGTGTGTGTGTACGCGCGCATGCCTGTTCTTAAGTCGTTGATCTCTTCATCACAGTTCTGTATATTCATTAATTAACAAATTTTTTGTATATAAGCCCGCGTCGAAAGTTGCCAACATTTGCTATGTCGTAAGATAAATCAAATAAAGTATTTGCCGAGACTGCGAGTGCATACCCAAGCGTGCAGACACAATCGCACTCTTCGGATTGACTAACCAGTTGACGAGTCAGACTGCAGAGAGAGTCGAGATTAAAAAGTGCATAGAGTCTTGTGTCAGAATTCCGTCACCAGTACTAACTGAGAAGAAATGGCCATTTATGTAATGCTTATTCGCAAGAAGGTGCCAAGGTTTCTTCTTCCTTTTTGGTGGACACATTGATGTGAGTTTTATGCTTTGTGATCCAAACTTATCCTTTTGATTCCGTTCATTGCAGACTCCGTTTGATTTATGGCAGAAAAGGAATGTACGTAAAGATTTTGATTAAAAGAGTGGGCCGAGACACTTAAGGCTGCTTACGTGTGGGAAAGCGAAAGCATTATAGTCGCTTTAGTGAAATGTTTTACTTCTGCACGTTCCTGGTCTGCTCAAGCTCTTGCTTGCGTTTTACAAGTAAGTGCGC
Organism: Dermacentor variabilis; assembly: GCF_050947875.1. Taxonomy (NCBI): domain Eukaryota; kingdom Metazoa; phylum Arthropoda; class Arachnida; order Ixodida; family Ixodidae; genus Dermacentor; species Dermacentor variabilis. The sequence continues at coordinate 109,828,842 of NC_134568.1, read as the reverse complement.
CTCGGTAAGGCCAAATGAAAACGCGCCAAGCGTCTCGACGCCTCGCTTGCCCGCGAGGAGTTCGTAGCTCAAAGTACCGCTCAGCAGCCTTCAAATAGACATGAATGCGTTTTATTTCATACACATTTTATACACTCATGACGTGGCGCCACCTCCCATTCACTGGCTTCGCCCTCACGTGTCCAGCGACGCGCGCACTACGCCACCTGTTTAGTCAGCGAGATGGTTGCGACTTGAAGTGCCCAACGACGCACCCACCAGGCACATCTTTAGTCAGCCATAACCGTGGAACCGCCGTGGCGTCTGGGAAGCGGGCTCGTCTTGCACTCTGGAACCCCTGGTTCGATTCCCACCCACGCCAAAATTTGTTAATATTCTTTATAAAGGCGTTAGTTTAGTTTGTTTACAGGACGCTCCCTGAGAAATGCGACATCACGAGCTTTCTTTTTATGTGGTTTTAGTCTTCGCCGTCGGCCACTTTCGATAGCATCGTTCGGTCACGCCGCAAACTAAAACGCCGGATTTTCGCGTAATGGGGCATATAATTCTTTCGCATTAAAGAAAAGCAATATCACCTGTAAATGAATGCTTGAGTACTGGTGAACACTAAACTCAATCGCAGGTAACAAAATATTTTTGTATTGGTGATAGCCACCAGTGTTTACATGAAATAGCTTGCACTATCCGCTTATGTTCATGCTAAGTCTGAATTGTAGTTTGCCGTCGGCTGCGTGACGGTTGACCCCGTTGCCGCTTCGTAGATTCACGTTTTTGACGACGTTCGTCTCCGCGGAGAGCTTACACAAATATTTGTCATGTCTTCATGAATGCGAGGAACAACTTTCATCACACACTACAAATCCCAACGCACGAGCTGCTTTACCAGTACTTGCCTTCAGGAAATGAGCTCAGTTGCATCCAGTTTGATTACAGATGGTGACTTCCTATCTGTAGTTTGCACGTTACCAGCTTTTTGTGGCCCGTAACGCCGAGAGGTGAAAGTTGAGCAGACGCTCTTTTTTTCTCTTTGTCGCTCTCTCTTAACAATGTATTCATAAAACGTTCACAGAGCTGCCTTGATCACACAAGACATCTCTTCTGTTTCTAGCCGACGTTCTAGTACTAAATATCATGCATGGAGAGTTGTGCGACAACAAATGAGGAAGAATGAAGTTCAATATACTTTATCGTTGATAAGAAACGCTTGTCATTGACCGGTCTCCTTTGCTAATGTTATGGCCGCGATCATGAATGGCTGGCGCCATGTTATTACAATCCGCTCTAGCGTACGAACAGCGTTGTTATATTGGCCGTGACATTTACTGTTCTTACCTTTTCTCTTTTCCCTGCGCATGACTCATGATAGTCGCATGTAGTTCTCTAGCGTGTTTATACATAGAGCCAGTGGTTTGAAAAGTGGCTGTAGTGGATTCAAATGAGAACGGAACATAAGCACATGACGATGTTGCTACTGGAGAATGTTCGTGCCTGTAAAAATAGGACCATGGCGTCATCTTTATACTAGTGGTAAGTGAACATTACATCCCAGGCGAAAAGGCAGTGTAAACAGACTGATGCATAATATAAACTAGGCCTCAATGTCTAAGAGGGTCACATAGCCCAGTAGAAGTTCACGAAGTGTGCCCATGCCTTCAACGCACGCTTTTGCGATGACGAGTGAATACGGCGTCCTAGAATCGTTTGCTTTTATAGCGGGTGGCCATCAACACGCTCTTTTGATGAGCGCGCAATGCTTTATCGAGCGGTAGTACGCAGTTTCTACCGGGGTTTTCCCTCCTTCAACAGAAGCTTTATAAAATTCAGGGAGTCGGTCAGTGTAAGCTATTGAAGCCCCACACAACATATGTTCGCCAAACTACATTATAAAACAAAAACATTGCTCTGTAGCAGTAGTGCCGTAAATCACTAGCCACGGTAAACGAATTTATCTGATAATGATTGCTAACCCTTAAGCCTTCGCCAAGTGCATATTGCAACACTGAGCACAAAGTGCGGAGTGATTTAATAATCATACCAGTGATTCTCTACGCACATTCTCATCTCAGAGGCATGAGGAAGCACTAATCTTATGGAGACACTAGACATTCTCTCCACCGTGAAACAGGAGTTGCAATTGATGAAGGAGTAGAATAAGAAGAACGAAAAAAATGAAAGAAAGGAGCATCATTGAACGTGGTGCCGCATGTCGTTCAAAATGAGGCATAAAATAACTTTTTGCATTTGCTTTTTTTTGTTTCTACGTGGCAGACAAAAATTTATTTACACAATTGGTAAATAGGGCAGTAGAAGAAAAATTTGTACAAGTTGGTAGACGTTCATGCATAGGAAAAAACAGCGCTAAGTGAGACGTGCACCATACATACTCCGTGTCTGTTTAGTGATGTTTTGTCTAATATTCTCTGTTCACGAGTGTTTCGCACTCCAGCTCCGCACCTCCTATGGAGCACAATGCGTGCGAATTTCGAGCCCTGATTTCACGCTCATGAACCGAAGACGACACACAATTAATTCAAACAAAGAATCCAGTGACGCTAGACGTCAAAGCTCCGCAGTGTCTTGCATGATTTTTAATACCCTGTTAAGCTACTGGTTCGAACGCAAGGTAGGGAACCGGACGCACGTGTAGTTTGCTACCTTGCTTTCTTTCTTTGACACACATAACGGTGTTTGTTTCTTCTCCTGGCACAGTCACTTGATTTCTACTCTAACTGCGCAAAGCTAGCCGAGCACAATTGTTTTCTGTACAGAAAAGCTCAGTTTCTGTGGCCCTCTATTTTGTCAACTCGCAGCGAGATCTTACAAATGAGACTGTTTCTTGAGGTACAGTCGCAGACACGAGGAGCACTACGCAATGCAATGAACTACCTTCATACTGGCTCCTTAATACGTAATCGGTAATAATAATAATAATAATAATAATAATAATAATAATAATAATAATAATAATAATAATATGGTAAAGAAGTCCGACACGGTTGTGGACGACACGAAGGACGCGGACAAGAAGACGCAACAGCGTAGGCTTAGCCAGTCAAAACCAGGAACAGCGTCTAGCCCGAGCCCCACTTCAGTAGCGCTGGCGATCCGGCTGCGGAGCTCTGCACGGCGCACTTCTTCCTTACAACTTCCCCCCTCGCTGAAGACGGAGCCGCACAGGAGGCCTAAGGCGTCGTGAGGACGAAGGGCTTGTGATACGGCTTGAGCCGATCTACGTGCACAATTTCCCGGCCTCGGCGGCGCAGGTCCGTAGGGGGCGTCAGAGGTTCGATAACGTAGTTCACCGGAGAAGTTTGGCGTAGAACCCGGTAAGGTCCATGATATCGGGATACAAACTTGGAGGAGACACCTTGTGTCGAAGTAGGAGGCACCCACAACCAAAGAAGAGCGTCAGGTGAAAACTGGTGGTGGGGGCGCCAGTCGTCATGACGAAATTTCTGTAGCGCTTGTTCTTGCGTTGTCAGGACGCGAGCTAGTTGCCGACATTCCTCTGCATACCGGGCGGCTTCGGAAGCCGGTGTACCCTCTGATAAGTCGGGACGGTAAGGGAGAATAGTGTCAATGGGAAATGATGGTTCGCGGCCATATAGAAGAAAGAAGGGAGAAAAGCCCGTCGTTGACTGGGGTGCCGTGTTGTAGGCGTATGTGACATAGGGAAGGATGAGGTCCCAGTTGGTGTGGTTGGACGCGACATACATCGAAAGCATGTCGCCAAGAGTTCGGTTAAAGCGCTCTGTCAATCCGTTGGTTTGCGGGTGATATGCGGTGGTACAGTGAGGAATGACGCGGCATTCAGCGAGAAGTTCTTGAATCACGTCGGCGAGAAAGACGCGACCTCGGTCGCTCAGGAGTTCGCGGGGAGCGCCGTGACGTAGAACGAAGCGGTGAAGCAGGAAGGAAGCAACGTCACGAGCCGTCGCGGCTGGTAGAGCGGCCGTTTCTGCATACCTCGTGAGGTGGTCTACCGCTACAATGACCCAGCGATTACCAGCAGCTGTGTATGGCAGAGGTCCGTATAATTCTATCCCAACCCGGTCAAAGGGCCGCGAAGGGCATGGCAGAGGTTGCATTGGTCCAGAAGGGCGGCAAGGATCAGGCTTGCGGCGTTGACATTCTGTGCAAGAGCGAATATACTTTTGCACAAATGTGTACATACCACGCCAATAAAACCTGTGGCGTAGTCTGGTGTAGGTCTTGAAGAGACCAGCGTGTGCGCACTGAGGGTCTGCGTGGAAAGCGGCGCATACATCAGTGCGGAGCTGCCGAGGTATTACAAGCAGCCATTTGCGGCCGTCCGAACCGTAGTTACGGCGATAGACAATTCCGTCGCGGATGGCGAAGTGCGAAGCTTGTCGGCGCAACGCTCGGGATGGTGGGCGTGCAGGTGAATTAGAGATGGAATCTATCAAAGATGAAATCCAGGAGTCCTTGCGCTGCTCCAAAGCCATGTCCACAGAAGCGAATGGGAGAAGTGGGTCGTCTAGGACAGACACACTGACAATGTCGGCGTGGACAGGCGAGCGCGAAAGAGCATCGGCATCGGCGTGCTTCTTGCCTGAGCGGTAGACAACCCGGATATCGTACTCTTGGAGCCTCAGTGCCCACCGGGCTAGGCGGCCGCAGGGATCCTTGAGAGACGACAACCAGCAAAGTGCGTGGTGATCGGTAATGACATCGAAGGACCGGCCGTACAGGTATGGGCGAAATTTTCCAGGATTGCAGGAGACCCAGCACCTCCACCAATTATGGTAAAGAAGTCCGACACGGTTGTGGACGACACGAAGGACGCGGACAAGAAGACGCAACAGCGTAGGCTTAGCCAGTCAAAACCAGGAACAGCGTCTAACCCGAGCCCCACTTCAGTAGCGCTGGCGATCCGGCTGCGGAGCTCGGCACGGCGCACTTCTTCTTCCTTACACTATGTTTATGTCCACTGCAGGACGGAGGCCTCTCTCAGCAATCTCGAATTGTCCCTGTCGTGCGCTACCTTATTCGAACTTGCACCTGCAAATTTCCAGATTTCATCATTCCACATAATTTCTGCCGTTCTCGAGTGTGGTTCCCTTCTCTTCGCAACCATTCTGTATCCCTAATGGTCCACCGATTATGCAACCTACGCAATAAACTGCCTGCCATTTTTTTCTCCAAATGTTAACTAGAATATCGGTTATCCCTGTTTGCTCTCTGATCCACCCCGCTTTCTTCCTGTCTCTTAACATTACGCCTAACATTTCTTTCGTTCAATTGCTTTTTGCGTGGTCCTTAACTTGTTTCGAGCTTCTTTGTTGACCTCCAAGTTTCTGCCCCATATGTTAGCACCAGTAGAATGCAATGATTGTACACACTTCTTTTCAATGACAGTGGCAAGCTCTCAGTCAGGATTTGGTTGTGCCGGCTGTATGCACTCCAACTCCTCTTTATTCTTCTGTAAATTTCCGTCTCATGGTCCGGGTCCCCTCTGAGTAATAGACCTAGGTAAACGCACTGCTGTACGGACTCTAGAGGCTGATTGGCGACGATGAATTCTTGTTCCCTTGCCAGGCTATTGAGCATTACCTTTGTCTTCTGCACATTAATCTTCAATCCCACTCTTGCACTTTCTCGGTTAAGGTCCGCAATCTTTTGTTGCAATTCCTCTCCAATGTCGCTGAACAGGACAATGAGATCTGTAAACCTAAGGTTGCTGAGATCTTCTCCATTGATCCTCACTCCTAAGCCTTCCCAGTCTAATAGCTTGAATACTTCTTGTGAGTGAGAATACTTCTGCTCCTACGTAATGAGTAGATTTCCCTTAATGCCAGGCATGTTTTTAGGTATGCAGGCGTCACTGAAAATTTACGAGTGTGTCTAACACTCTGCTTTGTATGAGTATCCGTTTGCATCTGTGTACACGTGGTATGCACATCTTAATACCGGCGTTCCCAAGTAATTTATTATGCTCAGCGAACTGTTGATTAAACTTTACTGCCAGCTCGCAAGGTTTGGAAGGCTAATATGTCTTCCATAGCTTGAAACGGGCTGTCGTGTTTCTTTAACTAGATTAGAGTTCCGCCGAACTGAAAGTGGGTAGGCCATCTGCAATGTGCCATACTATCTCACAAACCGAATAGTTAGTTCATGGCTACAGCAGCCTCCCTGCTTGACGCACTTAAGGAACCAATTTACTTGGTTCGATTATTAAAATACAGAGTTTAAATGGTCTTTTTCCTTACCGATTAATGTTTTCGGCATTCCTGACACACAGGGAAAAACTCGGGGCTGAGCAATTGAATTTTTTTTGTTTTTCCACACTTTTTGCTCAAGGAACTCCGAGCGAACTAATTAGGAAAGCGTTCCAAGGAACTGGCAACTCTACTAGCTCCAGGGGCGACGGTAATTAGGCCGCCAGCAGCCGCCCAAACTGGCACGCCAAATGAATGGTCAGCAAGAAACCTAAAGCACATTGTCCCTTTCTGAGGTACAGCCTTTCTTGGCAGTCTCCGGAACTATGTTTTTCTTTTCTTTTTCTGTGAGCGTTCTCGGACAGCAGACCGCGGCCGCAGTGGAGAAATGATCATAGCGATCAAGTTTGGTCTAGAATATAGGAGGCCTGAGCTTATGCTTCCGCAATTGACTTGATTAATTATCTTTCTCAGAGCACGCCTAAGAAGTTGCCCCACTCTTCGCACTTTCCAGGCGCTGGCGATGTGGAATGGGTGAAAGGAGAAGCCGCACTACGTTGCGACTGGTCATTATCTACGCGGCATGTATAGCAGCGCAACGCCCGATCGATTATGTGCAGGGATCCTTCGCGCTCCTAAAATTTACTTTTGCTCAACGGTTCGCTATTTTGATGGATTATGATCACCTTTGATCACTCTCTACTCGGCCTTGAACTACTCTGCCTTCATCTATATAACTTGATGGTATATCAACGTTTTCTAAAACGCATTGACATCAGCGCTATCCACTGCACTCCCACAGTTCCTTTTTTTTGGTAGCGGTTAAGCTTCAACTATAGTGTTAATGGCAACATGTGCTTCACGGAGTGACTGCGAACCTAATAAATCTGCTGAAATGTAAAGCTATTATGAGCACTAAACTTAAACTGAGAGCCTCAGAGCACATATATATATATATATATATATATATATATATATATATATATATATATATATATATATTACCTCAGTGAAGGAAGTAATGATTACAATTTCTTCCTCAAAAAAATTTCTATGCCGTGAGGGCGCTTTGAACATTGCGCGAAGAAGGGAAGCTATGTCGGTGCGGAATAAATTGCACGAAATTACTGTGTTAATTCATTACTGTGAATCCTTTTTCTGTTATCTGAAGGCGGCACTCTTACATGACTATTATATTTTATTACTTCTAGTTTAAATTTCGATTATTTGTAACCAAGGGAAGAAAATTGTGAAATGCAGCATTTTTAACGTTTTTTATAAGAAGGAAAATTTTTGCACGAGCTATACATTCGCATATGTGCTTTGTAGGTCTGTATAATATATGATAAAAATGTCCTGAGATCAAATAAAAGCTGAAACGTTCTGTCAAAATTGGGACACTGTTGAGTGAAGGTACCGTTTTGACGCATACTGCAACTTTATTTTCGCAATGTAGTGGTCCATGTAAATATATGGTCTATTTAGCGATGTGTAGTATATTTTGTTGTTAGTTTATTTAGGAAGATGTAAAAGAGATAACGTCTTTAAGCGGGGAGAAACATTTTTTGAGCTGAACAAGCACAAGGTGTCTGAATAATTTCCCGCCAATTACAACATATGCAGAGCAGTTTTGAGCTTTCAAGTTAATGAATGTTTTGCAATTAAATAGCTTTTTATAGGGAGTATGGTACCACTCGGACTAAAGTAACATGCATTACTATAGTAGCATCATATAATTGTCTATTACATCAAATTGACATTATATTATCATTCCGACTTTCTTACATTTCTTTAAGTTGCATTGAGTGCTCAAGTGCGTATTGAAATTCAGCTGTGTTGTTGCACGCCGAATTTGTTCTGTTTGTACAATTTTAAATTGTGCATGCCCTTATCTTTCTATGTCAAGCATTAAGACTGGTGGCTCAACGGCTATGATATGCTGCTGGGCATGAGGTCGTGCGCTCGATTCCCGGCCACGGTGTGTGCCTTTCACTGGGGGATAAACAACAAAACGTTCGTGTAATTATATTTCGGCGCACGGCAAATGAGCCCATGTGGCCAAAATTAATTCGCAGCTCTCCATCTACAGCGTTTCTGATAGGTCGTAACTATACTGTGTGTTTTCTGAAGGTTAAATACCACAAATGGAATTAAAGGATATGTATTGTTTGCTAACACAACACGCGCTTACCATAATATAGATTCATAACTCGTCCAACCCGGGCTAGAATAACGTAGCCACAGCAGAACTTCCGAAAGAAAAAAATGTGGTGTGGCTCAGCATTGTTTTGCCTGGCTGTTCTTCTGGACCACGGATGCTTAACCGCCAAACCTGCATCTTTTTAACGCAGTTGTGACCGTGATTGCCCTGCAGGCAATCACGCTCCGACCACCGATGCCCGTGGCCGTCCAGCCCGTCCCCCCCTCCCTCTCAGTGACCGAAAACGACCCGGGGGAGGAAACAATAGTGCACCGCGCACCCGTGGTGTACCCTCTTCGGCGCCAGACGCTGATCAGCTTCGGAGTAGGTGGTTTCAACGAACTGCCAAATTCCTAAAAGGTCTGCCAGAGGTGTCGTTGCTGGTTGTGAGCCCCCAACCTCGACATTCCTGAGCCGTCACCTTTACACTGACCTATGAGAGGGAGAAAGGTACCCTCTCAGTCCAAGTGCAAATGCGTGTTCGTGAATTAGGTGCGATCCAGGCCGCCGTGTGGAAAAAGGGAAAATGGGGGTGGACCCCAAGCTAGCTAGTTAATCCGGTGCACCCAGGAGCGGTGCATTTTGTGGACTGAGGTCCTTGAAAGATGTATACACCTGTATAAAGTTTTTCCTTGCCTCAAGTTGTGCTGATGACTGCCCCGCCACGACACCAACTCCATATCACATCTGCCATGCAGACCCATCCCAACAGCATTCAACCAGTGGGCGATCAAGAGAATACGGAAATGTCCTTCTTATCTACAGAAAGACATATACACACGCTCAAAACATTATAAATATCGGCTATCTAAGATGAACATCGTGTGCAAGAGGCTATAGGATCACATACGCGTTCTATACTTAACGTATGATGCGGCTGAGGCAAGAAGGCATAGTATAGTCGTTCGAAAGGGAGCCGCGGGGACGAACCAAGTCGGCGAACTCCTTACAGCGCGTCGCACTATAGACCTTAAGCCAGGTGCGCTTTGGAACTAGGCTTTTTTGCAGTTGTTGCCTACTTGTAACCTGTTCTACTTGAATCACAGGAGTCCCATAGTGCCGAAATATCAGAAATATCAGTTGGTAGGGTGTCACCCTTGTCCTCCGCGCATTGTTGCCAAAGTAGCCTCAAACAGCGTAACGTTAAGAACAAAGAAACAAGCGCGTGGCACAGGGTAGGTGCTAAAGAGTGTAAGATACCCGTTTGCTTCTTTGTCCTTGCTTAGTGGCCCTTTATCGGCTAGCTTTGAGGATAAGCCACCTAACTCTAACCAAGACGATATTGGACCGTTGCCCGAAGCTGGAGCCGCCACTGTCAGCCCAAGGCAAAGCGAACAGGCGCGTCCAGCGGCTCCCGTTCAGACAACCTAACGCACCAATCAGCGTCGCAAACGATGCCATGCCTTATCGCTCGTAAAAGACAATGGCGATAGCGAAGGCAATGGTAAAATATAAGTTAAACTTTGCAGCACGTTCATTGTAGCGCGAGATAGTTAAGTAAGGTTAATGCAGCCGGGTTCCCTGCTTTTCATTATGTTATTATTATTTGCCATACCGAAAAGAGACATTGTTTCTTGTAAGCTGCCTCTGAGACCTCGCACAGATCACCCACTAAGAACTTCCGTGTCGAATAGCAATTCACCCTACAAGGGACAGTGGACAAAGACGGGGAATTTGTTACCAAGAACAAGCTGAGACGTTTGTCTTGAACAATGGTTTCTATTCAGCGCAGCTTGGTATTTCTAAAAAGAACAATAAAAAATGAAGAAGGCAAGAATGTAAAAAAAGGAAGAAAGGAAACGCGAAGAGTTGGAAACGTGGGCGGTGTATGGAAGATTATGTGTGTACGCTGCTGAAAAGGGTGCTCTGCTAAGATGTCCATCAGTGTAGATATTTGGGCTTATAATTGGTGTAACATTTTGCAGTTTTTCCTGTAGCGCAAAAGCACAAGAACTCAGAAGAGAAAACAGACACACACAGGCGCTGGCTTCCAACAACAATTTATTTCCGAGACGGACGCCACTTTTATACCCACACTTTTTTCTCTCGTTTTCTTTTCTTTTTATTTTTTTAATAAGCACGTATCTACTGACAAGCTAACAGAGCAAATGATAGTATAGCTCACTTGCAGACTACGCCAAAAAATTATTATGTTCAATGCATTCGCAGGAATTCCAACTCCTTCTTTGATAATGACATGGACGATTGGCTAACACAAGCATTGCCAAACTTGAAAGTGCTTGCATTGAAGAGTTCAGCAAAGCTCGGTCATAAAAATATTTCACGAGGAAAGGCGCCTCACCCAGTGCCTCTCCTTTATTTATTTTTGCATGTCTGTAAAGTGAACATCCAACGGGAACTTTTGGCAAAATAATTTAATGTGTGATGCGTTCCTGTTAAAATTATGCACGGCACCGTTTTATGATTGACGTCGCTGCCCTCCCACTAGTAGCCTTCCTTGCACAAAGTGTTTCCTTCGGCTGTCTCTAATCGTACTTTGCCTAGTTAGTTGAATAAGTCAGTTATATTTCGTTAGCTAGTTCACTGTGTTAGTTATTAGTTCTTTAGTTAGTGAGTTAGTTATATTTGCTTGGGTAGAGTTAGGTTGGTTATTATTGAATAATTTTGTGATTCCAGTTTGATAACTAGGTAATGAGTTGTGTTAGTTACCTTAATTATTTAGTTATTTGGTGTATTCCTTAGTTATAAATATGTAATTAGTTGATTGGTTGAATTGGCTTTGTTAGCATAGTTTGCTACGTTACTTTTTACTAAGGTAAGTTAGTGAATGTAGTTGTCATATGTCTTAGTAATTTAGGCTAGTTAGTTATTGGGTTGATAATTCGTGTAGTAAGTGCCTACTTGTTTGGTTAGTTCATCAGTTGGCAAGCTTTTAATTTATCAATAAGTAACCGGTAATTATTAATAACAATTTTATTTACCTTTTTAATAATTATTAATAACTTAGTAATTTAATAACAATTTAGTCATAATGAATAATAGGTTTATTTACTAATTAGCTAACTAGTTTAGTAATCAGTTTTTAGCTGTGTTAGTTTGAAACACAGATTTATTTACGCACAATTGCGTAAAAGCACTAAGTGAGCTTTCTCTGCAATCGGTTTCTGACGACGAAGTAGTCCAAGGGTGCAATTTGAATTATAAATTAAGTCGCTGTTGCGAACGCATTTGAACCTGGAAATGAAACAAGGCACTGTAGTTGTTTCGAAATTTCAGTTTCGTAACACTGTACAGAAACAGGGCGGCGGTCTACGCGTTCTGCCGACAACATTCACACGCCGATGCAGGCCGTCGAGCCTAGCGCGATAGCGAGCGCACGCACAGAGCGCCTGTGGCGTCCGTTCCGCGTCAGCTCCAGTCCTCCTCCGACTTGCGCCAGCGCCCCGGTGCGTCCACTGTGGGCGCTATATGGCGCTCTCCCACAGCGTTACACGCAAGCTTCAAGACTATATAAAAAGTATGAAAGGACCCTGCTTTTATATATTAAGGAATAGATTGCGTACACTGAATCCAAGTGAACTACAAGTAACTGTTCTGTTTTAGCAGTGGACATCGCAGACACCCCCCTTGACGCCAAACTTTCCTGCACAAATATTAATTTTTTTTTAAGGTCACTGCATACAGGCTGAAATGATGTCGCAGCACAAGTTGTTGTGCTTAAAAGAATGGCTCCTGCTAAAATCCCCCATATTTACAGATGAAGATGTCACCACGTTTATGCTTTGTTGTTGTCCATACTTGTAGAGCAAAGTACCAAGAATACATGGAACTTTATTCAAATTGCAAGGAATTTGGGCCCCGTGCCTCTCTTATCAAATGTAGCAGTGTCAAAGCAGTGTGCCACTTAACGACGCCAATGTAAGAGGCGTGAACATTTTCTTTTTTTCAATGCCGTGCACTGGCCCAGCTCTACCACACACTCTTACAAATCATTAAGTGATGACCGCAGACACGAGGTCAATTTTTAACTTTCCTCCTAAGCGAAACTCATCCAAACACTTGCTTAATGGTACTCTGTCCAACGTTGCTCTGCTAATGGGCCTTTCCGGCCAGATTTTGGCATACGAGTGCATAGTCGGCTGCTTAGCAATGCGAACGCGTTGTCGTGCTCGGAGCTGTGTGTGTGTCTACCTGCGCCCAAATCCGCCGTGCTGCTTTGATTAGTGTTGCAATATGTGCATGTGTCGCCGGTTAGAGATACACATGTTATTCAGAGTGCGCAGACATCGACAGCCCAGCTGTAGGCACAAACGGCGAAATCACAGCATGGCCAAGAGATCCGCACCCTGACGTTTACTTGTCGAGATGCGTTCACTGCGCTGCAGTACAATCGATACGCATAATCCGTGTATGCGAAGGTAATTTGCGGTGAGTGGTACCGAAACAGCTGGTCGCGTTAACCGTTCCACTGTTTCAATGTCTAAACGCGAGATTTCTTTTTCCCTAGACTAGGCTTAATATCCTTAGATATAGTGACATTTCTCTAGAGTTTGCTGGCATTGTACACAGCTGTGGCGTATAAAACATGAAAGCAAGCTCTTTGTGGCATGAAATAAAGTCATACTTCTATCCTATAGGCACACACCAAGACGTTGCAACTAAAGGAGGTGCGCCGCATGCGCTCTCTTTGTTTGGGAGCGAGAAATAAATAGTATGTTTTTTTTATTAAAGACGAGAATCCTCGGGAAAAACCATCACTGGCCTTCTAGGCATCTGCAAGCGGAACATATTCATAGCCCTCCTTTTTGAGACGGGTCTGCATTCGTAAGGACATTTTACGAGGAAATAAAAAAAATGGACTTCGGGCATGATAGTTATAGTAGCATGGTAAAGCGACTGGTCAATTGGAATTCTGAAGGAGAGAAACGGGAAAAAATATGGCAGAAACCATCTCCCGGTGGATGTGGACGTTGCTGTGCTTAAAAAGCATTGAAGCAATGTATCGACGCATCCTATTGCTAACGCTGAAATTTGTAAGCCGCTGGGCTCCTCCCTCGCGCTTCTTTCTGCACACGCTGCGCCATCTAGCGGCGCCACCCTAGCTTCCGCGTGTGGAGCGGGTTCCGTTCCTCCAAGGAGGATCATTTTTTTCATTGTACAACGGCCAGGGACCTGTGACCCAAACTTAGTTACCCAAGTTAACGCCAGAGAGGTTCATTTAGGCGCACGACATACCTATTCACCCATACCGAGTGACCCAAATTGGCATCAAATAGGTTCGTGAAACAGCAGCATATACTGAGTGACACATAATCAGTGCTGAAAGTGGGTGTCAGAGAGGTTCATTGAAGAGTGGTGCATATCCTGTGCAAAACACCCAGTGCCGCATCCCCAATAGCCCACGACGGCGTTAAATGGGCTCGTTGAAGAGCGGCACATAGGTACATAGTGCCAGATACCTAGTGACCCAAGTTGGCCCGACGTGTTGTTTACAACGCTGCTCTTTTAGCACAGCAGCCCGATGAGCTACACATTAACCAAGAATTCTGGTAAAAATTATCAGAGACATAGATAGACAGACAGGCGGTCCCCGAAAAGAGCGTGAAGTACCCTAAGAATGCTAATCGCATTAAAATTATGCAGACACCACGTACTATGCAAATCCATGCTAGGCAAACTATTTTGCAGCTGGCTATCTGTAGCATCGTTTGGGTTTCCGCAAAGTGTTATCAGATGGCGCAACATGTCCATGTGGGCGAGTGAGTGTGTGCGTGTGTGACTTGAGCTTGTGTGTAATGACAACGGTGCGACGACGACAATGTCTTCGCCACGACAATAGCATATGACGGCGACTTGTATGTCATGACTACTGATTTATTGTACACCGGCGAAGAACTGTACACTCTGTTCCGTTGCGGCCTATAGTTATAGGACTATCCAGAATGTAGAGCTCCGGGTAAACGGGGCCGATACCGAAGGCTGTGCAATGTCACATAGAGTCTCAAAGCGCTGGTAGCCACAGGGGAGGATGGAGGAAACTGGCGCACTCGCTTTTATAATCAAATTTTTTGCTATGCGACGTCACGTGCCCACGAACCACCTGAAAGCGCTATAGTTTGTCACCGGGATGGAGAGGGGTATGGTAAAGGGCACCGACACCAGGAATGCCTCTGTGCATGGTCTATCGCAGAGCAATATTGCGTTCCCATATTGCGTTCGCGAGATGCTGACTCAAATCTCACTATCGGACAAGTAAGTCCCTTATTGCAGAGACCACAAAGGAGGTGAGATAGGAACCTACTTGCTGATCTCACTGGTAAGGAGTAAGGAATGCCTCCGCATTAAAACAAAATCGCTCATGGCGGTGAAGTACTACGAACAGCCATAGCTGGCCTGTGGTTTAATATAGAGGCGCCGTTCATGATGGTATCGCATATCGATCGCGCGTAGTCCTCCGTGCGCTTTCTACGGACATCACGTTTGCAAAGGCATGATGCTAACAAGAAAAGAGGAAAAGCAAAAGCGCCATCCGCACTGTAGCAACCGGTATTGGATTGAAATGAAAGGAAAATAAGGAACATGGTGCCATAGGACGCACTAATTCTGACGGTTGTTCAGCAGTATTAAAGACAGTCCCCTGTGATTATTAGCATTGATAGAGGCGATGTGCCTGAGCGAATCAAAATTTGCGATATAATGCTACATTATTTTTCCAGAACAGTGTGCTGAGACTATTCGCTATGAGAGCGCTGAAGAACTCGACGTGCGAGGATAAAACAAGTCATCATAGGTAGAGGCTATCGAATGTCTCTTATTTGAGGTCATTGAGAAGACCCTCTAAGTTGCTCTCTTTCCTTGAAGTGGGCCAGAATAACTTTGATATACTTTTATTCTCGTCGTTTCTTCTCTTGTGCAAAGCATCTTTCCCTTGAGTTGATGTGTTTTGAGGATACGGATTCGCTGGAGAGGAGCGAACGCGCAATTAAGTTTCCAATCCCCACTCAACTCGAAGTCATCAGTCTCACTTGACACACACGAACATATACGAAGATGTAACATTCCAATATCCATTCAGCAGGCAAATAAAGTATATCGTGTGAAAGAGATAATATGCATACGAACGTGCAATAAATTCCACAGCGCAGTGTTGCGACCACTTTTGCTGCATGCTTTCATCTAAAAATAAACTGTCACTGCATATAATATAACAAGAAGGTACTACTTTTTTAGGAAGGCTTATGTTTCTGCTCCTGGGGCGCTTTTAATGCACAACTGGAGCGAAGACATAGACAAAATATTGCGAATAAAGCTTGACAATGATGACGATGCACGTAGTTTGCTACCTCTACGCGTAAATAAAACCATGCGCTAACTGCTCAATAATCTTTAAAATACGAGCATCAGGACGTTGCTATATTCACCAGATAATAACGTGCCCAGTTCAAAGCACGTAGAAGCTAAAGGGTGATCGAGTATCACTTAGAAAATGACGCGTTGCCGAATAATGTGGTGGCTCCAGAAAGGGCAAAGGTACACTATATCCTACAATTTTCGTGATATCTTATCACAGTTATGTGCATCAATGAAGGTGATCATTAATTCGACATTTTTAACCTCTTTTTTTTTTATTTCTATCTGTGTTTACAGTAGACTTCAGTACGAATCAATCGCATGCGTTTCCAGTCCGCGATTCGAAAGCTCCTTTCAATGATGGTCTGCACTTTAAATATAGTGTCGTGAAGCTTTTGTCTTATGTGGAAGTGCAACATCCCTAAGCATTTAAACAGGTAACTGTAGCACATGAACACTGATGGGTCAAAATCTGATGGCTTTCTTCTCTGACCCACACCACTTCAGAACGCTGCTACAGTGGTATGGGTCAGTTCGGTAAGGCAGCATTAACCCTGTATTACGGCAATGCGCGTCTCTAGTAGCTATAACCTGTTTTAATTATTGGCATTGCTGACCTCTCATCTTCATAATAACGTTTAGCGCCTGTCTTTCGCTACTTTTTATTATTATTGAATTGCTCTAAATTGACCAGTTGAAAATGCTTTAACAGCTTGCTTTTGAGCTGAATATAAAGTAACACGAAACAAACGTGTAGATTCTCCCAATCTTCAAAACAAAACAGTACGAAAAAAAGCAGCCAGCTAGGTGGTACCCCATATGTTGTTTTCTATCCTGTCTTTTTTCTTTGTACCTTTGGTCTATCACTTCTCATCCCGATCCTTTAATCAGTAATAGACAAGTGTCAGAGAGAGTCGAAAATAATATTCCGATAATAGCGATGGCTGGATGGTATTGCGTTATGTCACCCTACGATCGGTAGGTGAGCGCAGCAAGGGTGAAATTCAACAAAGACGTTAAAAGATTAGACAAAGAAAATAAGACTCCTAACAAAATAAGAAGGGCTACTGGCCACGGACGCAGAGAGACGGTGGATACGCGGCGCGGGTTATCGACCGGAGGGAAAGCAAAAACATCCGATAAAAGAAAATACAAGCACACACAGGCAGATTTTGGCCTCAGCGGTGGTTTGCGGTGAGGTATATAATGTTTCCGCCGTCCTGGGGCTGGCGAGAGGCGCTTGTGACAAGCCAGATGGAGACGTCAAAAGGAGCCGGCGCGAAATGTGCGGAGTTTGTCCCAGTTTGAGCCTGCGCTAGGGAGCACGTATACATCGGTGACAGCCGGATATGAGAAGCATGTGGTAAAGGGACCGGAAGGTAAGAAAGGCAGTAAAAATGTAGCAGTGCGGATGCCAAAGCCGCAGGAGCACAGTACAACGCAGTGTGGTAAATTGACACAGGGCATCGATAAGTCTCGCATGACATATTTCCAGAGCACGAAACGCGTGAGACAAATGGAGCGATTCGTGTTTGTGAGATTTTGTAATTTTTTTTCACCCTTCGTATAGCAATGAGATGCCACCTGCCAGAAGTTGAGGGCAACCCACGGAAGCTGCTCGAGCGATAAGTGCTCTGAAGATTCTGACATCACAAATTGCCTAGAGCGAGATAATTTCGTACTGAAAACGATACATCCAACCGTGGCTCGTCGAATAACTTGGTAAAGAAAAAGGTCAAAGAAACTGATATTTCCAGAAACCCCTTTGTGACGATCATAATCTGCCAGCAAGAGCGGAAATTAATAAAACAACACCGACAGAACAATAAATCTAGAAATATAGAAAGGAATAGGTATCGTCAAAAGAGCAGAAATTTATTTCATAAACGAGCAGCGGCGATTGGAATTGAGAGGTGGCACATGCCTCAGGCAAATATGGCGGCGTCAGACTATTTCTCTACCGATGTTCGCGTTTGCATCCGAAGTCTCTCAACGTACAAAGCATCTAAACCACGAACATGACGTCGGAGCTTTCCACGCTTTATTGTGATAAGAGTAAAAGGGAACAAAATGAGGAAGAAATCGTAAAAAGCACAGTTCTAAATAAGAAACAAAACAAGATCACTTTTGCCAAAAATGAACTAGCCAATAAGTCTTTTGTTCTTGCAACCTAAGTCTTGCACTTAGGTTGCAGTCGACAGCTCAACCTGCACAAGGAAATAAAACAGAAATAACCCCTGGTCATCGCCGCTAACACAAAGCTAAGTGAAAGTGAAATTATTTACTGGAATTGCTATACGTACGCACCTTTGTGGGAATGGCTCACTTCATGTCAACCTGTTTGCTGACCATTGATTGCGCAGTAACCTTGCAGGTTCAGTAGGAGAAATATTTTCTCGCTTTAAGGGCGATCCAACCCTTCCTTCTATTGTTTGCTTGCACAAAGATGTCGCGGATAATATAGAAGGAAAGTGATTCACGATGTGCCAGCACTTGCGGAGAATGTGCTGAAATTTGCAATAATCAATTACAGCACTTGTGCAAGTACCATCAGTGCTTCAAAATTTAATGAAATCTCAGTTACATCGTGCTTAATCACGTTCCCTTTATTCTCATGGCACGACCAAACTGAGGCGCTGCGCGCGGTGCAATCATCTGAGCAAGAGCAAAAGAAATTAAGAAAGTTTATATTTTCTTGGATCACAGTTGAATTCTACAAGGCAATGCGACGCCCTCCATTTAGGTCCTGAATTTTATTACATCGCTTCAAGGAGAAAAAAAAATTGCTAAGTAAATGAAATGAAGAAACTACTCAAGGTTCGCGGTGTTCACTTCAGCGAGCAAGCAGCTCGGCAGGATTTCTTGTCAAGAAGCTTACCGTACCCTACAGGTTTCTTGTTTTTGTCCCTTCAGCTTACCGCACCCTTCAGCTTGTTTTTGTCGTTGTTTACGGGTCAGTTATCTTGCTCGCTCGGGGACTGCAGAAAGCCTCCTTGAAAAGGGTTTTCGCTCCGTCAGTTACTGCGGTACCCGCTTTCGATGGCGAGACCCTACCAGCTTAAGTTGGGCCAAGTGGTACAGTGATCTGCTCAGTTCTGAAGCATATAATAACGTGTCCACGTTTACTGCACATGTCTAGCTTGTGGCGCTCGCCTTAGAAACTGTTCGAATGTTCTGGCGTCTCCCTGTACTTCTTTTGTCCGAATGAAACATTTACCGTTTGCGTTGAGACAAGAAGGGATGCCCGTGGGTAAAACATAGAAGGCGTTTGAAATTCAGACAAACGATGAATAAACGTAATATTACTCGACGAAGGGGGATGAGGTCACAAAATACGGAAGAAAAAAAAAACACGATCGCACGCGATGCAGGTGTGGTCGCTTCCTACGCCGCAGCCAGGTTGTAAAGCTTTACTGTCATATCTGCGCGGACCTCCCGCCTCCTCTTCCGCAGCAATTTCAATTCAGCTTTCCCTCGATGCGAGCGGCTGCGCGTGGCACGCTATTCTGAGCGCAGCCGCTCGCATCGACGACCGCAGCACTGCTGGCACCGAAAGTGGAACTGCCTTCGTGCAAAATGTTTGTGAAGAATTCTCTTGACGCGTACTCATGACATTGAAGGCTCTCGAGAAAATAATTGCTCTGACGCAATAACTCATCCTCGCTTGGCAAGACGCTCGTGAGATATGGTCGCATGTCTTCCACAGGTCGACTTCGGTAAGCAATAATTCATCGCTGTCAAAGAAGCCCTTATATATAAGCGTTCTCTCTCGAAGGGTGACACCGGCGATTGTAGCGGAGCAAAAAAAAAAAAGAAAAAAGAAAGCTAGAAAAGACGGCTAGTCACGGAAATTTAGCAAAATGCACATCTTAACAGAGAACCGCCTCTTCCTTCGTCACCACCATGGTGCGTTTACGTGATTTTCCTAAAAGGCAACACTAAAATTATGACCATGACAGCAAGCTAAGGTTTAATTAACGTTTTTAAATTCGGTTATCTCAAGTGACACAACGTTCTGACAGCATGACAGCAAGAGAGAGAGAGAGAGTTAATACCAAAATGAAGGGCTGGGAGATTATACCAACGGCTTTACAATCGGTTGTTCTACACAATACGGGCGAATAAGAATGCAGGGATCAGAAGATAAGCACAGCACGTATGGTCCAAGGCACAGATCCAAATATATATGACGTAATAGTTCCGCAGAAACCCGCAAGGTGGAGAGTAGCAATTAGTGGAAAACGAGACACCCACCCAATCGTAGCAATTGCTACAAAGGAAACTCATACGGGTTCCTCGAAAGAAAAGCCTCGCAGTTGAAGAAAAATTCTTCCCGGTCCGGGACTCTAACCCGGGACCACCGCCTTTCTGGAGTCACCGCTCTACCATCTGATCTAACCAGGCAGCTTGCAGGGGCCAACAACTCGAAGCAAAGGCAAGAGTTTGACGTAATGGTGCTGCGGAAACCCGCAAAGTGGAGAGAAGTAATTAAATAAGGGAGAATGAGACATCTGCCCAATCGTACCAATTACGCAACGACATATGCGCCTGACTCGGGAATCATATCTGTAGATAACATCATGTCCATAATAACGCGACGCCATGAGTTCGCCCACACATCGAACCACGTACTCACCGTCGTCGAAATCGGGCGACACTCTTTTCCAAAATATGAACCAGAAGCAAGAAACACGAAAAACACCCGCCGTGGTTGCTCAGTGGCTATGGTGCTAGGCTGCTGAGCACGAGGTCGCGGGATCGAATCCCGGCTACGGCGGCCGCATTTCGATGGGGGCGAATTGCGAAAACACCCATGTACTTAGATTTAGGTGCACGTCAAAAAACCCCAGGTAGTCGAAATTTCCGGAGTCCTCCACTACGGCGTGCCTCATAATCAGAAAGTGGTTTTGGCACGTAAAACCCCTTATTTCTTTTTAAACGCGAAAAAAAAATGTTCATCTTGAAGCCAGGCGCATGCTACAGCATATCGGTTTTCGATAAATTTTATATTACTTTCTGTGAGGTCATTATGCTACTACTGATGACGAACAATGCCCGTGAAGAACATTTCATATTCCTCGAGGTAACGCTGCCAATGAAGAATAAAAATTGAGACAAAATTCTGGGTGAAGTCGTTGTTTCTTTCTTTTCTCGTGTTTTTATGTGTATGTTAACAAAAACATATTTTTACCTGAACAAACTAATAAATGATCATTTTGTACACGCACATGGAGTAGCTGCCATGCGTGCGTAGACTCGCTCTTTCATTATTGCTTTTCCGGTTCTTATATGGTCGGTTGGCATAAAAACCGAACTGCAAAGGTATTGTTTCATATGTTTTTATTGTCTCTTAGGAGGCTAAAAAGTAAGAAGAAAGGAAGACTAGCCTGTCCGCTTACTGAGATCGAGCCACTCCCTATTGGCTCCTTAGATGAAGAATATACCGATTGTTCACATTTATTATTGCGTTGGTGTTCTTTGGGTACTTGACGCAGTTTGCGGGGCCTCTCTGTCTGTGTATCTATGTATTTATGGTTGTATCTAACCGTTTCCCCGTCAACCTGCGTCACTGCGTAGACCGTGGGCGAATGGGTAGCGTATCGGCCTGCTGTGCGGTGGGAACAGGGGTCGAAACCAACCATCGGACCAACTTGGGCCATCGAGTACGTGGCAATGTATACATCATACGTGCCGCTCTTCTACGAACCTCATTCACGCCGACATGAGTCAAATGGGTCACATGAGGTACCACTGCTCGAAGGAACTTGCTTGCTTGCTTGATCCTCACCTGGGGCGCTTACCCGCTACGGGGATTGGCCAAGAAGCCGGCGGTTAAACGTTATAGGGAAGGGGAGAGCAAAAAAGCGAAACGGAAAAGTAAATCGGGGCGAGGCATAACGTTGATGTTAATTAAGGAGTAGGTTTACGTGGCAGACACAGAAATAAAAATATTTGTAATTATATATCAAAAACAAATTCTGTGTTTTTTTCTTCGGTGGGATTAAAATATTTTCGAACACACAGTGAGCCATTTAATGATCTATTCAATTATTGATTTCGTTAATTAACAGGGTAGCCTTCTTGTGTCCCAGAGATATTTGCAAACGGCCACGCCGATGTTCCTGTGGCTAAAGCCGAATGAAGATGCCCCGAAGGAGAGGATATCTTGAGTAGTTTAAGAAATGCCTAATTTTCGGAATGAAAATTCTAATTTTTTCATCTGATTACTAAATAGACCGCATACTAGTAGAAAGTGATCAATGTTTTCGCGTTCCTGACAGATAGGACACAGAGGGGACGGTGCCGCACCAGACCTGTATAGGTAAAAAGTTAATGGTGCGA
Source organism: Dermacentor variabilis (assembly GCF_050947875.1). NCBI lineage: Eukaryota > Metazoa > Arthropoda > Arachnida > Ixodida > Ixodidae > Dermacentor > Dermacentor variabilis. The sequence continues at coordinate 109,806,810 of NC_134568.1, read as the reverse complement.
TGCGGCATCGCAAGTTTGTTATGCAAATTTCTAATTTAGGTGTGGCACACCAGTTATTGTCCCATGAAAAGGACAAATGATTAAATAGCGAAGTTTGGCTTTTCAGTTTTGTAGAAACTTGGAAAAGAGCAAATTTTCTAAACCTAGCCGCAGTGACATAAGCCGAAATAGGCATAGCTGACATAGCTAGTTCATCAAGAGACATACGCACAAGTGTGTTTGCCATTTCATTTTAAAATATACCACGATGGCCTAGAGCCCATACCAATCGCCTCAGGCTGAAGTTTAAGGGGATTAATGATTTAACTGTATTGGCTACAGTACTGTCTGAAGATGAAGTGAGTGATGTGCATACTGACAGTGAATGAGTCACTGTAACCGCTGTTGAATAATTTCAGGAAAGTTTCCGAAGAACTAAGATAACGGCTGATAGTTCAGCCAGAAATATGCATGTGAAATCCAGAAGGCGTAATTTATGAGCAGGATAGTGACTCGGAGAAAATAACCTCTCCCGATTTTTCCTCACTCATTGACGCATCAGTCGCGATCACGTGATCTATTCCCTATTGCGTTAAATGAACTTGTAGCGTGCCATTTAAATATGTAGGTGGGCAGGAGTTTGGCATTTGATGGAAATATATTATCAAATACAATCTTTATATTAGGCAAAGGCTTGTGTGGACAAATGTTGTCGCGTACATTATCGTTTAGTGGGTCTAGCTCAGCTTCTACAAACAAAACCTGAGGCCTACGTAAGCGGGACCAATGCTCCTCGAGAAATACCCTGATTTCACTAATAAATTCAAATTGTGATCGTCTCAACGATTATTCATAAATGTTTAAATACGTTTTTACTGTTAGAATACGGAACCGGCAGGGAAGAGCAGGCAGTCGTGCTTCTTGATATAAAACATTGTTACCTACTAATTTTGGCCAACCAAGACAACTCCAGAGAGCATCCCGCTCTAGAAGAACCAGGGGGTTAATTTTGTATGCTGGCCCACCAGAGAATGGCACGCACCCAAATTCCAGTATAGGTCGAACGTACAGGCGATAAATCATTATTAGAGTATCCCTGCGTAGCCCATCGCGATCTCGGTCAAGTATGCTTATCATGCCAACTGCGCGTGCTGCCCTAGATTTAGCATGATCAATGTGATTTCGCCAGGTCAGTTTCGCGTCGTATAATACGCCTATTTATATATGATAAAGTGAACTTGCGGAATTATTTACTGACGGTATTGGAGAAAGATATTAATCGGTACATTCAATGGAAAGAGAATCAAGGAACTTTTCTAGACATTAGGCGACATTCGAATGCCTGCAAACCAAGCTTTAAGCGTTCCTAAGTATGACTAAGGTGTTCTTTGTAGTGAGTGAATATCACTCGCAGGGAGGGGGGGGGGAACCAAAGGATGCTATTTCGTCTGCATAGACATATACTTGTACGGTATCGCACAATGGAATTCAGCTTAATAAAACGTTAAACAAAATAGGGCAAAGATCAGATCGCTGGGGAACTTCTCTTGATTGATTATGCTTTACCGTCAATAAACACGTTTTGAACAATAAAATTTCCTATCATATAAAAATTCATATATCCAATTAAATATATACTGAGGTAAACTCATGCTATTTGCACCTTAAGTAGTACGACATGCCCTACATTGCCATGTGCTTTAGCTAAATCAAGGATCACTAAAGATGCATACTGACGCCTGTGTCGAGCAAGCTTAATGCGCCCCTCTTAATCCACATGTACGTCCGCACCATATCGAGTATCCAGGTCTAAATCCAATCTTACATGAGCTTAATAATGTATTGTCGTTTAAAAATTTCATGATACGAATCTTCGATACCCATTCTATTAATTTCATAACATTCAAAGTTAGTGCGATTGGCCTTATATTATGTATATTCATTCCTACTCCTTGTTTCTTGAGCAGGGGAATTATCTGTGCGAGTTTCCAGTCAGCAGGTATCCACGCGTTCATGAGGGAGTAATTAACAATATTGGAGAGGTCTTGCGGGGAGAGGTCAAACAATATTTTTAACATGCCCGATGTATTGCCAGCTGTACCCGGAGCTGTGCCAGGGAGCAGTTGAACAACGTGCTGAAGCTCTTCCATTGTTTTGTCTAAAAAATCATCGCCTGACAGAGCCCCTACGAAGTTTACCTGCAGCTGAGTTGTAAAGCGTTGTTCTAAACCTTTAGCAATTTTATGTAATCATTCTAATATTTTTTTGGTGACAGAACAACTGAGTCAATATTTATGGGCACTGGAACGGCTTTGCAAAAGCTGAGAAACCTAAACAGTGCTTTTTCATTATTATCTTTCGATAAAAATTATATCGTTTTTCATCATCATTATCCTTCGCTAACGAAACTGTTCTTCTAAACATAGCAGCAGCATACTTATAATTACTCCTGTTAGTAGAGCACTGATTGAAAATAAGTTTCTTCCATGCTGCTTTTCGGCGTCTATAATCTCGTGAGCAATCACTATTTCACCATGGACGATAAGTACTCCCTTTTGTTGATGAGACTACAAACTCAGATTTTTTTTTATTGTACCTTTCAATTTCTCACAAAGGCACATCACTTTAATATGTCTTTCCATACCTGTCATAGAAGGCAAAGTTGGCTGTAAATTACTTTTGAAATTTTGAATAGTTTGCAAGTCTGCGCATGCCTATATAAAGAACTCAGGGGGTTGGTAATATGAATGACAATCGGGCGGTGGTCGCTACTAGTGGCGGCATTGACCCCAGCCCAAGAAGAGATGGAAACGCCTGAGGTAGCAAATGCCAAAGCTAGGACAGATCGCTACTGCGAACGCACGAAAGTGGAAACTTTAGTATTTAAGCATGTGAAATTGTTAACATTAGTCCAATCCCATAATCGTTTTCCAGATGAGTCAGTGCGGATTCCCCATAACACATGATGTGAGTTGAAGTCTCCCGCAAACTATATGTTCTTTTTGTAATAGGCCACTGGGACATCAAGTGAGCGTACGTGCTGCACTCCAGTGGGAAAGTAGGAGTTAATTATAGAGAGCGGGGTGCAATCCGAAATAGTTATGTCTAACATTAAGACACCACATTCCTATGATGGAGTATGATCTGAATTTTTTCTTTATGGCAGAATTTAGACGAAATGAAAAAAGCTAGTCCACCACCTCCGGAAGGTCGATCCAATCGAAAACACTTGTAATTGTTTAAATGAAAGTTTTGGTAAGCGGACAAAGAAGTTTCTTGTAATAGTATAACGCCTGGAGATAGATGTGAGATTAAATTTAATAAATGTGTAGCTGCAGAAAGTACTGATCCGCAGTTCGACTGGAGTATGCTTAGCTACCCCATGTTGACGGTAGACAAGCAGTCGCAACTGCTTGGTCCAGAATATTCTCTTTCAGAAAGTCAGTCCTCGTAAGTGATTCTTTTGCGCACTTTTTTGTTTTAGAGTTAGAAGAATTAGGCAGATCTTGTGTCTTTAAGAACTCGAGTGTCCATATCTACATCTCGATTGCCTATAGAGTCTGAATCAGATTGGCATTCATGATCAACCTGATGTGAAGTCGAAGGCCTTGCTAAATCCACTCTGTTAGAGGGAAGATCTCTCTGACACTCAGGTGACTTTGTAAATATGGCGGACGAATTTTGTACTGATGACCACCGAAGGTCGTCATCCTTACAGACTCCCGTGCTGCTCTTTCTACGCAGTAGGAGGGGAAGAAGAAGAAGCTCGAAGCGTGCAGACGTGCTTTGCATCGGCTCCGTGATTTCAAATTTTCCAAGCGTCCAAAACCTTCTGGTATTACTGGGATCAGCGGAATATATTTCTAAACATCAAGGGGATTCTACGGAACCGAACTTCGGTGAGCCGCAGTTTTAAGACCAACGAGAGCCCTATTCGTTCGGCCACGCCGACGGTAGGGTTAGCCCTAACACCGAACGCTGGCGCGCGGGAGCTCGGAGACCCGCAAGCAGCCACCGTTTCTACGGTGAGCTGTGGGGGCGACCCAGCCCAGAACGCTACGATCGCGGGAAACCCAGGCACCATTGCCCACCAACCCACCGACACTGAAACCATGGAAGTCGTATCCGAGAGTCACCCGAGACCCCTGCCTGACGAGGCCTTGCCCGGGCCGTCTCCCGTCCTCTCGGAGCAGCTCCACAATCAAGAATCTCAGTGGCAAACGGTCGTTTCCCTTCATCGGAAACGCCGTCTTCAAAAACAATCCACTGGTGAGCAAGACCAAGTCGGGCAAACCCCGCCATCGAAAGCCACACCGTTAGGGCTAGCTTTAACCCAGGCGCCAGCCGCCGCCGCGAAAGCCACGTCGCAAGCTACCTGCGAAGAGCGCGGAGCCGGTACACCTATTTCTGAAGACGCGGCTGCAAGGAGCAGGCCTCGCCGACGCGCGCCTCCACTCCCGCGCACTGACATGAAAATCATTATCCGCCCGACCCCGGGCCTCATAGTTCGAAAACTACAGACCCACCAGGTGGCCAAGGCGATCGTCCAAGCCACCGGAGGTGCGCCGACCTGCAAGGGGGATGATTTCATCGTCCGCCTGCGACACGGCTCGAACATCATCATCGTGAGCACCCCTCACGAGGCCACGGCGGCCACCCTCATGAAAATTGTAAGCCTCACCTTTCACGGACGATCACACCCTGTGAAGGTGTATCTATCAACACCCGAGGGCCTGCTTAAAGGTGTCGTACACGGCATCGACGCAGGCACCGGCGAAGAAGAGCTTATGGCGAATCTTCGGGTCCGCACACATGGTGTCCGCATCGTGCGGGCCCGTATGCTCGGACAATCCCATACAGCCCTACTCCACTTCGAGGGACCCCAGGTGCCTAGATTTGTGTATTACTACGGAGGGGAGATGCCTTGCCGAGACTACCAGCCGACAAGGCAGTTCTGCTCCATCTGTAGAATCACCGGACACCGACCAGACGTCTGCCCCAACCCAACGGTTCGTGCGTGCAACGTTTGCAACCACATTAACCCAGACGCCGGACACACTTGTGTTCCGAAGTGCGCCCTGTGCGGAGGGGCCCATCTCACGGCTGCAACAGAGTGCAACAACAAGCTCAAGCGCATTCCACCCAGATGGAAGCCTACCTCCACGACCACACCCAAAACCCAACGACAGCCCCGCCCGGTCACTCAGTCGACCAAGGCGGCTGATCTTCGCCCGCGATGGTTCAGCTCCGAGCGGCAAGACTCCGACTACTCGGAGTCTCCGAGCATCTACGGATCCCGGTCCGGTTCCAACCCAAGGTCCAGGTCCCGCTCCTGCTCTCGCCCCCGGTCTCACTTTCGGTCGCCCAGACGGCGATCTCGGTCGACGCCCAAACAAGGAGAGCAGGCAGCACCAGCCACCGCGGCACTCAAAGACAAGGGGCCCCAGCAGCACCACCGAAAGACCAAGGAAGCCTCACCCAAGAGGACTACCACCAAAGTACACGAGGTAAGCTGGGCAGCAGTAGCCTCCCCCTCGTATAAAAAACCACAGACGCCACTATCTGTTAAATTGGAACAGGAACTCGCCACCATGCGCGCACAGATACAAACACTCACACAAGAAAACAGACAACTCAAACAACAAGTGATACAGCTCACACAAATACCACAAGAGATGGCTCCGCACAAGGACATCATCGACCTACAAACCCATGTCGATGCCATCCGCAACCAGACGCAAGCCTTCATGGACGCTACACGCGCCCAGTTGGAACAAATAACACAGACTGCAATACAACGCACAGATGCAGCAATAAAACACATGGAATCCACTGTAGATAGCAAGCTTAGGAACCAGCTTCACTCCATCAAACTACGGAAGACGCTACGACAGAACCTTTACAAGGCCACACCTGTAGCAGCACCGAACCAAATCGTAACGTCACCGACCACAACGTCCAACAATGCCTAGACCATACAGGCAAGTCAAAGAAAACTTAGAAATTTGGCAATGGAACTGCCGTGGGTTCCGGAGGAAGAAAGGGCTGCTGACACAATTGATCGCCCATTCCTCAAAGCCACCGGGGGTCATAGCCCTACAAGAGCCCGGTACCCGACCAACACTACATGGCTACGAAGAATACCACACAAGTCAAGACGACAAGTGGAAGGTAGCCACACTAGTAGACAGAAACATCACAACCATACAACACAAACCCATAGACGACGTGGACATACTACATGTACTTCTCGAAATAATATACAAAGGCAACCAGAAACAGAGCGCCTTCATCCTCAACATTTATTGCCCCCCCAGCCAGAGGCGGGCAAACATAGGAAAACTCTTTGGGGACACCCTCCGCCTTGCTAAAGACAGTCCCCTGGTAATCATAGGCGACTTCAACGCTCAGAACACGCTATGGGGGTACCAGAGGCAGGATTGGAAGGGTCTCCAGCTACAAACACTAATTGAGCAGTGTCACCTCACACTCATCACAGACCCGAACATACCAACGAGGGAAGGGAACAGCGTAACACGCGACACCACTCCCGACCTCGCCTTCATCACTCAAACCACGCGAGCCGAATGGCTCAACACACTCGAAAACCTAGGCAGCGATCACTACATACTAAACATAACACTACAGACTGGACGCCTACGCAGGCAGATCGGCACAGCTAAACTCACTGACTGGCGCAAAATCAGGGAAGCCCAAGAACAGGATGCCGACACAATCACGAACCTGGAAGACTGGTGCGACAATCTCCGTCGACATAAACAACGCCACACAAAGGAAATCGCCAGAACGGAAGAGACCCCAGGGGTGGATCCCCACTTACTACACCTGTGGGATGCCAAAAGGGGCCTTACCCGCCGCTGGAAAAAACAGAAATATAACAGGAAACTGAAGACGCGCATAGCACAAATAACAGCGGAAGCAGAAGAATATGCCATGCAACTCGCCTCAGCGAACTGGTATAGATTCTGTGACTCCTTCGGTGGCACGCTGGACACGGCCAAAACGTGGCACATCCTCAAAGCCATCCTGGTCCCCACCAAAACCAAAGGAGAAGGACACAGGGCTCTGGAACGGTTACTACCCAGGCAGCCAACAAGACCTCATCGATGCCATCAAGACCAAGTGCTATGGAGATCCCACTCCCACACAACCATGTAGAACACCCTACACAGGACAACCCAACCCACTAATGGACGAACCGATCACCGAAAACGAATTGAGAGCAGTCATCGCAGCCACCACCCGTAACACAGCGGCGGGCACGGACCAAATCACGAATTCGATGATCAGAAACCTGAGCGACAAGTCTATCTCCGCGCTCACGGCCTTTCTCAACCAACACTGGGAACAAGGTACGGTACCGGCGATGTGGAAACACGCACGAATAATCATGATCCCTAAACCGGGCAAGAAATTGGCAGTTGAAAACCTCAGACCCATATCGCTCACGTCCTGCCTCGGCAAGGTGTACGAAAAAATTATAAACACGAGACTCCAGAGACACTTGGAAGATAACAAACACCTACCGGACACCATGTTCGGCTTCCGCGCAGGCCTGTCCACACAAGATGTGCTACTTCAAATCAAGGAAGAAGTCCTCAGTAACGTTTCCCGCAGCGGCGAGCACGTCATCCTAGCAATAGACATCAAAGGGGCTTTCGACAACGTCAGCCACCAAGGAATCCTAGAAGGGCTGGCCAACACCAACTGCGGCGAGCGAACGTACAAGTATGTTCAGAGCTTCCTGAGCCACCGCACGGCGGAGCTGAAGATGGGAGAGATCCAGACTCCAGTGTACCACCCTCCCAACAAGGGCACACCACAAGGTGCTGTCATCTCTCCCACGTTGTTCAACGTCGCCATGATCGGTCTCGCAAGCAAACTGCAGGACGTAGCAGGTCTTCGGCACGCAATCTACGCAGACGATATAACGCTCTGGACCACAACAGGGTCCCTCGTCGAAAAAGAAGAACGGCTGCAAACTGCAGCGAATCTCATCCAAGATTACGTCAGCCAACGGGGTCTACAATGCTCCCCCGAGAAATCTGAGCTTCTACGAGTCTGGCGAGGCCGGGGTAACCACACAGTCCCCACAGACCCAACAAGAAGACTCGAGGTACGCCTCAACGGGGGCCTCATACCAGAGAAGCCATTGCTGAGGGTGCTGGGCATGTGGTTGCAGTCCAACCAGCGGGCCACACACACCCTCGCGCTCCTTAAAACCAGTGTCAAGGCGGTATCACGCATGATCTCCCGCGTAACATCCAAGAACAGAGGCATGAAGGAAAGTGACACCCTCCGACTGGTCAGTAGCCTGGTGGTGAGCAGAATCACATACAGCCTGCCTTACTACCACCTCACACAGTCCGAGACAAAGCAGGCCGACACACTTTTGAGGATGGCTTTGAAGACCGCTCTCCGCCTGCCGATGAGTACATCGACTGAAAAATTATTGGCGCTAGGGTTGCACAACACCCTCAGCGAACTGACAGAAGCCCATTACGTCTCGCAACAACAGAGACTTGCGCGGACTCGCACGGGCCGGCAGGTCCTACGAACCTTGGGGTTCCCAGCAATAACAACACGAACCCAAGAAACCTGCTCGATACCTCGTCACGTCCAGGACAGGTTTCACGTTGCCCCGATACCACGCAACATGGACCCTAACCTACACTCAGGCAGGAGGAGAGCAAGGGCCCAGTACATGGAGAAAGCGTTCAGGTTCAGTACAACGGCCCGGTTTACGGACGCCGCCATGTATGGGACGAACAACAAGGGCGCAGTTGCAGTGGCATGCGACCACCGAGGCCACGTTACCTCCGCGGCATCGACCCGCCCCTGCACGATTACGGAAGCCGAAGAGCTGGCCATCGCGTTAGCCATCCGCGAGGGCCTACATGCAAATCAACCATTGACGATCCTCACGGATTCCCAGCAGGCCTGCCGCAACTTCCTACAGGGTAGAATTGGAAGACCTGCTGCACAAGTCCTAGCCGGAACACTCAAGGAGGACTCTGAGGACTTCGCCACCCAAACTATCATCTGGATACCGGGTCACACTGGCATCACGGGCAACCTGCAAGCCGACAGAGCAGCTCGAGGATTCGTACATAACCGAGCACTCATCACGCCGGCTGCAGAAGACCTGGACCCTGTCGACCTCGAGTATTCAGCCATCGTGAACTACCACAGAGGGCTTCGCTTGCGATATCCACCACCCCATCGAAACCTAAAGACAGAAGATGCCGCTGCCTGGCGTAGGCTCCAGACAGGCACTTACACGAACCTACACATATTACATCGGATACACCCCACAGCCTACAGGGACGAATGCCCATGGTGTGGGGCCACACCAACCCTATACCACATTACGTGGGAGTGCACACTACACAACATAGAACACCCAGACACGAACATAACGAGGGAGCAATGGGAGGCACTGCTGTCCAGCTCGGCCCTCGACGACCAGCTCAAGCTGATTAAGAGAGCTGAGAAGATGGCAAGAGCCAGCGGAGCCCTGGACTAAGGGCCCCGACCATTAGCGGTTTTTCTGATTATTCTTTTAATAAAGTTTATCAATCAATCAATCAATCTACGCAGTATAATAGAGTCTGCCGCCAAAATTCTCGTGGGGTGTCCTTCATTGCCCAGTGGATACCTTCGCAAGTAGGTAGAGGAGGCTGATCGCCTCGTATCAACTTGGAGTGACTGCCCCGAAATTTCTTCTATGATTGACAAAGCCCATGTGTTAATTCGGCGATACCACCTAAAGCAGCACCCAGACCACCATGTTGCAAACGGCTCGCTCCCTCCCCGTGTTCGTGGTCGCGGCTTGCCTCGTAGTGCTAGAGCAGTGTTAGTGAAATAAGAGTGGCCTCTGTGTTATGGAGTTCTCACCCTTGCTCTCGGGACAAAGGAACGACAACACAGTAGTGCAAACAATCACAAGAGCATTTATTGCACCTTTCATCGACTAATGCCTGCTAGCCGAGCTGCTATCCACAAAACATGCCGATGGGCACGCGACAAATTGCGGAAGTCCGACTCACCGCGACTGGATAGCAAGCGAATATGTTTGCCCCATGTTGGGCACTAACGCCTGGTCGTTCGCGCGTATGGTCCCGCGAACGGTGGCGCGTTCGAACGATCGTGTTCGTCCATTCCGGTGTAGGCCTCGCGAGACGGTCTCGCAGAAGGATAGATCGGCGCACTTGCGGAACGTCCGCGCCGGTTGCCGATTCCGAGACAAAGAGGAAGAGCCTACACCCCGTCGCGCACGCCCAACCCCGCCGTTAGGCGGCGCCAGCGGCGCCACACTCCCGCCATATCTCGTAATGCGCTGCAACCCGACCGATGGCCGCCGGCACTAAGCTACGCGGAGAAAGCAGACTACAAGAGACGCGAGGCATGCGGGGAAAACAACATATCAGGGGACACGTGAGAGTCGCGCATCCCCACATCCCCCCAACCTTAAATCACTACATATTCCGGCGAAACATGTCACATGGTCTAACATGAACGCGTGCTGCGCGAACAAGAGGTAATACATGCAGCAGTGGCTGCGCCGAGGAAATGTCCACGCGCTGTGCGAGCACAACATGGGAGCCGACATTGTCCTTAGGGCACACCGCTGGCTTCCGCTGGTCACAGCCACAGCTCTGCAGACT